>NW_026652285.1:53592253-54034909 GCF_009828535.3 Hylobates moloch | reverse complement strand
GCTCAATGAAATAAAAGAGGATACAAACAAATGGAAGAACATTCCATTCTCATGGGTTGGAAGAATCAATATCGTGAAAATGGCCATACTTCCCAAGGTAATTTATAGATTCAATGCCATCCCCATCAAACTACCAATGACTTTCTTCACAGAATTGGAAAAAACTACTTTAAAGTACATATGGAACCAAAAAAGAGCCCACATCGCCAAGTCAATCCTGACCCTGTCTGTCTTGATTAAACCCTGCAGTTCAACCACAGTGAACTTATTTTATACTGCATCATGCCATAATTTGTTTTATCCATAGGGTTCTGCCTTCATTTGCAGTAACAAACCCCTCCCATCAAATCATACGACCCTGTTTCCATCCCCTTCTGGAACATTCTTTCCTGGTCCTCATACTGACTCACTCCAACTCATCATTCCAGAATCAGCCATCTCAGACCATTTTCCAAACCCTTATTGAGATTGCTGCCCTGTTTAATTTTCCCTTTCCTAGAACTTACTCTCTCTCTTGTCATTTTCTGTCTGAATCCCACATCTGAATAAGTTACTGAAGTTCATATCAAAAGTCTTGAAACATTGTAACTACTCTGAAAACACTGGCTGTAGCAATGGCTAACTTGTTCTAACCTTTGTTTTGTCCCTTATGCCTATGAGATTTGTTTGCCTTGATAATTTAATTTTGGGCATGTGCCAATTTATGCCTAGGATCAAGTTTCTTTATTTCAGGTTTTCTAATGCAAAAAAGCGCTGTTTTCATGTGTATATGGAAGTCTTATTTCAGCTTTTCAAATTTTACCTGATGATGTCCTTGTTTGTTTGAACATGTCTGTATATTTATATTCCAAGGGGCATGAAACCAGGATCCTTGGATAGTTTCCAGGAGATATAAACCTGAAAGCACTTGTCTTATCCCTCATCTAGAGACGTTTATTTGAATGCCAAAGGTAAGAACCTAGGAATCTTCCCCTTCTCTAACCAATAATTTGTTTACATTGGAGAGATTATTTCCTCTTCTCTCAGGAGGTAAGAACGTCAGCTGGACAGCATGTATATTAACTCCCAGATTCCTAATTATAGGGCTCTTCTCTTGTATGACACACATACATGCCAGCCTATCCATATGGCTCTTCTTTCCAGAAGGTGGAAAGAAATTGAAGTGTAGGGAACAGATACAGCTACTACTATGGTTATAATCTACCTTGATCCAGTAACCTTATGTTTGCATTTAGAATAATATAAACAAATGAAGATATTCAAAACTTATCAACTTCCTGCTTCTTTTTCATAGAAATCATGTCAAGTTGGATACTAATGAGAATGATAATTTTTTTTTAAATTTTTTTTGGCACCATTCTTTATTCACATAGAAAAAGGGTAACGTTTGATGATGTCCCAGGGCAAACTGATTGGACTGCTGCATGGGTCCCAGCTACCCGAGGTTCTCTCTGGTTACCTTGAGAGCTAAGAATATTAAATTTCAGTCACCCGTGGGCCTATCTGCAGCCTCCAGGTGTGCCACAGTACACTGGCTAGTAACCTTGGCTCTAGAAAATCATTTCAGGTAATATTTCTTTTTCTATTTTGCAGACATTTTATAGCCCGTCTTATAGTTGTTACTGCTGTTTTTTTTTTTTTTTAATGACAATAGATTCTTGAATGAAGACATCCATCCAGACCAAGTGCTGGTCCATAGACAGAATTATGTTCCCTTTGGCTTCATCTGTTGTCCACTGTCCCCAGCTATAGTGCTGTCCTTGTGGATACATCTCCCAGAATATGTTGTGCTGCTAGTGGTTACAAATTTTCCCCTTGAGTGTCTTCCTTCTGCTATTTGTGCCATTCTTTTATTACAGCAAAATTACCTTTCTATTGGTAATTGCTCTATTTATGGTTGTATAACCATAATAGGTTCATTGCCCTATGTGCAGGGCAAGTCAATACGCCGAGACACTGGGTGGCAGCAAAGAAAGGAGGTTTAATTGTAGGGCTGCTGAACGAGGACATGGGAGGAAGCCTCATATCCATCTCCCCAAGGAGTCTGGGGCTAGGAATTTTAAGGGTTTTGGAGTGGACCAAAGTGTAGAGATTGTTGAATGGTTGAAAAGTGCAGGGTGAAGTCTTGGGAAAGGGAGATGAAGAAACTATATTTTCAAATTGATTCGGTTCTTCTGTGACGGTCTTCAAACTGGTTGGTGTCAGCTCTTTCTCTGAAATTCAGAATCTGCTGAAGCAATTCTTAAACACCTTATGATTCTATAATCAGAAATCCTATTTATAAGAACAATTAGGATGCAAATGGTCAGTATCTAGGGCTATTTGACTTTTGATTACAAAAAAGTGGGTCAAAGTACAGCCTGGTTAATGCTTAATTATAACTATGGTTTTGTCTAGAATTCTTGTTAACTCTGTGAAGGTGATTTTAGAGACTTTTTTTTTTTTTTTTAAGAGATGAGGTCTTGTTGTGTTACCTAGGCTGGTCTCAAACTCCTGGCCTCAAGCAATCCTCCTGCCTTAGCCTCCCAAAGTGCTGGGATTACAGGTGTGAGCCACCATGCTCAGTAGTTACTTTCTTTTTCTTTCTTTTTTTTGAGATGGAGTCTCGCTCTGTCGCCCAGGCTGGAGTGCAGTGGTGCGATCTCGGCTCACTTCAAGCTCCACCTCCCGGTTCACGCCATTCTCCTGCCTCAGCCTCTGGAGTAGCTGGGACTACAGGTGCCCGCCACCACACCCGGCTAATTTTTTTTTGTATTTTTCACCGTGTTAGCCAGGATGGTCTTGATCTCCTGACCTCGTGATCCACCCACCTTGGCCTCCCAAAGTGCTGGGATTACAGGCGTGAGCCACCTCGCCTGGCCTCGGTAGTTACTTTCTATTCAAAATCATTTGCACCAGAAGAAAGCAGGTGGACCAAAGTCCCATTGACAGAGCTACAGGTTCTTAAAGTCTCAATGTAGTAATTAATTTAAATTTTAGATATATTTAGTCCAAATTGGCAGTCCAAGTTCTTTTATACATAAATATTTCTAATTGAACGTGCTACTTTCCCTAAAATTAAATAAAAACTGGTCTTATCTAATGCTCTATGTAGGAAAGTTCTTTAAAGAATTTCAAATTTGTCACAATTTATTTTAAAAGAATCCAAAATTGCACTTGAATCATATCATAATTTTTAAAGTATTAAATGGAGTATTTTAAAATCAAAATGCTGTCTCATTACTTTCAAAATCTGTCATTATCACCTTAATAGCTAAGAATTAAATGATTCTGCTTTGTGTTCCATTTAAATTTTACGAAGGTTTTAAATAGCTGATTAGAATTGGGGAGGATAACCTGTTAACAGACAAAAAGAAGTTGTAATTATTTTATGGTGGGCATTCATTCAAACATGTTTATTAAGCTACTCCTCTGAGTAAGGCAGTGTGCTAGGTATTTTGAAATATCAAAATAAATATGTAAAGTCAGAAGAGGAATATATACACAGAGATACCTCTATATTTATTAAAAATGACTTTGTACATACAAGTTATTTTTTTTAATCTTAAAATCTGTTTGGAGAAACTAGAAAAAGACTCCTGAAAAATTCATAGTCATATAAAATCAAATAGGAAATTCCAAGTCAGGGATTTGGCTGCTTTCTAATTCCTAATGAGGAGCAGTCATTTATTATTAGGGGAAGAGGAGATTGCTATGGACCAAAGGTACAACCCAAGTATTGACCCACCTCCCCAATAATTTTATGTATCTCATGAATTAGTTAGTCCCCATGAATATTATATAGCACTACAATTGCTTAACCACCTGTAGAACATAACACCCCAAACTCCACATACAACTCAACCACAGCATGCTTATAAGCAGGCACTAAAACACCTTAACTATCATACATTCAACCAACCCTTCCCATCAACACCTTCCCCACATGCATATCAACCAAAAGGATAACTTCTCAAAGTACATAGCACATTCGTTCGTTCACCGGACATAGCACATTCCAATTAAATCAGTCCTCGCCCACACGGATCCCCCCCTCAGACAGTGGTTTCTTAGTCACCATCCTCCATGAAATCAATATCCCGCACAAGAGTGCTACTCTCCTCGCTCTGGGCCCATAACACTTGGAGGTAGCTACAGTGAACTGTATCCGGCATCTGGTTCCTACCTCACGGCCATGGACTCTAAAATCGCCCACACGTTCCCCTTAACTAAGACATCATGATGGATCACGGGTCTGTCACCCTATTAACCAGTCACGGGAGCTCTCCATGCATTTGGTATTTTTATAAGGGGGGGTGTGCACGCGATAGCATTGCGAAACATTGGAGCTGGAGCACCCCGTGTTGCTGTATCTGTCTTTGATTCCTGCCCCATCCCATTGTTGATCACACCTACATCCCATATCCCAGCCGAGCATACCTACCATAAGGTGTTAATTAATTCATGCATGTTGGACATAACAATAACATAACAATAATTAACCAATACTCCCACAACCACTTCCCACACCAACCCTATAACAAGCTTTATAGGAAGGAAATAGAGACAAATTATATTTGAGCAGGCCAGGAGAGTGGAGGCAATGTAAACAGAGAACAAGACACAGGTAAGAAGAGGATTTTCAAAACTCATTTGAAAATCAGCTGTGGGTATAGGAACGGGAATGGGAATTGAAGGACAAACCGTGAAAAAATGAGTCTTGTTGGAAGTAAACAAGGGATGACATTAGCTTCATGAAGCTAACTATTTTTAGAGAGGATGAGACTGATTTCCAAAAGAAGGTAAATGTGGACTGGGACTGATTTCTAAAAGAAGGGAAATGTGGACTGAATGCCTCTACCATCTTTAAGGATCATGAGTTGTGAAATCAGTAAATTATTTGTTTAAACAAATACGTTTGCATTTGAATTTTTCTCTCATTTTTTACTTTAATGCGATGTTTATAAATCTCTCGCTTTCTATTTGATTCCTCTGCCAAAGTGTTTGGCTACTGAGTACACACTTTTAACCTTTTTCCCTTTTGCCCCAAGAATACCCGCCGACAGTGCTTGCAGCTGCAGCATTTACCCTGAGAACTTTGCCACAAAATATCTGGCTTTTATTATTATTTTCACATCGCTCTAGTATGTCAACTTTGGAAACAAAAGACATCATTCTATTTACAGTATTCTGTTTTTAGTAGTCGTATTTCCATTTACAAAATATAGTAATTCTTGAGGGATGATAACGTCAAATCGTAGAAAATGTAGCATTCCTATGTGTGATATTAACATCATTCTCAAACAATTGTTGGCTGAATTTGATGAATTTGATGAACTTGATATTTCCAAACTAGACGATTCTGACGATTCAGATGATTCTGATGTTTGTTCTGTTTAGAAATAATTCCAAGAACAGTTTTTATATTTTAGTTTTACATTGAAACTCAGTCAGATTTGCTTCAGCTTCAAAGAGTGTGTTTATGTAAAATGAAGTGATCACTGGCAACGAGCTGTACTTTTTTTTTTTCCTAATTGGGAAAAGAATTAATAATGAATATTAGCCATCCTCAAAACCAATTAAAAGTTAAAAAAAGATAGATGAGAAGGAATGAGTGATTGAAGGCAGAATTAATGAGCGAATCTATTAAATAATCCCAGAAAATAATAATGATTGTAGAGATGGAAAATATCTGAACAGCCAGAAATTCACAAGAACTAATTATGTCAGCATTTTGTTTTTTATTTTTTCTTTGTCACTTTCAAAAATCTTTTGTAGATATTTGTCTTTAATTAATTATTAAATCTTCTTTCCTTTTTATAGCCCATAGCTATTTCTTCCTACTTTTTGAAACCTTTCATTTCATTAATCTCTCAATGCTTTAGTCTCTGTCACCATAGCCTTTATTTTCTGAATTAGAAAATAAGATAGTGTTATTCACTTCTGTAATTTCCTTTTATTTCTCATTTGAGTTCTTTATATTTAAAGTTTTTATTAAACATTGTCTCATTATTTTATTTCATTTGCAGTTTTTTAATGTTTATTACCAGTGACTATTTTTTCACATAGAGTAAATAAGTGAATGTCTTTCTGTTAAAGGAAAGGCTTTTATTTAATGTAAAAAAAGGTACTATAAAATACGCAAATACATTATAAAAAGTATTCCACATATTCTCTTGCTATTAAGAACATGTGCATTATAATAAGAGTTACATAGAATCCTATTATTTTATATCTTATACTGTTTTTTAAAATGCATAATTTTTGACTAAGCTATTCTGCTCTTAAGCTGGTAGTCCTAAGATTCTCTACTGAGGGCAAGGCCTGTTTCAAATAAGTATCCTCTTTTTTAATAAATTAATGCTAAGCCTGCTTAGCTCTTTGGAGATGTAGTTTTAGCAGAAAGAAAATTGGCCTTGTTTATGGCCTTTCTTTTGCGGCCCTGAGTGGATTTTCATGCTTGTGAAAATGAGATACTGGCAGCAACCGGAATTAAAAGAAGGAAGATATTGGGCCCATTTCCTCTTCTAACTCTGCTAAGCCATTTTCACTCTTATAAGTAACTTTCCTCCTCTTGCAGACTTGAGCCTCTCCTGTGCAGAAAATTAGTACAACATCTGAGGAGGTCTAGGACAAGGACAACTGTCCACCAGGGACCAAGCTAAGATTGGTAAACCAATTTTCACTTGTGAACAATGCCAGAATTCAACCCATATGTCTCCCATGGTGAAGCACTGTAGTGCGTCATTAACCCACTGTGCCATTTAGCAGCTTCTCTCTGCTTGCTGTCTTGTAAATTAACATCTCTGCCGCCACCGCTCTAGACCCTGGGTTTATTTCTGCTAGGAGTGCTGCTGAATGAATAGCAGTTCTCTGTAACGAGGGATCAGGGCACAGCTCTTTCAAATTTTCAACTGAAAGCAATAGCAATTTGCCATTCAGTCCTATCTTATCATCATCATTAGGATGGGAAATCACAATCTGAAGGCTCGTTGTAATGTGCTGTCAACCTGATATCTTGTAATTTTAATATGTAATACTGTGGTTAATAATTAATGGCTTTAACTCTGTAGGTGGGATCTGAATTTGGCTCCAAGAAAGAAATCCCTCTGAGCTGAAATATTCTTTGATACTTCAACATCTTACGAAGTTTCCCCTCAATCAGCCTCATTGCCTTCTTATTTAAATCATCTGCCATCTAATGAATCTGGATCAAAAGCTCCAAGCTTAAAATATACAACAAAAAGCCGCTTCTGGGTGAAGAGTTTGGATCCAAATCAATACGTTTCTGTGCTCTGGCCATTATCACACGCAGTTAACTGCTGGGAAATACTGATGTTCAAAAGATATGGTGGAAAAAGGCACCTGCTTTCTCACGCTGGTTTATGTTTGTCATCTTGATAAAAATGCAAGGCAGCATATGCAGAAATTGTGCGGAAACACCATTCACATGGTAATTCCTTTGTATTTGAATAACTTCTTTTCAGGTGGTGGACTGAATGCCAGACTCGGGAGGATTTGAGCATCTCCCTGCCTTCAGTTCTTCCGTGACAATATTTTAGTGTCTGGCTCACTTTTTTGATCAAAGAAGGCCATTTATTGGGACTTCAGAATGAAAGTGCTGCCCCTTGATTTTCCTGGATCACAAGCCATAATGTAGAAAGGTTTCTCGCATTTTGTCTGATGAATATTACTGACAATATAACCAGGGAAAAAGCTCCTTAATTCTATCAGCCCAAATCTTCTTTAGTTTGAGTGCTGTTTAACAAGCAGAAAAATAATTGGGTAGACTCAGCGTAACCCCTCATCAATCAAATCTCTGATAAATTTTAGTAATACTTCCTTTTGCAGGCTTCAATTACACTCTGCATTTCCAAAATATTAGGTTTACAGTCTATACCTGCCTGGTGTTTAAATTCAGGAACCTTGAGTATTATTCTACTTATAGAAATAAAAGCTTAAGATATTTTAAAAGTTATTCTGGAAGTACACTGAAGCATGTTGAAAATAAGAATATATATATATTATATATGTGAAATATTAAATCAAAAATGGCTTTGGGGCTTAATCTCATATTTAATTATAATCAGTTGCTAGTGACTTGCTTGGAACTCCATGTTGAGAGGGATGGTGAGGTTGTAGCCAACCTCTAAAGGTAGAAATTCTTTGATAAATCATTAATGTTTGTCATTGTGGCCGAAGGTGGGAATAACACACTCATGTCCCATAGTGTCCACTCTGACCCTAGGAAGCCACTTATGATTGGACTTGGTGAAGTACACATGGTAAGCAGCTGATAAAGACAGCATTTCGAAGGTCAAATACATGTTGTTTTTGTCTTAAATTTACTAATGCCTCCTTTTCAAATAGTGTCCTCAATTCCTAAACACTCTTTAGATTTAGCTAAATTGATTTTCTTCTACAAGAGGCACTTTTATGATTATATTTAGTTTTAATATTTAATCATACCAAGGTATTTAGGTTTTAAAGTCTTTCTATGTAACGCTTAATATTTGAGGCTATCAATTCATAGCTAACTTGCCAGCCAACTCTACCAATAGGATAATGGATGTGTCTCTACTAAGGGCTCAAAATCAAAACTAATGGGGCTGGACACTGTGGCTTATGCCTATAATCCCAGCACTTTGGGAGACTGAGGTAGGTGGGTCACTTGAGGCCAGGAGATCAAGACCAGCCTGGCCAACATGGTGAAACCCCATCTCTATTAAAAATACAAAAATTAGCTGGGCATGGTGTTGTGCACTTGTGATCCCAGCTACTTGGAAGGCTGAGGAACGAGAATCGCTTGAACCCAGGAGGCAGAGATTGCAGTGAGCTGAGAGCACACCACCGCACTCCAGCCCGGGCGACAGAGTGAGACTCAGTCTCAAAAAAATAAAATAAAATAAAATAAAATCTGATAAATAAAATAAAATCTCCAACTAGTGGGAATATAAGAAGTGGTTCATTGGAACCAGCTTGCATTAACTTGTGAGAACTGATTGCTAAATTATCAGCACTATTATGAGCAGGTTATTAAACACAGCCCTTATTAAACATTCAATTGTAGAAACATGTAACAGTAAATGGTCTTTAAAATAAAAATAATACATTCTTTTTGTTTGTTTGGGTTTTTTTGTTTGTTTGTTTGTGATGCAGTCTCACTCTGTTGCCCAGGCTGGAGTGCAATGGGGCAAGCTTGGCTCACTGCAACCTCCACCTCCCAGGCTCAAGCAATTCTCTTGCCTCAGCCTCCCAAGTAGCTGGGATTACAGGCACCAGGCACCTGCCACCACGCCCAGCTAATTTTTTGTATTTTTAGTAGAGATGGGTTTCATCATGTTGGCCAGGCTGGTCTCAAAATCCTGACCTCAGGTGATCCACCTGCCTTGACCTCCCAAAATGCTGGGATTTTAGGCATGAGCCACCTTGCCCAGCTGTTTTTGTTGTTGTTTGAGACAAAGTCTCACTCTGTCACAGGCTGAAGTGCAGTAGCACAATCACAGCTCATTGCAGCTTCAACCTCCCAGACTCAGGCAATCCTCCCACCTCAGCCTCCAAGGTAGCAGGGACTATAGGCAGACACCACTATGCCCAGCTAATTTTTGTATTTTTAGTACAGACAGGGTTTTGCCATGTTGCCCAGGCTAGTCACAAACTTCTGGGCTCAAGCCTGTCTTAGCCTCTGAAAGTGCGGGGATTATAGGCATGAACCACTGCTCCTGACCAAAAATACATTTTCAAAATTCACAAATTCTTAATTATTTCACTAAATTTGCTTTTATCTATGATCTTGAAGTCATTTATGCCATTTGTATCTATATGTTGAAAACAGTATATAATGAGATGTTGATGTGCATTTCTTCCCAACTCTGCCTTCCCAACTCTGCCTATTATGTTAGTGATTTGAAATTGGCATAAGGTGTTTACATCACAGAAAGTGGAAATAATAAAGGCATGATTTATTATGTTGATTGTCTAGATTATGAGCTAGCAAACTTTTCTGTAAAGTACTAGATGGTAAATATTTAAGGCTTGATGACTATGCAGTTGGTCTTTATTACAACTACTGTATTGCTGTTGAGTAAAAGCCATTGTAGGCAATACATAAATAAACAGGCGTGACTGTGTTCCAGTAAACTACATTTTCAAACCAAGATGTCAGCCCACTGGCCATAGTTTGCCTATGACAGGTCTAAACCAAAGAAAGCAATAGAAAAGTGTTAATCATGCTGATTAAACTAAAAATGTGCCATATTTGTAGCTACTACAAAATGAATAGCACAAAATTTTGAGAAGTTATTCTTTCAATGTTTGAAAGTCATTGTGATTCAGTAAAAAATTAGGTTAAGAAGACTCAGAATCAATTTGAACAACCTTATACTAGTCAGAGGGGAAATTTGAGAATCATTAAAAATAATGTAATGGGTTGAAATCCATCATATTTATTTACATCCATTTGTTTGTTTATAACAGTATTAAAATCAACATTGGTAGGTGACCTTTGAGGATACTAAGGAACCAACTTATTATTTTGAAAACTCCCGTATAATAAAAAATAGTCAAGATGTTTCGTCAACTTTTTCTGAATGAACTATACTTCAGGATGAGAAACTAGTTTATAAGGTTACATTTTGCTCTGGGATTATTTCAGTTAATACATGAGAAATAAGTAGTGGAATGTCAAGATTTTATAACTCCCATAAAGTTAACAGATCTAGACACTTATCACAAATTGCTGGAAAAAAATAACAAAATGAGAGACCACTGATATGCAAATCCTGATTTGGTTATACACCACCACCTATGAAAACAAATTACTCAAATAAACCAAAATATGATTGAACCACCAGACCTACCCATCAATTTATAAAAAATAAAGGAAACAGAAGAAGACATGAAACCCACAATGAACATGCACTGATCAGCAAATTTCAGAGCATGACAAACTGTATAAGATGAATAATCTGGCTTCTTTAACAATAATAGAAACAAATTGCAAAGAAATATAATAAGATGGATGGCAAACTATAGAATTAAAGATATATTAAAAAATCATTCAATGGCAAAGCTGTGATCTTAATTGGATCCCCGCTGAAGCAAACAAATTGGTACAATGTGAACAATGAGCAGTTAATCAATGATAAAGAATCATTGTTATATTTTAGGTATCATAGTGGCATATTATAAAAATGAGTGCCTGTCATCTAGAAATACATCTTGAAATGTTTGCAGATTAAATAAAATTATAGGTAGGATATAAGATTATATATATTGATTGTTTTAAAATATTCAGTGGAAAAAAGAGGGTATAGTTGTGTAATGAACCACAATTAGACTTGAGTTGATAATTATTAAAGTTGAGTGATCAATGCATAACCATTCATTATATTAGTTACTCTACTTTTTATATATTTTTGACATATTCTATTATAAAACTGAAATAAAAAATAATACAGTCTCTAATTTTATAGTAGAGTTTGGCTTCTTATAACTCTCTAATCTTAAAGATTGATTTTCTTAAACTGAAGGCACTTTTTCAGTCCTGTTCAAACCAGTTTGCCAGGCACTAAGATAAATCTCTCTCTTTAGAGACAGGATCTCACTCTGTTCCCCAGGCTGGAGTGCAGCAGTGTGATCATGGATGGTTCATTGTAACCTTGAACTTCTAAGCTCAAGCAATTCTCCTGCCTCAGCCTCCCAAGTAGCTGGTACTACAGGTGCATGCCACCAGGCTCAGCTATTTTTTTTTAACTTTCAATTTTGTAGAGATAAGATCTTGCTATATTGCCCAGGCTGATCTCAAATTCTTGGCTTCAAGTGATTCTCCCACCTCAGCCTCCCAAATTGTTGGAATTATAGGCATGAGCCATTGCACCCAGTCTCTTCAAAAACCAATACCTATGCTTTTGTCTCAAAACCTCCCTTTTCACCTTTATTCTCAGCTTACAGCATTTAAATCAATTCTAAGACAATTTCTGTAGGCTTCTACTGCCATATTCCCATCTACCAGAGCTGTCTGTGTGTGCTTTTTCTTCCATCTTCCTATCCAAATGCAGTTCTTCAACTTGTGCACTAGATACCAACCTCCTTATGTCCACTCAGACATGTGTTCATAAATTGTCCCCTCTTCTCTATTATTTTCATGCTATCATTGCTCTCATCTTAAATAAGAATGTCTCTTAACCTCCTCTCCCCTAACGGCTACCATCATATTTCTTTGCTCTCCTTCACTGTGAAGGTCTTCAGAAGAGATATGCAGATGTACTGTCTCCAAGTTCTCTTTTCCTATCATCTCTGAAATCTACTCAATTTGAGCTTTTACTCCCACTACTCCACCAAAAAATGATACTGTCGAGCTTACCTATAACCTTCACATCACTAGTCTAAATGGTCAATTTTTGGTTCTCATGTTACTTAACCTCACACTACCATTTCACAGGCCTGCTTACTCCATCTTCCTTAATCTGATGGCCTCGTCTGTGCCCTCCAAACTGAGCATAGCCTTATCCAACTCAGCTGATGGCAACTACATTCTGATTGTTCAATTCAAGACCTTTGCATCATCTCCCATTACAAAATTCTGTTGGGCCTTTCTTTAAAATATGTCCTGGATTTGATCACTTCTCACCAACTCCTTGGCTATCACTCTGTTTTAAGCCATTATTATTT
Source organism: Hylobates moloch (assembly GCF_009828535.3). Lineage (NCBI taxonomy): Eukaryota > Metazoa > Chordata > Mammalia > Primates > Hylobatidae > Hylobates > Hylobates moloch. The sequence goes on along the minus strand of NW_026652285.1, from coordinate 54,022,258 downwards.
CTCACCTGGGTGACCGCAATATTCGCTCAACTAGGCTCCCTTGTTCTACACTTGTTTCCCAGCAGTGTCTTCTCAAGAGCTCAGGTGTGCTTCTGAAGATGTGAGTCATATCATAGCACACCTCTGCTCTAGACTCTGAAATGGCTTCCTATTGTACTTGGAGAAAAAGGGAGAGTCCTTGAATATGCCCAAAGACCCTGTGTGACACTCTGCAAACCCCACCAATACCACTCTGACCTTGCCTATGGGTCTCTCACTTACTCCGCCATTGCCAGAAACCCCCGAACCTCCTCATCATTCCTATTTTATTCACTTTTCTTCGTCTGCTGCTTTAGCTATTTCCTCTCCCTGAAAAGTTCTTTCCTCAAATATTGTCATTTAGGTAACTCCAAAATCTCTTTCAAGTCTTTGCTTAAATTTCACTTTTTCAATAAAGCCTGGCCGGCCCATTTTATTTCATACGGCAACATGCATCTTATTTTTCCAACCCACCCCACTCAATTCCCCATTCTCTGTTTTCCTTTTCTTTTTTTTTTTTTGAGACGGAGTTTCGCTCTGTCGCCCAGGCTGGAGTGCAGTGGCGCAGTCTGGGCTCACTGCAAGCTCCGCCTCCTGGGTTCACGCCATTCTCCTGCCTCAGCCTCTCTGAGTAGCTGGGACTACAGGCGCCCGCCACCACGCCTGGCTAATTTCTTTTTTGTATTTTTAGTAGAGACGGGGTTTCACTGTGGTCTCGATCTCCTGACCTCGTGATCCGCCCGCCTCGGCCTCCCAAAGTGCTGGGATTACAAGCGTGAGCCACCGCGCCCGGCCTTTCCTTTTCTTATATGTAGCATTTTTCATTTTCTTGCCTATTTTATATTTTTCTTATTCTGTTTATTGTTTGTTTTCTGTCTCCTCACTTGAATATGGCAAGAAATTCCTATTTGTCTGTGTCTTCACTTATTTATCCAAAATACATATAAAAGCTTCCAACAGATAGCAGGTAATCCACTATGATGTGTTGAATTAAATTTTCAAGGTTTAATAAAAATAGTCAATCAAAAGTCCATAGTTGTGTCCCTTTTCATGTAATCATCTTTTTAGCAGTCACCCAGATAAGAAGACATATTAAATAATAATTTAAATTTGACTGAATAATTATTAGGTTTTTCCCATCAAAGTAAGTTTCTGAAGTGAGAATTTACTCATTTATTACAAGTTTCCTATATTTTCTGTGTACACAGTGGTTGAGAGTCAGGAAAAAGATATCAGGAGAAAACTAAGTTGTTGAGAAAGATCTGACTACAGAAAAAATGTTTGCCCCAGGCATTTAGAAGCAATAATATATGGAAGATATCTTTATAATTCCCTTAAAATAGGAGTTTGAGACTGAATTAGAGAAGTAATGACAAAATAAATCTTTGACGTCACATCATCCATCATCTCCATAATTTTTCTTAAGAAACTGCTGATTGCAATCGTCTTTGCTGACTCAAGGATCAAAAGTTGTAACATTTTTCTTGTGAAGTTATGTTAGATACATAAAATTATTAACTTAATTGTAAAGCCATCTTCACACTCTTTACATTAATCAGTAGAGTCCTATTTGTCTCACAATCACCTAATGCAAAAAGAACAAGTTCTTGTGGGGAAATATTTTTTTCGACTCTAAATAGGATGGTATTAACTTCAGGAGTTATTTGATGTTCTAAACGAGGAGTGAAGTTGATTGTTTTAAGATACTATCTTTCCATAGCTGAAATAGGGGCTTATAATAGTATTTTAACAATTTTAATAAAAGTTCAATTTATATTTCCTTGGTATGAATTTTTTCCTTACCCTGCTGGTAAAATATGGGATTATCATTCATCATTCAACATTTGTTATCTCTTAGTAATACTGGTTAGACTAGCTCTAAATAGGACAACCACATTTAACCACATACGGGATGTTATGCATTGTAAAAGATTTGATGGATACCAAGCTAGTCAGCAAGCATGTGGTTAGCCAAGTTGAATCATCAATGAAGATAATGTTTGATAATTGCTTTGGTATTGTGGTGTGAGGATGGTTTTTCTGGCTTTGTCTCTTCATTCCTAATCTCTTGGAGAATTTAAAAAAGTGTTTACATCTTATGATTATAGTACAAGCTCTACACCAAATTGTGGCTACATTTAAAATTTTAATCTCTTCTGGAGTACTGTTGGTTTATCTTTTTCAAGATTTGCCTTGAGAGCTCTGCGTTTTAATGCCGATTAGAGAGATTCCTTAATTCATAGTCTAAAGGGAAAGAAAAATTCTGAAACCATTAACCATAATAAATAGGTTTTATAAAAGTTTAAATTCCACTGTAGTTAATCAGTTTGAACAAGACATTTAGGCCGTAAATAGCATTTTAAAGTAAACAGAGCTTTACACGAAGTGACAGCTAGAGTCACATTTTCTGCTTCTGAGTGTGAGGAAATTAATGTACCAAAAAAGTGCCTACTATTTAAAGACATCTTGCTCCAGACATATTTAACAACTGAGATTTGCAGTGGGTAGACCACTGAAGTGTCTCGTCATTAAATTATGCACTGTACATTAGAAACAGATGCACTCCTGGAAGTCTGGCATGACAACATTGTTTTGCCATTTTCCAATTAAGACATTGCTAAAACTGAAATCAGAACTAAACTAACAGGTCAGCTATCTTGATCATGGAGAAATGGTGCAAGTTTTGAGAAGACCTAGTGGTTTTCATTTGTATCCTGATATAAATTGGAAAGCTAATCCTTCACCTTGTTTTTCTCCAATATCTAGACAATTTACAAAGTGATTCATTTTAAATATTGCTCAAATTTTGTTCAAATATTTAGATTTCAACATGCCAATGTTATACAATACTTTGGCATATTTGGTCACAAGAAAAATCTTACAAAACAAATAAAACATAGCAGTGGAAAAAAAAGTGCCTATTATTTTAATCAGTGGCAAAAAATAGCTATATAGCTCTCTGGAAATGATCTGTAGAAAACAATATTTGAAGGAAAGTGGAATTGCAGTGAGGCATATTTATTTGGATGGTATAGAACAAAATAAGTGTACAAAAAAGGAGAAGGGTTATTGCCCTGGATAAAGCTGCTATGGTTCACATTAGACATGTGATATCACTATTACTATAAATCCTATTTTATTAACCGTAACAATTTTCTGTTGGTCTTTTGCAAAAGAAAAAATGTTGAAAATAAAATTCCAATACACTATTGAGCTATTCTCTGCAACTCCCTTACAGGGAAAATTTATATTCTGATTACTTCAGCCAAACAAACATTTTACTGAATCAAAGGGAAAAGAAAATCTGCTAATTGTCCTCATTTATGGTTGCTATTCCAATATGAATCAAGAAAAATAAATTTTTTTCCAATTTTAAAAATTATGGGCCACATGTTCTTTTGCCTTCCGTCTGTTTATTTTTATATAAATTTCTACACTAGGAATTTTATACTTTAAGAAACGAGCTCTAAAATTGTTTACACCCACAAGTAGGCTTCCTGGGTCTATACATATGCACTAGATATATACAGTCCAAAGAGATAAACACTCTAAAACATCACTTTCCACTGAAAAGATTGTTAATTTTCAAAATGGCTTCCTATGACAGATTCTTTTTTAGCCACTGCCCAATTGAAAATCTTTGAGAGAGAAAAAATTCTTCATTCATTTCTCATTCCTTACAAACATAGAGTGGAACTGTCTGAGCCTAAGAAAATTAGTCCCAGGTGATATTTTGCTAACCTTAATTTTGAAGTAATGTCAAATGAAAAAATGTGTCCATTTAGTTAGTTTATACTTGTCTACATTTCTTTGGATTACTGCAGTTTTATTAGTTAAAAATACTGTTAGACATGAGTTGAGGTTTTATGGGGAGGGAAAACATGCATCATATTATGAAAGACAGACACATATTTAAAGTGTTGCCATTTGTTATACATGAATTAGAAAAGGATGACACAGCTATGTTTTGAAGTCATGTCTTCATAAATTATTTTATAAATAATAGTTAAAATAAAACCTCAAATTTATTTTTTCAATACTTTTTTCCCTGTGATCTTCAAATCCAGGCATATATTAAAGAAAACTAGAACCTTAAATTTCTAAGTTATGTATACTTTTGCAACCAAAAGAGATTTATATGGCTTTATTTCTTATTTTTTAGTCTTGCAAGTCTTTTTAATATTTGTGTGTTTATTTGCTTAGAAAGTATTTAAGTCCATATTTTTTGTCGAAACTGGAAATTGTGCTTTGTTAAGTGTAAACAACATAAAAAACCAAAAGTATTTCCTAAGTTTGGAATTAATCTCCCAACCCATGAAAATTGAGAAACTTCTCACATTGGCAAAATGTGTTCCTACCCTGGCTACCAAAGAAGAAGAATGGGCCAACAAGTAGCTTTAGAATTTTTGCCAGCAATTTACATATGAATCAAATGTGATCTTTCTTTAAATTGCACTTAATATAGGAAGTACAGCCATGTTTGATTTCAACCTGAATTGATATGTGAGCAGTCATTGGCTGTCCATAATTAAAATCTTAGAGAAAGCCCACCTATGATGAGCAATTTAATATTTGTGGTCTTAGTTGGTAAACTAAGCCAATTCCATGAAAATCATATTTTCATAGTTAGAGCCAGGCTAACCACATAGAGCTCTTTCTCTATCCATAATTATATAATTAGATTATTTTTATCTTAAACATACTTTAAAAACATTTTCTTTATGGTACATTATTAAAGAATCATGCCTTCTGAAGGTCTCTTCCTAAGCCAAGAAATCCACATGTTACATATTATGCAGAAGAGATTTTCATGAGTAGATTTCTGTAAAGCTTTGAACCAAGGTCCAGGAATTGTATTATAGTTTGCCAGTGATATTTAAAAAGTGAGAGGAATATAGTTGCAAAGCAAACTTTAGTAAGATAATTGATGGGAAATGATATTGAATGTTAGAAAAAAATGTTGTTATTACTCTTAATGCCAAATATGTGTCTCTCATGAGTTAGACTTAAACATTTAGGATAAGATAACTGTACCCTCTATATAAGAACTGCATTTACTAAGGAGGGATGAGAGGAGGAGGCAGTCGTAATCTGTAATAAGTCTATTATGTCTCTATATTTGGTAATGAATATATATGTCATTTTTCATTTTCAGGTCTCTATTTCTCTTATTTTATTTTTAAAACTATTTATTTATTTATTCATTTTGAGACAGGATCCCACTGTGTCACCCAGGCTGAAGTGCAGTGGCACCATTATAGCTCACTGCAGCCTTGAACTCTTGGGTTCAAGTGATCCTCCTACCTCAGCCTCCCGAGTAGCTGGGACTACAGGTGCATGCCACCATACCTGTATGTGTGTGTGTGTGTGTGTATGTGTGTATATATATATAACACATATTATATATACTATATAATATATAACACATATTATATATAATATATATTCACATATTATATATGTGTGATATATATTAATTATATAATATTAATATATGATATATAAATATATATTTATTATATATTAATATTATATATTTATATATGATATATATTATATATATTACACACATATACATATATGGCGTTTTGTTTGTTTTGTTTTGTTTTAGAGACAGGGTGTCGCTATGTTACCCAGGCTGGACACAAACTCCTGGCCTCAAGCAATTGTCCTGCCTCAGCCTCCCCAGGTGGAAAGTGCTGGGACTAAAGGTGTGAGCCACCATGCCTGGCCCATGTCTCTATTTTATATATGCCCAGGAGATAGTGCAAATATGTGAATAAATAAACAAACTATTAATACAGGGTTTGGTAGCTATGATTATAAACTCTGGTAACTTGCTTATTTTTATTGTGTCTCTATTTTCTCTTTCATTACATTAGAAATGTCAATTGCCTACCTGATGGCTGTGAACAACAGAAAGAAGAAACAAAGACATACCTGTGTAAGGACAGAATGGCAAGGGACATAGAAGCATGTGATATGATAATCCTACTCAACTAAATAGACAATATTAGTGAATGGCAACTTGTAAATGGTTTTGATTACATTTATTTTACTCTCTATCTAGATGTAAAGGTTGAGCTTGAAAAAAGAAAGCTACTCTTGACGCTGAAGAACGCAATCCAACATGAAAGAATGCTTATTTCAGGTTTTATCTGAATCTACCTAGGGCTGAATTTCTTATCTATACTTTACTACAGATATTCTGCTTTGTGCAGATCTACAATGGATCATTAAGGTCAAAGGACAATTATTTGTCTTTCTACTCCTCCCAGTACCCAAGACCTGAGAGTGAGATATTAAACACGTCCTTAGATCTTTCATGCAATGTTACAGCTCTTTGGAACTCCTCACGAGGCTCCTCCTCTCCATGGTGGAATTTTATTCTGAGGAAAGATAGGCTGAAATGTCTCAGTCCCCTATATGATAAGTCCAAAATCACTGTTTCACATATATGCTGACCTGATACATTGAGTCATTGATACATGTCTTTCCACCTTCAGTATATTTTCTTTGACTAGCTTTATTGCTTCCCTGTGATGCTGAATTTTGAGCATGGATGTGTATTTCCATAACAAAACCATCCTAGGTAAACTGAATTGGGTTATTTGAATTTCATAATTACTCTTTACTCCAAGTGTTGTGGATTCGTGATGCAAATTTGCCCATTCCCATAACTTAGAGCCACATATCAATTATTTTAAAACTTGGTTCTCATCGCTGAACTAACAATGTTGAAAAAGACACTTTGCCTATATTTAATAGTTTGCTAGTAAACTTTTAGTTTGCTAGTAAACTTTATTTTGGGTTACATCAAACTTGTAATAAGTAGTGACTGGATTGGGAAGGTGAGGTGTGCTGATTTAAGGATGCCTCTCCATCTATTTTATGTACTAGAAAATAGGTAGCAAAAAATAAATCTTGCAGTACTCTGAGTCTTTTAATTAACTACACATTTTCCATCTTGGAGTAAAAAGCAATTAGGAAATTCAAGTCTAATTGTATAGTTTTTCTGTGTAAAATAACTGATGAAAATAGAATAATTTAGATGCTTTTTCTTTTATTTTTTATAGTATTGAATAGTGGAGCATAACAAATAAATAGTACCTTCAGTTTGCTTTCTCTGGAAAAAAATGATTTGGTAAGATTTTACATGTCCCACAAATGCTCTTAAACAAAAGATATGTTCCCAACTGGACAACAGATAAGTTCATATTTTAAAAAGGAAAGGAAGAAATGTATATTTCTAGAATTTTCTAGCTTATAAATAAGGAGAAATCTTCTAATTGCTGGTTGGCAGCTAACTCTCCAGTTCCTCTACAGTGTGCAAATTATGTTAAATGAATTCATTGCATTAATGAAGACAAACATCATTGATATTTGAACAATGAATATAAATGGTTTGGAATCAAGAATTACCTTTATTCGTTATTAACAATTTTCAGACAAGACCAGTTTCCAAATAACATTTTTCCTAAATTAACAGAGTGACCACACATCTAAATGGTTGTTGTATGTGAGGACAGAGACGACGCCAAAGGTTTGTGAAGGACTAACTGCTATAGGAATAGGCCATAACTAGAGACCAGAAAAAAAAAATTTACAAGAGTGTTCAGACTTCTAGGAGCATGAAATTGTGATACTTGATAGAAGAAAACATATGAATTGACCATTACCATTACCCTAGCTTGATTACTGAAGCAGAGGCCAGGGGTAGAAACTCAAACAGAGCCATGTAGTCTCATAGAGTTAAGGAGACAGGGATCAAGGCTCTGGAAAGCTGGAGTGTCAAGAACTTATGGGGAAGAATATGAGAGCAGAAGCTGCATGATGAGAAGGGTTCAGAGACCTGCAGAAGGGTTAAAAAAAAACAAACATGAGTTTTTAGCTGAGCATTGATCTGCATAAATGTTGGATAAAATGTCATGAAGTTCTAGAAGGAACAATAGGAAAAGCCAGAGGGTAAAGAATTTTAGGAATTCACACAGAAGGATGGAAATAATTTGTATTCTCAAGAGCAGACAGGAGAGACCTAATTCACAGGGGAATTGGGTAGAGTACTCAGAAACATTGGGCCTTGGTAATAAAGGAGAATTAGCCTTAAAACCAAGGTTCCTCTGAACACATTAGCAAAGGTTAAAACAATGGGAACACATGGACATAAAGGTGGAGCTAATAGACATTGGAAACTACAAAATGGGGGAGAGTGAGAGCAGATGAGAGTGGATAAATTACTGATTGTGTAAAAAGTTCAATAAACAAACAAAAACAAAAACAAAGGTAAAAAGAAGGCTTGAAAGGTAATCAACATCATTAATCATCTGAGAAATGCAAATCAAAACCACTATGAGATGTCATTTCATACCTGTTAGGAGATGATTTAACTTATTATCGAAAAGTCAAAGGATAACAAATGTTGGCAAGGATGTGTAGAAAAGAGAACTCTTTCTTATACATTGTTGGTGGAATGTAAATTGATACAGGCATTATGGGAAAGAGTATAGAGTTTTCTAAAGAAATTAAAAATAAAACTACCATATGATTCAGTAATCTCTCTCTTCTGGGAATATACCCAAAGGAAATGAAATCATAACCTCATAAAAATGTCTGCACTCCCATGTTCATTGCAGCATTATTCATAATAGCTAAGATATAGAAAAGCCTAACTGTCCATCAAGGGATGAATGGATAAAGAAACTGTGGTATGTTTCTATATATCCCATATAAATAATAATGAAATATTATTCAGCCCTAAAAAAGAACGAGATCTTCTCATTTGACACAACATAGATGAGACTGGAGGACAATGAAATAAACCAGACAAAGAAAGAAAAGTATTACGTGATTTCACTTAAATGAGGATTTTTTAAAAACTCAAATATACAAAGAGAACAAAACAGTGGTTCTGGGGCAGAGGAGGAAGGGAGAAAATTGGGAGATAGATATAAGTCAGAGGATACAAAGTATAAGATACATACCATGAACAAGTCTAGAGGTCTAATATACAACAGGAGGACTATAGGCAATAAAATTTTACCATACATGGAATTCATGCTAAATGAATAGATTTTAACTGTTATTGCCATAAAAACAAAAACAAAAAGTGGGTAACTATGTGAGAGGATAGATATGTTCATTTGTTTCACTATGGTAACTTTTTACAATCTACATATATTTCATAACATCACATTGTATACCTTAAATATATGTAATAAAATTTATTTTAAAATAAATGATTTTTTAAAAAATTAAATTTTCTCAAAAAAAGAAAAAAAAAACTTGAAAAGATAAGTATCACCTACATGTAACTGCCTGAACAAAGTACAAGGATCTTTAAAAGAAGGCAAGAAGTCTATCATTGGAAAATAAGAAATTAACAATGTCCAGAATTCAGTAAAAAATTACTAGGCAATCAAAGAAGCAGAAAAAAAAACAAACTTGGATTAGGAGAAATATAATTCAACTGAAACAAATGCAGAAATAAGATAAAGGAATTAACATACAAAGGCCTTAAAAAACTATGATCTAGTTTCCAGTCCAATGTGTAGAGAGCTTGGATTGTCACTTTATACACTCAAAAAGAGAAAAGATGAACAAGCTAAAAATCAACAATGTTTATAGATTCATCAGAGAATTGAGATCAGAGGATAAACCACAATGTAACTTGAAAACTGGAGAGAGAGTCATATCCTATGAATCACAGTTTACTAGGAGCAGACACTCTAGAGCAGAAGCCCACTGCAACCCAGTTCTGGTAGGAATGTTTAAACCATAATTGATGAATTGTCAGAGGCCCAGTGAGGACTAATTAGAAAGTTAGAAACTGCACGAGAAACAGCTTTACAGGATACCCCACACTGATGAGCATTTTTACCTTCAGTAGTACCATCAGCTTCTCAAGGTGAACATGGGGGAAAATTTCTCTTATGCTTCCAGTAGTGGAAGAGGAAAGTTTTTAATCTGAAATAAGTCCAGAACATTGTGTTCTACTTAACAAAGGACTACCCTCAAAATAAACTATTTTAACAGAGCCAGTTGCCTTGGGTTTTGCCAGAGCTTAACCAATTTAGAGAAAGGGAATATCTAATTCTAGCTCCCTCTGGCCTTTGACATGGGAGAAGGGAAATACCCGAGTCCTGAGTCCCTTAGCCATTTTGTCTCCCCGGAGGGCATGGGGGAAATTTATAGGCCAGAAACACAGGCTCAGTAAAAGACTGGAACCGAATTATAGGATTGAATTGTAACTTCCCTAACCCCATAGTTTAGTGACATATCAACCAGGCTCCTGTATAATAACAGCGGGTTACCAATAAAAGAAATCCGAGGCTCACATGCTCTTTTAAGAAGGAATCTCCAGTAAAACCCAAAGGTAACATGCGAGACAAAAACAAGGACAACAAAGGGAATTCTAGCCGCTGACCTCTGTATGTATAGCAAACAACAAACACAGCCTAACTCAGCCAGATAACCATAAAACTTCACACTAAAGGCCTCTTTATCCCAGTTCATTTTACTCAGTTGGTCATGTATGGCCTTCAACCAAAAATTACAAGAGATTCTAAAAGATACAAAAAAACACAGTTTGAAGATAGCAAAAAGCATCAGAAATAGACCCAGATGTGGCAGAAACACTGGAATTATCAGGCCAGGAATTAAAAAATATATAATTACTATGTTAAGAAATCTAATGAAAAAAATGATGACATACAAGAAAAGATGGATAATGTAAGCAGAAAGATGGACACTCTAAGAATGAATAAGAAAAAAATGTTAGAAATCAAAACACTATAATAGAAAGGAAGAATGCCTTTGATGGGCTCATCAGTAGACAAGATATGGAAAGGAAAAAATTTGAGGGCTTGAACATACATAAACAGAAACTTCCAAAACTGAAATGAAATGAGAATAAAGAATAAAAACCGTGGAGCAGAAGATCAAAAGAACTGTGGGTCAACTACAGGCGAGCTAACACATACATAATGTGAATCCCGAACAAACAAAAAGTGAGGACATTTGCTACTAGGAGACGACTGGCCTTGCAAGAAATATTAAAAGAAGTTTTTCAGGGTGAGTGAATACAATATAGGTCAGAATAATATAGGTTGGAATATTTATTTTTAGGGAGAATGAAAATAAGGTTGGAAACAGAGCTGTGGGAAGGAAGGGTGGGAAGGAAAGAAAAAGACACTAGAGAAAAATAAAAATAAAATAATATACATTTTTTTCTTATTCTTAGTTTATCTAACAGAATACTTTGTGTCAAACACTAATAGCAACAATATATATGGTGATTATTGGTTAAGTGAAATTAGTGAGGTCCATATTATAAGGAAGGCAGAAAAATAGGAATGTATTGTTATACGATTTGTGTACTACACATGAAGTGATATAGAGTTATTTGAAAATGTATTTAGTTGTAAGTGTATATTGCAAAATCTAGGAAAAGCAATAAATTATTTTTTTAGAAAAGCAATATAATTGATTTGCCAAGAGAGGAAAGGAAGTGAAATCGTGTAAAATGCTCAATTAAAACTAGAGAAAGGAAAAAAGGATAAAAAAAGAAGGAAGGAAAGAAGAAAAGAAAGAAAAAAGAACAAAAAGAAAGAAAAAGAAAAACAGGAGTGAATAGAAAATAGTTACAATTATGGTAGATATTAAATCAACCATATTAGTAATCACTTTGTTATAAATGGTTAATACAATAATTAAAAAGAAGTATTATCAGAGTGAATTAAAGAAAACTACAGGTTTTCTACAAGAAAGGACTTTAAATATCAAGACATAAATAGATTAAAAGTAATAGAATGGAGATGGATATATTATGCCAAAACTAATGAAAAAAAGCTGGAGTTGCTATACTAATTTCATACAAAGATGATATCAGAATAAGGGAAATTATCAGTGATAAACAAGGCCATTACATAATGACCAAGTGGTCCATTCTCCAAGAATATATAAAATGTTTAATGTGTATGTGCCTAACAATGGGCAGTCTAAATATTCATGGCAAAAAATGATAAAACTACAAAGAGAGATGTGCAAACCCACTATGATAGTTGGAGACTGTTTATCATTCTATAGGTAATTGACAGATGCAGCAAGCAGCATTATTACTTTTTTTCTCTTTACTTTGTATTTGATTTTCTCCTTTCTTTAAGTTTTCTCAGATAAAAGCTAGGATTATTGATTTGAAATTTTCCTTGTTTTCTAGTATATGCATTCACTTCTGTAAATTTCTCTTGAAACAGTGCTATTGCTACATCTCACAAATTTTGGTGAGTTGTATCTTCATTTTTATTTGGAAGACAGTTTGGTGGTTTCTTAGAATCCTAAAGATAGTCTTACCATATGATCTAGCAACTGTGGCCCTAGGTATTTACCTGGTTAAATTCAAAATTGATTTACACACAGAATCCTGAATATAATGTCTAAAATATCTTTCTTATTGCAAAAATTTGGGAGCAACCAACAGATGGACAGATAAACAAACTGATATACACTTAAAGTGGGATATTATTCAGCAAGAAAGAAAATAAGCTATCAAGCCACAAAAATACATGAAGGGTCCTAAATACATATTTGTAAGTGAAAGAAGCCAAGTGAAGGCAACATATTGGATAATTCAATCTACATCACATTCTGGAAAAGGCAAAACTAAAGACAAAGTAGAAAGAGCAGTGCTTACCAGGGATTCAAGGAGGGAGGGAGGGATGAATAAGTGGAGCAAAGAGGATTTTTAAAGACATCGTAACTATGTTGTAGGAAGCAGTAATAGTGGATACATGTCATAATACATTTGTCAAAAACTGTAAACTGTACAAGAGGGAACTCAAACTATGAACTTCAGTTTATAATAATGTTTCAATATGGGTTCATCAGTTATAACAAGTTAACCACACTGATCTAATCTAATACCACACTAGTAAGAATAGGGGAAACTGTTAAAATGTTGGGGGAGAGGGTATATAGGAACTTTGTACTTTCTGCCTATTTTTTTCTATAAACCTAAAGCAGCTCTAAAAAATAGTCTGTGAATTTAAAAAAATAGGTGTGATTAATATGGAAATATGGGAAAGGGCATAAAACAAAACATGAATACAATGAGGTCTTAAACAGAAAGATCATACTGAATTTGTAAACAAAATTCAAACTGAATGGCTAGAGATAAAAATTCTACATACGGAATGAAAAAAACCATTGAATGGGATTAAAAGCAAATTAGGCACTAGAATAGGAAAAGTCGTTGAACTTAAAGACAAGAGAAAAAAATATATAATGGCATTATTAAGCATGCTATCAGATTTGTAATAGTTCCAGAAGAGAAGGAAATGAACAAGGCAGGAAAAAAGTTATACAATTATGGTAAAAATATTTACAAATGTGATGACCATCATAGATATAAAGCTTCAGTAAATCTGAAAAAAATAATAATAATATAGAAAGCAATACCAAGGCATGTGGTAATAAAATCACTGAAAAATCAGTGGTAAGGAATAAATCCTAAAAGAAACCAGAGACAAAAAGACACGCATGCCTAAGAGAGAAACATGAAGCAAAATTAAAGGAGACCTGTTGTCAGAAACTATGAAAGCCAGAAGACATTGGAATGATATTTTAAGATACTGAAAAAAAGAATGCTACACCCATGACAATATCTTTCACACAATAATAATGGGAGATTTTAACACCCCACTGTCAACATTAGACATATCAACGAGACAGAAAGTTAACAAGGATACCCAGGAATTGAACTCAGCTCTGCACCAAGCAGAAATCAACAGAATATACATTTTTTTTCAGCACCACACCACACCTATTCCAAAATTGACCACACAGTTGGAAGTAAAGCTGTCCTCAGCAAATGTAAAAGAACAGAAATTGTAACAAACTGTCTCTCAGACCACAGTGCAATCAAACTAGAACTCAGGATTAAGAAACGCACTCAAAACCGCTCAACTACATGGAAACTGAACAACCTGCTCCTGAATGACTACTGGGTACATAATGAAATGAAGGCAGAAATAAAGATGTTCTTTGAAACCAACGAGAACAAAGAACATCAGCATTAGGAGATATACCTAATGCTAAATGACGAATTAATGGGTGCAGCACACCAACATGGCACATGGATACATATGTAACAAACCTGCACATTGTGCACATGTACCCTGAAACTTAAAGTATAATAATAATAATAATAAAAAAGAAAAACTGAAGGCAAAATAAAGACTTTTAGACCAACAAAATTTGAGAAAATTTAAGAAGACCTGTACTGAAAGGAATGCTAAAGGGACAATTTCAGACAATAATTAATTGATACCAAATATATAGTTCAATCTGCAAAAGGGATAAGAGTGCAGGAAATGGAGAATATACAAAAAGAGACTTTTTTTTACTTTAAAAAAACTTCTGTAGAAGAGAATTTTCTGTTTAAAGCAAAAATAATAGCAATGCTATTATTACAGCTATTAATATAGCAATGGTGAGCTGTATAGCATTAGTAGAATAAACTATATGACAAACAATAGCACAAAAAGGAAAAGTGGAAATGAAGATACACTCCTATAAGGTTCTAACACTATATGTAAGTGATAATTGTATCTTAACGTAGACTCTAACAAGCTAAGCATGTATATGATAAACCATAGAGCAATCACAGAAAATAAAACGTGTTATAGATAACAGCAGAGGCACAATATAATCATTAAATTAATTTCCTAAGCTCACTAATTGGAATACTGGGGGGAAAATAGAGAATATATGGAACAACTATAAAATATAGAGCAAGGTGAAAGAATTAACCTCCACGTAGTTGATATCCACATTGGATATAATGTGTTATCCAACACTATAGTCACATTTGGCTATTAGGTGTATAATTTGTGGCCAGGCCAAATTGAAATGTGAAATAAGCGTAAAACACTCATTGAATTTCAAAGATTTAGTATAAGTTAAAATATTGTTACATATCTCATTAATATATTTTTTCCATTAATAATGTGCTTAAATGATAATATTTTGAATATGTGTAGATAAATATATTAAAGTAATTTTTCACTTGATTTTTGTGTATCTACAAAGTTTTTTTAAAATTACATATGTAACTTATATTTGTGATTCACATTTTTATTGGATAGCACTGTTCCAAACACTCCAATAAAAGTAAAGATTGTCAGATTGGATGGAAACTATGACCTACATATGTATGCTGTCTACAGGAAACCAACTTTAAGTATAAAGGCATAAGTTAAAAATTAAAGAATGGAAAAAGTTGTACCCTGAAAACTCTACTTGAAAGAATCTTGGAATGGTCCTATTAAATCAGACAAAGTAGACTTCAGAACAAGGAAAAATTTCAGGGACAAAGAGAGGCATTTATAATAAAAATTAGGTCAACTCATAAAAAAGCTATAATAATTCTAATGGTAACCAGTAAGAGAATTTCAAAATACATGAATAAAAATTAACGGCAGACTGGCATCTTAAGAAATGCTAAAGAAGCTAAATCAGTTTATTGAGGCTGAAGAAAAATGGTAGTAGATACAAGTTGGATCCTCAGGAAGAAATGAAGAATGTTTAAAATGGTAAATATCCAGATGAATACAAAATGCTCTTTTTTTTTCTAATTATATATATAAATGTATCTGTTTTAAGCAAAACTTATAACTCATATTATTGTATTTGTAACCTGAGTACATATAGTATATATAAACACTTTAACATAAGTAGTGGGCCCTTGGTAATAGGGCCTATATACTTGCACTGCTTCTACAATTTATGTAAAGTGGTGCAATATTAACTTTACATTGGCTATAAAAGGTAAATATGTGTACTATAATCCCTAGAGTGTAAAGAAAACAGATAATGAGATAAAAGATAAAATAAAATGAAATTTGAATGTAAACAGCTGATGAGATTAAAGATAAAATAAAATAAAATGTGAAAAATATTAAAATAAGCCAAAAAAGAGAGGAAAAGAGGAACACAGGAAGAAAAAAAAATAATAAAAGGGATAAATGGAAAACATATAATAAAATGGGAGATCTAAATCAAACCATATTGATGATTACATTAAATATAAAGAATATAAACACCCAATTTAAAAACTCTGGACGAAAGGTAGATGCAGGACCCTACCATGTGCTGTCTGTTAGAGATGTACTTTAAGTAAAAATACTTACAAAAATGCAGAGATTCTAAGACAGCATGGAAACTATATGTTGTTAATGAGAGATGTACTTTAAACTTAAAGACACAAATAAATTCAAAGTAAATGAAGATAAGAAATTTATGTCATGCAAATGCTAACCAAAAGAAGGCTTCATTGGGTATATTAATAATACATAAAGCAAACTTCAAGACAGAGAATATTACCAAAGATAAAGAAAGTTTTGAAAATAATACAAGTTCTCCCAGTGGGACGACGCAATCATAATTATGTATGTGTTTATGAATAGGAGTTCAAAATAGATAAAGCAAAAACTGACAGAATTAAACAAAGAAACAGATAGATACAAAATTAAGAGAGATTTTAATATGGAAAGATTTTCTCCTCTTTCAGAAACAATAGAAAAACTAAATTTTTTAAGTCAGTAAAGGGCTGGGTGTGGTGGCTCATGCCTGTAATCCTCCCAGCTCTTTGGAAGGATGTGGTGGGAGGATTGCTTGAGGCCAGGAGTTCAAGACCAGCCTGGGCAACACAGAGAGACCCCTAGCTCTACCAAAAAAAAAAAAAAAATAGTAATGACATAGATAATTTGAACAACACTATTAACTATTAACCACCTTGTTGTAACTGACATTGATAAAATACTGCATCCAACGGCAAACAAAAATATTGTCTTTCAAGTATATATAATATATCCACCAAGATAGATCATGTTCTGGGCCATAAAATAACTCAATAATTTTTTTAAATTGAATCAATACCAACAAGCATATCACATATTAAACTTCTTTTAAACTAAGACAGCATTGTTTTTGTGTGCTATGTTCTGTACCAACAATAAAATTAAATTAGAAATCAATAACAAATGTCTAGGAAAACTCCAAACATTTGGAAATTAAACCATTTCAAATAATTCATGGGTCAAAGAAGGTATTATAGAAAGAATATATAAATGTATTTTGATATTGGCTTCTTTTTTCTTTCTTCAACTCCAACTCACTGGGCATGCTCTCATCATGGGGCCTTTGACATAGCTGTTCCTTCTGCCTAGAAAACCCTTCCAGCAGACATCCCTATAGCTTTGCTCCCTTGCTTCCTTTAGGGATTTGCTCAACTCTTACACCAATGAAATATTCTCTGGCAACCCTATTTAAAACAGAATCTCCAGCATTTCCTATCTCTCTTGCCAGCCTTATTTTACTCCTTAGCACTTATCACTCTCTAACATACTGTATATTGTTTTTTTTTTTTTACTTTTGTTTGGCTTGACCAGCTAAGCTTTATAGGGCAGGAAATTTTGTCTGTTTCCTTCTCTGACGTGTCCTTTGAATCCTAGTAGACACTTACTGAATGAACATATACATATACCTGTCTATACATGTACAAGATACGCACCAATACGTTAATGGAGAATATTTTTGTGTTTTGGGAGTATGTGCAATGTAAAATTTATATTTTCTACTTGCTCATCTGCATTTTCTAATTCTTCTATAATGAGCATGAATCTCTTGTGTAATTGTTTAAAAATAAAAATCTTATACAGAAATACCCAGAGCTGAACTCTGAAATATTGTTTCTTTCTTGGCACTTAACACAAAGAAGGAAGGGATGCAGGAGGCATACATTTCCAGAAAACCTTTCCAGAAATGATTTCATCATTTTCATCCCCAACAAAAAAATTTTCTACACATTATGAGAGAGATATTTATATCTCCTAATGTGTGTGTGTGTGTGTGTGTATATATATATATATACATTTGCCTTGCAAATGAATTTACTTCACAATGTCTAAGCAGGTATGACTATTACTTTGTCTCCAACTTTCTTTTGTTCAAGCCAACTTATTATCAGGTAGTTGAAAGTGACTGGACAGTATCCATAGCATCATAACTTCCTTGTCATGCAATAACTTTGTTAACTTTTTGTGTCCTTGTACTATGTGGAATCATTGATGCATCTGCTTATCTACTCCGAACTTCAATATTTAACCCCCAAACTAATTCCGCTCCAAAGAGGCTGAACTATAAAATAATTCACCACAAGCATGTGAAGATGTGCATAGAAAACTAAAAATTAATCCTCAAAAATTTTGTTTCTCAATTCTTTATGCTAGATATCGGAAGATAAAACAATATCTCTTTCACATAGAATTTCAAGAATTTTATTTACTTTCTTTTACTTTGAGCTCTTTGCCAAAGGCTGTTTTCTGTTTTATCTTTGAAAGCAAACATTCAGAATAACGGCAAAATCACTAGCAAATGTGACATTTTATTAAGTCTTTTTGTAAACTAAGTCAACACCACCTTTGCTTCACCATCTTATTTAAAAGGCAGTGGCATAAGACAAAAATCAATGGCTAACCTGACAGTATTTTTTTGAAAATTAAAATTACCAAAAAGCATCTTAAACTTAAAATCTGTCAGGCATGGAAAATATAACTTTGTTTTATGTTTTCTCCAGCTGAAGTATTTGCTTTTCACTGCTTAAGTTTGGGAGGTGTCTGGTTGTTGCTATACACCATGAACGTTTTATAAGGAAAAAAATGGAAAAATTGGTTTCATACAATGGTTAGTATTCTATGACATTTTAGTAGACAGAAGGTAATAAAATATATTTCTCAAAAAATCATTAATCCATATCACCACCAAAGATTGGCATAATGGGGCAGGCAATCTATATTGGTGACTAGGCTCAACACATCTACAATTTTCTTGTAATCTGGTTTCTTTCTTCTCTTACCTATGCGATTGACATGAACATGCCCCTCTTTCATCCTCTTCCAATCACTTCTCCCTCTTTTACTCTTTGAGAAGTAGCATTCCTTGTTGGAGATTTTCATAGGAATGTTCTGTCACCAGTCTAAAATCTGGCATTATTTCTGACAGTAATTTAAACAGGATTCAACACAAACATGTTAGAGGACTCAAGTAAATTAATCATGTTGTCTATTTCAATAAAAGAGCCAACATAGCCAAGCCAACATAAACAGGCTATAACAGTAATGGCCAATTTAAAGGTTCATTAACAAATACCAGTGGTAGCACTATAATTCTCAAGCTCTCATCACTGAAATCTTAAACAACAGGCATTGAAGATACCAGAAAGACACTACACAATACTAAACAGATTGAAGTGGATCCGGTTATTTCCTTATCATTATAAACATCCAAATCCAAATTAAGTTCCAGCTCCGTTGCATATTTTCAGACTTAATCAGGTCTCCCAAATAATGACAATATTATGGGTTTTCTTTACTTTTTTGTCAGTTTCTTCTCTCCTTTTGTCTTCTCCAGTAACATATTCCTTTCTCATGATTTTCCCATTTTTCCTTCACTACTTCTTCTTAATTGTTTAAGATGTTTCATTTAATTTGAAAAGAATTTGGAGCATCAATTTTACTTCATTTGTTCACACAGTGTTAGCAGAAAGATACAGAAGAAACAAAAATGACAGGAGTATCCTAGGACTGGGACATTGTTTCTGCCCACTCTCCTGGGCAGAAAAGACACAGCTCCTGTGATTGCCTGGTTGTAACTTGTGTCCAAAAGCAAGAACAGTAAATAGTAAAATGACAAATTGGGAAAAGTTCTTTATAAAGCTCTATTAGCTAAATTATTAATTTTATTAATCTATGGAGTTTTAACAATTTGGGTGGTAAAACTAATATCCTTAAGAAAAATGTGAGTAAAGATTATTAAAAATATATAGATGAAGAAATACAAATAACCTATAAGCGTAGAAACAAATGTTCACCTTTATCCATCCACACCTTCATTTGCAATTTATAAAAAAAAAAACTATTTCACTCCTTCTTTTAGAAATGAATTTTGAGTGATAGCACTTTGTGCCATTGAGGGTGAAATGAAACAGAGGAAAAGTCAGGATGGATGGCGCCCAAGACCAACGAAATCTTTTTGTTTGCAAACACTATTCCTGCAATGAGATAATCAGGTTTATTAACAATTGTTTGAAGTGTGGATATGTACAATATTTTGGAAATCGGTTGGCAATGTGCTGTGATAGTCAATACAATAAAAAGTTCTAAAGAAACACTGCTGACAGAAATCAGACAACACAAACAAACATTCCATACTCATGGATTGGAAGAATCAATAGTCTTACAATGGTCATACTGTCCAAAGTAATTTACAGATTCAATGTTATTCCTACCAAACTACCAATGACACTTTTCACAGAATTAGAAAAAAACTTTTAAAATTCATATGAAACCAAAAAAGAGCCAGAACAGCCAAAGCAATTCTAAGCTAAAAGAAGCAAGCTGGAGGCATTACACTATCCAACTTTAAAATATATTACAAGGCTATGGTAGCCAAAACAGCATGGCACTGGTCGAAAAGCAGACACATGGACCAATAGAACAGGTTAGAGAATCCAGAAATACAGCCACACACCTACAACTATCTGACCTTCAACAAAGTTGACAATAACAAGAATGAGGAAAAGACTCCCTAATCAGTAAATTGTGCTGGGATAACTGATTAGCCATATGCAGAAGATTGAATCTGGACCCCTTCATTTCACCATATACAAAAATCAACTCAAAATGGATGAAGGACTTAAATGTAAGACCCAAAACTATAAAAACCTTTGAAGAAAACCTAGGAAATATCATTCTGGACATAGACACTGGCAAAGATTTCATGATGAAGATTCCAAAAGCAAGTGCAACAAGAATTGACAAGTGGAACCTAATTAAACTAAAGAGCTTCAGCAAAGCAAAAGAAACTATCAACAGAGTAAACAAACAACCTAAAGAATAGGAGAAAGTATTTTCAAATTACACATCTGACAAAGGTCTAATATTCATCATCTATAAGGAACTTAAATCAACAAGCAAAAAACAAACCCATTAAAAATGGGCAAAGAACATGAACAGACACTTTTCAAAAGAAGACTTATATGTGGCAAACAAGCATATGAAAAAATACTCAATATCACCGATCATTAGAAAAATGCAAATCAGAACCATGAGATACCATATCACACTGGTCAGTATGGCTATTATTAAAAAGTCAAAACATAACAGACGGCAGTGAGATTCTGCAGAAAAAGGAATGCTTATACACTGCTGGTGGTGATATAGACAGGAGGCAGGGAAATGCTGGGTAGAAGAGGGTGGTTCCCTGGCAAAGTCCCCACCCTTGAGCCTGGAAACCCATGGCCCTAAATGGGAACAGGGGAACAGGCATTCCTGCTTTTGCACCCAAAATTTGCCTTTTGGCTCACCACACCCTCCTATCCTGTACCCATATAAACCCCAGACCCCAGGCTCCGGAAGCAGACAAACAGATGAGGAGATGAACAGAAGAGCAGAAGAATGGCAGAATGATGTGGCAGAAAGAAGAGAAGGAGCATCTGAATGCCAAGAGGAGTTTGGCTGGCAGTGGTTGGAGAGGAGATCAGTCTCTGGATGGCAAAGATCCAGGGGAAGATCATCTTCCCATTCCATCCCCTTTCCAGCTTCCCATCCATCCTGCTGGGGGCCACCTCCACCACTCAATAAAACCCCCACATTCACCATCCTCAAGTCTGTGTGCAACTTGATTCTTTCTGGATGCTGGATAAGGACCTAGGTACCAAGAGGGCACTGAGCTGGTTAACACTTAAGCTGTCTGTGGATGGCAAAGCTAAAAGAGCACACACTGTAACACACACCCACTTGGGCTGTGGGAGTCACAGGCATTCCCACCCCTAGACACTACCATGGCCACTTGCCCTGGCTTTTGCACCTGCCTGTCTGCGTGCCCCCCCGCCCCCCGCCTAGTAAGGGGTTTGACACCACAAGTGATGGCCAAACAGACAAGCCACACCCCTGCTGCACATCCTACAAAGTGAGTCAGGGAACTCTCCAGTTTCCTCAGGAAATTAGTTCAGCCACTGTGGAAATCAGTTTGGAGATTTCTCAAATAACTTAAAACAGAACTACCATTCAACCCAGCAATCCCAGTACTGGGTATATACCCAAAGGACTGTAAATCATTCTGTCATAGACATATGCACACATTGTTCATTATAGCACTATTCACAATAGCAAAGACATGGAATCAGCCTAGATGCCTGTTAACAGTAGACTGGATTAAAAAAAATGCAGTGCACATACACCATGGAATACTACATAGCTATAAAATAGGATGAAATAATGTCTTTTGCAGCAACATGAATGGAGCTGGAGACCATTATTCTAAGTGAATTAATGCAGGAACAGAAAACCAAGCAAACACCGCATGTTCTCACTTATAAGTGGGGGTTAAACATTGAGTCCACATGGACACAAAGAAAGGAACAATAGACACAAGGTCTACTGAGGGTGGAGGGTGGGGGAGAGTGAGGATCGAAAAACTCCCAGTTAGATATTATGCTCACTACCTGGATGACTACATAATCTGTACACCAAACCCCACTGACACTCATTTTACCCATGTGATAAACCTGCACATGTACCCCCTGAACCTAAAATAAAAGTTAGAAGGAAATAAAGTTACAACCAACTCTTGTACTCTGTTGTAAGAAAACAATCATATGTGTTGACAAAAAGTCAATTACTAATAGATTTATAATAATAGTATATTATTATGTAGCAGGAAAATATCAGATATAACTTATATACCCAGAAGTATGGCTTAAAAAGGGCATGACAATCTTTATGATGGGATATTGTGCAACTACTACAAGCATATTTTCAGAGATTATTTATTAACATATGATAATGACAACACTGAGTGATGGCTTTTAGAAGAGTGAATTGAAGCTACGTATAAGCCTGACTTTATTGAATGTTATATATAACATTATACACACATTTATATAATTACACAATAAACATGCGTATGTTCATATATTTATTTTTACTTATTTATATTCATATGTAAGGCCAATAGGAAGTAACAATCTCTATATCTGAGTGATAATGTCATAGATAATTTGTTTGTTCACTTTATAGCCCAATTACATTTTTCCTAACGTATTGCAAACAAAACTTGGAAAAAAAAAACAGAAGCAAATAGAGAAAACAAGTTATATCAGCCATATCTCACAATCCGCAAGTTCATCCTATTAAAGGAGGAACTATGTAAAACAAATTTTATTGGTTGAATGTCCTAATTTAGTTAATTGGAAAACTGTATGAGAACATGCTTGTGACTTATTTAGCAGCTTGTTTTTTTCCTCTCCACTGGCTTCATGAGTGTCCTTTGGAAAGAGAAAGTACATTTGGAAGCCTGTACACCTTTTCTTTCTCCAGTACTCTCTCCTCACTTCTATCACTAAGGTGTTAGAAGCAGCTGGGGGCAATGCATTTGTAGCACACCGGGGCCAGAGGTATCCTCCAGGGAAAGGATCAGACCTGCTTGAAAGCACACTGTTGGAATTGGGAGGCTTCTAGTAGCTATAACATAAGCGCTGATGTTTACTGTTTCCTGCCCTCCACTTTGATCACTTTGGGAAACGCTTTTTTTAAAAAGTCAATTGCATTGAACCATAATTTACCTAAAATAAATACTCCTATTTTAAGTGCACACTTTGCCGAGTTTTGCCATTGTAATCACCCAGATGAATAAAATTGATTAATTAAATTGATTTTTCAAATAATAAATTAACCTTGCAATCTTCTTAGAAATTTCATTTGCTCATGGTTTATTATCCGTTCTATGTACTGCTACATTTAATTTGTTATTATGTTTTAAGGACTTTTGAGTCTGTTTATGAGGGCTAAACATAGAAGTTGTATTACTTATAATGGCCTTGTCTCTATTTGGAATGAAGGCAATACTGGGTTCATAAAATAAGATAGGAAGGGACCCTTTAAATTCTATCTTTTTTTTTTTTTTTTTTTTTTTTTTTTAAGAGATGGAGTTTCGCTCTTGTTGCCCAGGCTGGAGTGCAATGGCGCAATCTCGGCTCACCACAACCTCCACCTCCAGGGTTCAAGCGATTCTCCTGCCTCAGCCTCCTGAGTAGCTGGGATTACAGGCATGCACGACTATGTCCAACTAATTTTTTTTTAATTTTTTGGTAGAGACGGGGTTTCTCCATGTTAATTAAGCTGGTCTTGAACTCCCGACCTCAGGTGATCCACCCGCCTCGGCCTCCCAAAGTGCTGGGATTACAGGCGTGAGCCACCACGCCCGGCCCTTAAATTATATTTTTTAAAAAGAGTCTTTTCAAGATTGATATTATTAGACATAAGTCTCAACGTACAATGAGCTTATATCTTAATGAACTCATCCTAAATTAAAAATATTGTAAGTCAAAATGCATTTTATATATTTAACCTACTGAACATCATGGCTTAGTCTCGCCTACCTTAAACCTGCTCAGAACACTTACATTAGTCTACAATTGGGCAAAATCATCTACCACAAGGCCCATTTTAAAATAAAGTATTGGATTTCTCATGCAATTTATTGAAAACTATACTAACAGTGAAAACCTGAATGGTCATATTGATGCTCATTATTAATGTACACAGATGAAAGCACCATTATAAAGTCAAAAGAGCATAAGTCAAACCACTGTAAGTTGAGAACTCTCTGTATTTCTTAAATGTTTGATAAAATTCACCTAAGAAACCATGTAACCTGGGATTATCTCACAGAAATCTTTTTAAAATTTATAAAAAAAAATCAAAACATTTCTTTAATAAAAAGAAGCTATTACTTTTTAAATTTCTTTTTGCATCAGTTTTAAGAATTAGAATTTTACAAAGAATTTGGCATGTCACCTTGTTTGTAAAATGTACTGGCCTAAAGTTTTCATAATTAAGTTGATTTCTGTAGGTTCTGTAGTTATATCATCTATTTAATTCCTGGTATCTAAAATTTGTAGCTTCTCTATTTTTTTTCTTGATAAGTCTCATTGGCCACTGTTTAATTCTTAATTTTTTTTAAAGAACCAATTTGTGGGTCTATTAATTAGCTCCACCTTTGGTTATTTGCTATTTTGTTGTTTTACATTTTTATCTTTATTATCTTCTTCCTTCTACTTAATTTGGATATACTTTGCTTTCCATTTTTTTTAGCTTCTTAAAAAAGAATCTAAAGTTCTTTTATTTAAGCCTTTTGTGTTCTATATATATATATATTACATCTATAAATTTACCTTTAAGAAATGATTTATCTGAATCCCACATTTTATTATGTTTTAAAATTTTCTTTCAGTTTTAACTATTTTCTATTTTTCTGGTGATAGTTTTCTTGGTCCATGGGGTTTTTTTTTTTGAGGTATTTTGTTTAATGTTCAAATATTGGGTGTTATTTTATATATCCTACTGATGTCCATCTCTGGTTCATGATAGAGTCCATGTTCTCCATTGCATTTAGTTGACATGTCTCCATGTCTTAGGAGAATTCCTCAGTCTTTCTAAAATGCTTTTGAAGAATAATGGCAGTTATTTTGCAGAATGTCCCTCCCTGATTTCAGTTTGTCTGATGTTTTCTCATGATTAGGACTAAAGTTATACATTTTGTGTAAGAATACCATAGAATTGATGTTTTGTCCTACTCAGTGCATCATATAAGAAGTTACATGAAGTTGATTTATCTTATTATTAGTAATGTTAGCTTTGATCACTTGGCTAAGGTGGCAGCTCCACTTTGAAGTTGCTATTCTATAATTATCTTGTAGGAAGATACTTTCATATTATGCAAATATGTTCTTTCCCAACATATATTCACCACTAATCTTAGCATCCCTCAAAGGTTCTTTCTTGCAATAATTATTATCGTGGTATTTGGAGAATGATTATTTTATGTCTTCTACATTTAATAAAATTTTACTGTAAGAAAATACTTCCCATTCTCCCTCTTTGGTTTATTTAATGTTTATTTAATATTTATTTATGTCAATATGAATTTTTTTTTTTTTTTTTTTTTAGATTGAGTCTTGCTCTGTTACCCAGGCTGGAGTGCAATGGCACGATCTTGGCTAACTGCAATTTCCGCCTTCTGGGATCAAACCATTCTCCTGCCTCAGCCTCCTGAGTAGCTGGGACTACAGGCATGTGCCACCATGCCCGCCTAATTTTTGTATTTTTAGTACAGACAGGATTTCACCATGTTGGCCAGGCTGGTGTCGAACTCCTGACCTCAAGTGATCTGCCCGCCTCGGCCTCCCAAAGTGCTGGGATTACAGGCATGAGCCACCGTGCCTGGCCTGCATTAATTGAATTTTTTCTTCTGTAGATTGTAATCGATCACTATTTTTGTTATTTATTGTATTGCCCAAATTTTCTCAAATTTGGCTATGGAAGTTTATTCAAGTTGGATTCTGTTTCCTTTTCACATTTTCCCATTGTTTTGTGAGCATTTCCTTACTTTATGACATGACAAAATATCTCAAACTAATCTTGTATTTTCCCTGCCCAACCCTGATGTCAAACATGTCTCCAAGGAGCCTTGGTTGCTTTAATTGGAGAATGGTGTTCTCATTGTTACTGAGATGGTGGTGTTTCTAGGCCCTTTTGTTAGAAGAGCTAGAAAATGTATGTATGTATACTCACACATTTATACGCATCTATATTTATTTCTACAATTTTCCATCTGTAAGTATACTAAAAACAATGATTTCATATAATACTTTTGATTCCAGCCCAACACTACAGGATGCATTATAGCCTTTCTCTTTCCCTTATTTGTAACTCCATGCTCTGATGGTAGAAAACCTGGCTCTCATTATCCACAGTATATTTACATTTTGTTCAATCCTAGCATACACATAAAGTAATTTCATATTTGCAAACTCATACCCTTGTGAAAACACATTTGTAAACTATAGTAAAATATTTGTGCATAGTTCTTTTTGTCTTTAGCCTTAAGGATACAGTCAAAAACTGCTGCTTTTTTTGTTTTAAGTTACTTTGTTTAGCTCTTTTCTGCCCCAATTCTATTTGTGTAGTTGTAATTATCATTTGTGAAAGAGTTGAGTTCATTTGTTACTGTTTGTATTCCATTCCCCCACATCCTGGTAAATTTTAATTATTTATTTGTTTGAAGGCATGTGAAATATTATTATAGCTCTAAGAATTAGAGCTCAAAAAATGCTCAACAAAGTGTCATTCTTCCCTCTTTTGTGGTATTAGGTTTCTGTTATCCCATTCTTTCCATCCCATTCACACCTACCCTCTCTCTGTAGGTAAACAATCTCTTGTTTCTGGATTTTGTTTCCCTGTATTTATTTTGCACAGAAGATCATACATGCTTATTTCCTTAAATGCTATCCTTTTCTACATGAAGCATAGTATACTATGGATATTCTTTTGCACTTTGCTCTTGCTTTAAACACTAAGTAGTTTATGATATTCACTTTTTAAATAGTTTAACATAGTTTTATGAACTCTAGTAACATTTTTATCCTCTAGTTTCAAGATCCTTCATATTTCTGATTCTGTTTCTATTATCTAATTTACTCCTGATTATGCTTCACATTTTCGTGCATCTTGGCACGTCTAGTGATTTTTTTTAATGGTGGAAATGTGAGTGGTTGCATTGTTGTCATTTTCCTTTAAAAAGTGCTGCACTTTCCTCTGGCAAGCAGTTTGAGTTACTTGTAGATCAGTTTGATCTTTTAAGGCCTCTTTTTATGCTTTATTATGGTTGGCAAACAATAGCCTTCATTCCTGGTGTACTTTAGCTTGACTACTAAGGCATGGCCCCATGAGCTATCACCAGGGATTCTCAGTAGCCAGATTGCATGTATCTTTCCTCTTTGTCTCAACTCTGGGTATTGTTCAGGTTGCATATTCCTAGTTATCCTCTGCCAGTCTCATGGACTTGAACTCTATGCATGCACTGATTAGTTCTCTGCAAAAATGCAAAGGGTACCCCAAGCATATTTCGGGAGCTTTTTCTCTTCATACCTTCCTCCTTTCTGGAGCTCTGCCATGCACCCTCTGTCTCTCCAGTCTCTGGTTTCTATCTCCTCAACTCAGAAAGTCTTTGAAATTCTATTTGGGCTCCTTTCTGTGCCTGTGATTCAGACATTGTAACTACGCAGAAAAGTGTAGTGACTATAAAACTGGCCTTGTTTCTTTCACTGTTTTGTTCTGTTGTTCAATGCCTGAAACTAATTGATAAATATATTTAGTCCAGTTGTCTAGTTATTTACTTCAGAAAAGTAAGCTTGGTCTTTGTTATTCCATCAGACCGAGGGCAAAAATTTGGTCATTCTTATCAAATTATAAGTTTTTGATAACAAATTTTAAGTAGCACTCACTGGCCAGAATGCCACCGTTGTGCAATATAGGAACAGTTGACCATTCTTAAGGTACTTAGTTACCATCTTCAAATTGCAGCAATCGGTAATATGCCAATGACTCTGAGGTAAACAGTGCCCCTGGAGCTGTGCAAAGTATAACTTACATGATCATGAACTGCAACTCTGGGAGAATTCTAGAAATATGGAATAAAAAATGCTGCTGCATATCTGTTTGCAGAAGAAAATGAGGTAATGATCATACTTTTTCATTTGAGGCTAGAATGGCTTGAAGGGATTCTTAAGATAAATTAGAAACATGTTAACTACTGAAGGAAACAGAAATATAATTCAAGAAGTATGACAAGCTGGTGAATGTATACACTGAGAAGAACATTATGAAAGACCAGTCAAATGATTGGATGCTTGACACTAAACCACAGTGTGATACAATCAAGAAATTAGAAATCATCAGAATGTATGTAATTACACAGTATTTGTACACACGTATGTATATTTAGGGTATGTATCTACAAAATAACACGTAATAATTCCTCCTTTATCTGGAAAAAAAAACCACTTAAGTAAGCAACAGGAAAGCTGCTTAATGGGAAAGAGAAAACAAAACCTGTGTATGAGAGTATGGAGGATCTATTCTCTTGATACTCACAGGGATGATAGATAAGACATGGAGCTAAGACCTTTTTTAGACTCAGTAGCAGCGTTAAATATCTCTAGGGGAGAGTCAAGATCCATGCCTTTCCATCTGCTAAAGTCTGCCCATATTCCATGGCTCACAGCCCCCTTCCAGCTTCCAAGCGAGAAATCACATCACTCTGACTTCTGCTTCTGTCATCATATCTCCTTCTCTGACTCTATTTCATACCTACCTCTTTCTCTCACGAATATTCTTGCAATTACCTACCTAGGTAATCTTCCCATCTCAATCACATATGCAAAAATCTCTTTTACCAAGTTAAACGACATAAACATAGTTTTAAAAATGTTTGGGATATAATTACATGCTAAAGTCTTCTGATTATGAGGAGTATTGTGTGCCTCTACATCATATGCTAAATTAAATGAGTATCTTCCAAGGATTTCTCCAAAAGTGGACAGCAAAGTATAGCCCCTGAAACCTGTGAATATGTTACCTGACATGGAAAAGGAGATTGTGTAGATGTGATTATCTTAAGCACCTTGAGATGAGACTACCCTGAATTCTTCAGAAGGGCCCATTATTATCACAAAGGTCCTTTGAAGAGAAGGAAGGATGCGTAAGAGAGTCAGAAGGAAATGTGACAAGGAGGAGGTTTAAATTGATAGATGTGATCTAAGAAGGACTCAACCTGGTGTTGTCTCATTTGAAGCTGTAGGAAGGGGGAGCCATGAGCTAAGGAAGGTAATCAGTTCCTACAAGCTGGAAAAGGCATGAAAACAGACAATTCTCTATAGCTTCCAGAGGAAGCCCAGCCCTGCTGACACTTTGATTTTAGTCTCATAGAACCATTTAGACTTATGACCTCCAGTACCAAAAGATTAAAAGTTTACATTATTTGAATCTATTAAGTTTATGGTAATGTGTTACATCAGCAATAAAAAACTAATACACATGAACAAGAATATATCAGAACGATTAGTATTTAGTTTAAGTATTAGGAGTGGTAAAATCAGTTGAAAGCAGTTTATAGAACCATTAATTTGTTCCAAGGGAAAAGAAACCTCTGAAATTTACTTGCTTTACATTCTTTTTTAGTTTCCAAAGAATTAGGAGACTCACACAAGCCAAGTTTTAAAACTAACTTAAATTTAGAAAGTTATGAATTTCTAACAGCATGCAAATATTTTGAAATTTCAACTCATTTCTTTCCTACAAATGTGATTTACTGCTCACAAGACATTCATGTTACCAAATCTTCACATACAATTTTACAAACTTATGTTTTCCAGTTTTTAAATAAGTCAAAGTTGATCGATACTTTTTTTTTTACTATAAACCATTAGTGCATACTTTTTTAAGTCTCAGCCAACAAAGCTTATTCTTCACCCGTCCCTTTAAATTTTGTTCATTTCAGAAGCACACTTGAAGATATTTGTGAGAATGAAAATACAAGTATCCTTTTCTGGTTCATTGGTTTGTTTGCACATACAAGTTTTTATTTACTGGACTCATGATTATTACGAGAAGATAGGATTTTTCTTTGAAAGCATTGTTTTCTTATTTTGGAGAAAAGAAGTAAAGAATTGCCAGGAAATTTTATTCTAAGCATAGTACTCTAGTTATAGGCACATTGTGAGAAGATGAAAAATGTATCTTTTCAAATGAATAGAGAGTATTATCATAGTTTCAATCTCATTTCATCCCCTGCCTTGTAAGAAACACTTGGCTTTTAAGTCCCTATCATCATAACTCTCTAATTTTATTACCCACCTATGGATTAGGTGTAAAGGATGATGCATGCGTACTATAGGGGTAGACAATGAGGAAGTTATAAATCTTTATCACATTCATGACTTTCCAGGTGTCCTAAATGTCAAACTGAATGTAGACTTTATGCTTTATGTTTTCATTGATTTCTTCATCCTTCTTATGCCTTCAAGTTGTTCAGAGACATAGAGGGGTCATTGGCATAGGAAAGATAATGTTGTTAAATAATTGATTATCTCAAGGGATTAGTCACGAGATGATTAAGATTTTTTTTGTTCATGCAGAGTTTGCTCATTTCAGGATCAGGTGATTCCTGCTCTGTAGTTATTGTTATTTGCACATATTTCAAAGTAAGTAGCCATTTCTGGATTCACTAGTTGTGCTAAGGCAATAACTTATGTCATCCACCGAGTTTATCATCATAATGACTGAGAATTGAAAAGCAAAGAGATTGAGTCCTCACTTCACAAATTTAATTTCTGTGCCAGAGTATGGGGAAATTTTCAACTTGAACATAATATTGATTTCATGAATAAAACAATGCAAGATCAAGCATTTCTATTTTTCTACTTAAAAATCTAGTTGTTTCATTAGGATTGTGCTTACTTCTTTACACATGTCTTAATACATCTATGGAGGGGCAGTTGGCTATAGTGTGAAGAAAGAAAAAGTATGGTGTATTGTCCCTAGCATTATTTCAAAGGTTAGTTCTCTCTAGTGAGTCTGTAATTAGAAAAGATCCTAAAACTTTTATTATAACCATCTACATTGATACATTTCAAGAAATATACTACATATGTACTTATTTTGATATTTCAGACTTGCCTTCAGAAAAAATGGAAGTCTCAGATGACGTAGCCCATTATAAAAATATTAAAGGTTGGCAAATCAGACAGCAAATATTTGTGTCAGGCTCTCTAGGCAGTCATGAGTCATGATGAAAAACATCTTCTATGCAATACATTTGGGATATTTTAATTTATGTGAGCTGACAAAATTTCTAGTTTGAGAAAAATTAATTACTATATTGCAAGAAGCTATAATAGGTATCTCACATGAATAGGAATTCATGAGAGATATTCTCGTAAACTTTGTGGAGTTTGGAAAAGTTTCTGGAGTTGGAAAAGTTTCTGGAGTTGGAAAAGTTTTCTCAACTGAGTTTTGGTAGATTTAGGTGTGAAATAAAAATGCATATTGCATGAATAATGATATGGGCATGATTTTAACTTTTGAATAATATCAGATAATATTAGAAGGGGATGAGAAAATAAAGAATATTCACTTTGATATTAAAGATGGTAAGGGCTCACTATGGATAAAAATGGCTAATTCTTATTGAAAGTAGATGATTGAGGAGAAGAATTGGATGATCTTTTGATGACACATCATGGTCCTGTTATGTGGCTACTGAGACTGAGCAACAAGGCTTTTTATTCCAATATGCAAAGATAACTCTAGTGGTGCAATTTCACAAACACTAAAATAATAATAATAATCTTTAAAAAGTGCATCAGGGAGCTTGTGGTTAAAAATTTCTTCTATGATTCCATACCTTATTGAAACTAGCTGAGAGTTAGAAAGCCAGGGTTCTTCTGTCAATTCAAATACTTTATATCTAAGGACACAACTTGCAGAAACTTATTATATTGGCAGAGGGGAATTGTGCCAATGAGATTAGCTTTTGCAAATGGAGAGAGGAGTTTTGATAGGTTTAAGTGTAAAATAAAAATGGGTATGGCATGAATAATGATATGGGCATGATGATAACTTTTGAATAATATGAGATAATGCTACAAGAGGATGAGATATATAATTTATTTTATATGTCAAGCCTTGTAACAGGCATTTGACATACAGTATCTCATTTAATCCACATAAAAGATTAAGTAAGTAGTTCTATCTTATATTGTATCTGTCAGGAACCAGTCAGGGAAATGGAAACCACACTGGGTAATCCAATGGAGAGAATTTAGTATAGGCTGTTGGTACACAGGTGTTGGTTTGCTGAATGAGGAAAAAGGAAGATGGAAATAATGAAGAAAGTCACCACGACCCCTAATACTGGAGCAACAAAGGAAAGTAATTAAAAATATCAGAATGTAGAAGGTCAATGAATGGGTGCCAAGAAGTTGGAACTTCGGTTTCTGAGGAGGAGTCACTGCCTGTCTGCTGCTGATACCTCTACGTGACTGTGAACCTCATTTTGTGAATGCCAATAGGACAGTAAAAACTGGGGCTGCTGGGTGCAGGGTCTCACCCTTGTGATCCCAGCACTTTGAGAGGCTGAGGCGGGTGGATCACAAGGTCAGGAGTTTAAAACCAGCCTGGCCAACATGGTGCAACCTTGTCTCTACTAAAAATACAAAAATTAGGTGGGCATGGTGGTGCATTGCCTGTAATCCCAGCTACTTGGGAGGCTGAGGCAGGAGAATTGCCTGAACCAGGACCTGGGAGGCAGAGGTAGAAGTGAGCTGAGATCTTGCAACTGCACTCCAGCCTGGGCAACGGAGGGAGACTAGGTCTCAAAAACAAACAAACAAACAAACAACAACAAAAAACTGGGCCAACAGTTCCCCTGCTGGGGAAGACTCATGACAGGTGAGTCACTGAGAACTGAAAGAAAAAGAGAAGAAGGAAGGCCTCCCCATTCCCTTCTTCCGAATAACTTAACAAGAAGCCAGCTAGTACCAAAGAAACGTAGTTGGTAGAGTCCCAGCTTCAGTCACGCAAAGCAGAAGGTAGTGAAGTGAATTAGGATCTGAGAGACATAGCAGACTGACCAGCACAATCATTTTATTCAAAATGTGCAATACTTAGAAAAATTTAGCAGTACCCTAGGGTCATACAATCAATACATAGCACAGTCAGAATTGAAACTCGAGGTTGTCTCACACAGCCTATCCCTCCCATGCTTTTTCCCTTATAACAGTTGGTATTATTCGGGTGAATGGCTCATTAAATGCTATTGTTATAGGGCACTCAAACCCGATCCCAGGCCCCCATCAGGGAACCTAGCAGCATCAGGCTATAGGAGGTACCAGTGTTGGTCAGATACTTACATTCACACACCTTACAGACTCCTGGCAGCTAATAGGTGCCACCGGGATTTGAAAAGCCCTTTGAGGCACTGCTTGGATAGAGAACAGTTTGACATGGACTCTGATCCTGAATCAGAGACAGAGATTTGCTCACCTCCTCTGGGATTCATCTTCTGCATCTGGCATGGGACTTATTCATAAAACACCTTATGTCCCATAGAAAGTGTTCCTAAATACCGTATAAAAATGATTTTTGAGAATGATGTCTTACTTCTAAGGAAGTAGGAAGTGTTCTAGCCAAATTACATCTATAACACTGGGAGAATAGGCTGGTGTGTTTTTATTCCATTTGGGTGAATCCCCAAGCCCAGCTAAATGAGCATGCATTTTGCCAATGGTTTTAAAAATATAAGATCAGACAAGTTTTACTGAAGGATTTTTTTTGTTTTTTTTTTTTCTTTGAGATGGAGTCTCGCTCTGTTGCCCAGGCTGGAGTGTGGTGGTCTGATCTTGGCTCACTGCCAGCTCCGACTCCCAGGTTCACACCATTCTCCTTCCTCAGCCTCCTTAATAGCTGGCACTACAGGCGCCCACCACCATGCCCGGCTAATTGTGTGTGTGTGTGTGTGTGTGTGTGTGTGTGTGTTTTAGTAGAGACGGGATTTCACCATGTTAGCCAGGATGGTCTCGATCTCCTGACCTCGTGATCCGCCCGCCTCGGCCTTCCAAAGTGCTGGGATTACAGGCGTGAGCCACCGCACCCGGCCCCTAAGTTGCTTTTTTTGTATAAAAGACAACTTCAGACAACTTGAAACACCCTTATTGGAGAAATGGTAAGGAGAGACCTTGGCATCTAAGAATCATTCTTAAAATTTTCTCATTCTTAAGGATTCTTTTCTTACTAAGTGGTATTCCCAAATAGAAAATAGAAAATTCATAGTATCTGAAAGGTTGGATCACTTACTTTATCACCTTATTATGGTAACTCTAAGAGAAATAGCTAGTGGTTTAACAATTGCCCATTTATAAATGTGAATGTTGAAAAGAAAACACAGAGTTAGGATTTCAAGTTATAAGGAAAATTTTCATAAGCAATAACATTAGTCAAAATGTGTTTGCCTTCACAGTTGGTGGAAATGTGTGTGGTAGAATATTTGAGACAAGAACATGTATTCAAGCCACATACATTGCACATTTTCAGTCAAAAGAAAAAACACCTATAAATCAAATTGAATATTTACTGTTTTAATGTCACTAGAAAGTAATTTCTCAGAAGTTATCCCAGTTGCTGCTGTACAGAATTTTTGTTAACTTTTTTGTTGTTGTTAGACTCAATACCTTGATTTGTTCCAAGGAATAATATTTACTCCAGGAAAATGCTTCTTCTCGTCATTTTTCCAAAACCTCTAAGTACCAAAAGCCCTTTTAGAAGCTGTTTTCTTTTGGGATTCTCGCTGAGCCACCTACTCATCGGAGGAAAACTACTTCAACACCAAAACCAAATAAAGTCAATTAAGAAACACTGCGGCTGAATGATTGGTCTCAACGTCTAGAAGCTGGTGATTCGTCCAGTACAGCCACTGACTTGTGCAAAGGTCTGAATAAAGATACTTTTCTTTACAACACATCATTGCTATGACTGATCCTACAGTCCAAGTACTCATCTTTAAATTTCATGAACTGCCTGGATCCCTACACACTTTTCTTTTTAACCACCCAGGGAGTGTAGTATGGATTTGTTAATTAGTATTTACAATGTACTTCAAGATTCCACCAGGAA
Organism: Hylobates moloch; assembly: GCF_009828535.3. Lineage (NCBI taxonomy): Eukaryota > Metazoa > Chordata > Mammalia > Primates > Hylobatidae > Hylobates > Hylobates moloch. The sequence goes on along the minus strand of NW_026652285.1, from coordinate 53,986,616 downwards.
CTAGTTCTGGTTACAAACTACAGAAAATAAGGTTGTTTACATAAGAAGTTTATAACATTGTTTCATTTCAAGTGGTTTTCTTCTTTTTTTCTTTTCCATTTGTTTGTTTTGTTTCTTGAAGGTTTTTTTTTTTTTAGCTTTAGCTGTGGACAAGTTTTCTTTGTACAGGCATTTTAAAACTGTCACTACTACTTTTATAATGTTACTCAACTAACATTTATTTTGTGTGGCTTGTAGTTGGACCTCATGCTGTTTTATGTGAATAAGTTCAACATTAATCTTCTGATTCTGTGTACGTGTAGGTCAATTGCATGATGATGAGATGCGTGGAATGAAGAGCTTTTTATCTGGATCATGAAAACTTAAGAAAACAGATGTTTTTTTTTTCTTTTTTTTTTTTTTTTTTATTATACTTTAGGGTTTTAGGGTACATGTGCACAATGTGCAGGTTTGTTACATATGTATCCATGTGCCATGTTGATTTCCTGCACCCATTAACTCATCATTTAGCATTAGGTGTATCTCCTAATGCTGTCCCTCCCCCCACCCCCCACCCCACAACAGTCCCCGGAGTGTGATGTTCCCCTTCCTGTGTCCATGAGTTCTCATTGTTCAATTCCCACCTATGAGTGAGAACATGCGGTGTTTGGTTTTTTGTCCTTGCGATAGTTTACTGAGAATGATGTTTTCCAGTTTCATCCATGTCCCTACAAAGGACACGAACTCATCATTTTTTATGGCTGCATAGTATTCCATGGTGTATATGTGCCACATTTTCTTAATCCAGTCTATCGTTGTTGGACATTTGGGTTGGTTCCAACTCTTTGCTATTGTGAATAGTGCTGCGATAAACAGATGTTTTTTAAAAATGAAAAAAGCTAAACAAAATAAATAATTGAGCTGATATCCTTCCTAGAAAAGTATTCTATCTTAAAACAAGATTTGTGATCTTAATATATTAATTACCAAGGTCTGAAATAAATATGGGAATATTTGATTATGTGACTGGAAAAAATGAGAGTAATTACACACATAAAAAGTTAAAGCTTCTAATACACATATACACTCACACACACAAACACATACCAAATAATCTCCATTTAGTTAGTGATCATTATAAAATAAGTACACCTCAGTCACTGGAGGAGTTAACATAGTCTGGCCTCTTGCGATGCCAGCATTTCAGCGTGCATAGCCATTCCAAGAGAAAGCTAAACACACACACGCACGTGCGTGCAGACACACACATGCACACATACCCCCCTACCTCTGAGGTCATGGTTACCTTTTGATCAGAGGTTTTGCAAAATATTCAAAGCTCTAAAAGAAACCATGAAGTCTGAGAAACATTTGTAGGTTCTGACAAGCTTCCAAGCTTCCTGGTGGGAATACTTTGTGTTCTTTTCCATCCTGCTAGAGGAGAGTGTTGGTTTATGGACAAACTCCTAGGCAATTAGAGTTTCATAATTCAAATTAATAACCTCATAAAACACTGCAGATTGTGTACTTTTTTTAAAACCTATAACCAAAGTACTATCACAATAGAGATTTTGAAGTTACTTGGAATTTATCCTGGGCTTGCTAAAAATAATTTTTTAATGTTAAAGACATTTGAAATAAAAAGAGATTTTATATAATGAAGAGGTTTTTAAAAAATTTACAGTTAGATTTTCAGATTAGTAGGACATGGAAAATATTTGCTTTCACTGGTTTCGTTTTACTGGGAAGTAGATTTTAAGGTCAAGTTTTTCTCACGCTGACCTTTTCTAAGTAGAAAAGGGGAAATGGCAGGAGGAGACAGGGACCACAACTTCATTTTCTCATGTTCCTGTTATGCTTCATCATATTGTCTAGTGAAATGAATGAATAAATTAGGTTTTTGGTTTCATGTGCTGGATTATGTGTTTTATATATTTCCCTACTTTTAATATAGTAGGGCAGTCCTTTCCATTAGAAGATGGGTCTCATTAAAAGAAATGTTATTATGGAACTGTATGCATTAGTTTTAATTTTCACTCAATTTAAAAAGAATACTTGGGAGAGCAGTGCATTGAAGCACATGAAAATGATTAGTTGGGGGTCCTTCTAAAGAGAGGAGCCAAATGTGTGAGAAGTAGTGCCTCTGGGCAAATAAAACAATCAAATAGTTGGAAATGAGGTTGCAGGCTTTGCATAAATGACAGCACTGCTCTATTTTCAGACCTTCTGCCTTTCATTAATGACCATTCCTCTCTTTCTTGAGGCTACTGATGAAGAAGTGCTAGGAGGAGAGTAAGGAGGAGGGCTTTGGTCCAACTAGGACAAGACCCCTAAAGGGATGCATTTAAGAATTTCTTATATTCTCTGGCCATGAGAAAAGTCATAAGCTACTGAGGTGAGGGATCTCATTCCAGTCCAAGACTTTAACCCAAAGATACTTAATTTTCAGCAAGCATCAGAAGCATCTGGAGGGCTTGTTAAAACATAGATTGCTGGCCCAGCCCACAGAGTTTCTGATAGAGTAAGTCTGGGAGTGGTACCCAAGCATTTGCTTTTTTAACAAGTTCTGAAGTGATGCTGATACTGCTGGTCCTGCAACCACACTTTGAGAACTGTTGACCCAGAACATGCTATGAAGGACCAAATGGCTCCAAATATATAAAAGGTATATTTACATATGAATATGAGTAAAGTAGGTTTTTCTCATAAATTAGTTGGCTATGTAATCACATCTGAGGACTGCAGTTGTAAATGTTCAGCTGATTCTCAGTTGCAGGAAGAGTATCCCTGCATAGTTAAAGCCCCCTCCTTTCTCCTAATGCCTCATTCGGGAAAGTTCTTTTGCTTGGCAAAGGTATTTCCACTCTCAGTTGGCATACGGGTGATAGAGATTATTGAAAGAAGCAGTAGGAGACCCATACACAGATGTTGATTGTCTGAAGTCTTATAAATTGGTGTAGTTGGTATTATTAGGATTTTTTTTCTCATTCAGGTAACAGAAGCTAACTTGAGATAACTGAAGAAAAGGGGACTTCATTGTTAGGTCATGAGAGTGCTCCCAGATCTGAATGAAAGGATGAAAAAGCCAAGCTATAGAATGATAGGCACCCAAACAGATGGTGTTCTTGATAGCAGGCAGTAATTCTTTGGGTGAATGAGTTCCAATGTGGTCAGTATTATTATTTTTTTTTACTTTGGTTAAGATGCAGAGTCCAGAAAGACTGTCCACTTAGCTCAGCATAGTTGAAGTGTCTGCCTCTTCAGAAGGGAGACCAGAATGTTTTTTTTTTTTTTTTTTTTTCATAATTCACTGAACTATGCATGCTGGGGGGAAAAATTCTCCACCACAGGGTAGAGTGTTTTTATGAAAAGCAGGAGACTAGCCCCCGGGTGGCCATATATGTCTGCCACATCATTTGTGAGCCTTCTACTAAAAGGGGGCCAGCTATCTTTCAAAGGCCAACTCTAAGTGTTATCATAAAATCACGAAGTTGGAAGACAGCAGAAAATAACCTCACCAGAGACTCACTTTTAGAAAGGTTAACAACTAATGCAGTGGTTTCCATCTCAGGCTCTCCAAAGTGGAAATGGAAATCCATAAGAAATTTTCAGTATTTTGAAATCTAACCAAAATTATGCATTTTCTTTCAGAATTGAAATGTCAAGTTTCTTCGTGTGGGATCAAATACACCTCTATTCACCATAAAAACACTTTTTTTCCCCATGATGTTAAGCAACTCTCATATGTAGTTATAGCCGTCCTAATTTGAAATCTGGTAAACAATGTAATTAAATTTTTAAGCATATGGTTTGGTAGGTTAAAATTTTGAAAACACGGGCTGTGTGCCTGTGTGTTGGGGGTAGGACAGGGCAGGGATAATGCAAGAGGTCTTTGGTGACTCATGGTTACCATCATGAGTCTAAATTGTGTCCTCCCAATATTTATATGTTGAAGCCTTAACCCCCCTGTAACTCAGAATGGGACTTTATTTAGAGATGATCTTTAAAGAGTTTGGTTAAATTAAAATGAAGCCATTAGGGTGGGCCTTCATCCAATTTGACTGATGTCCTCATGAGAAGAAATTTGGACGCAGAAAGCAAGACCAGGGATGTATGCACAGAGAAAAGGGCATATAGGCACACAGCGAGAAGAGGAACATCTGTGCACCAGGGAGAGTTCTCAGGAGAAACCTAACCTGCTGACAACTTGATCTTAGACTTCTAGCCTCCAGAACTGTGAGGAAATACACACTCCTTTTGTTTTAGCCACCCAGCCAATGGTATTTTCTTATGAAAGCCCTAGAGAACTATTGATAATACACCATCTCAGGAAGATGATTGACCACTGTCTTGATAGCAGAGTCAAGGTTCCCCTAATATATCTTTGTAGATTTTTACAAAGCTTTGTCAAAAGGTTTTCTTTTTTTATAAACAGCAATATATCTAAGTTTTTTAAATGCATCTGTCTTTTGAGTCTTCTATGAACATTAAAATCAGCTATTTGCCAAATCTCTAGTACTGTACATTCATTGAAGTGCTTGAAGAAATAATTATTCCCCTTTTATCGAGACATAACAGCTATTATACTTCTAATTGGTCCTCATAGGACATATTTTATATTACCCTAATCACTTGTTTTTCTCTTTCTCTGGATGTCTCGATTTCCCCCAGAACACACCCCAAGTAGCCTGCTGTATTGTTGATCCTTTAAATAGACCCAAATTGCCCATGTGTCACATGGTAGAAAAGATGTGAAAAGCCAGAAGCAGGACTGCCCTTGCTCCTGCTGATTCTGAATTTTGCAGACTGTCATCTGTGTAGGTACCTTTTCCTAATAATTTCTAATTTGAATGTTTATTCAGCCTTCATATTTCAGTTATTTCTTCTTTCTCAGGTTCTTTGTGGTTTGATGGGTGCCTTGAAGCCCATTTCCATTGTACTAATCTCAGACTTCCTTCTAAATCTCCAATTTCTCAAGCTCACTTCAGTTTGGAGGCTTTGCGACTCTGGGATGAACTTGCTCCTATCTGTAGTGATAACTGTAGGCCCCTCAGTACTGTGCTATTACCTCTTCTCCAGGCTTGACCTCCATGAGCACACCTGTCTGTGAAGGGTCTTCTTGGTGTAGAGGAGAGGAACAATAAATTTACTGTGTTGAAACCTCACATCGGCATTATTATATCCCGGGGTTTTTCCCAAATGGTGTTTTAAAAAATGCTACCTTTTATGGAATACTAAATCTGTGTTAGTCACTGGACTAAGCAGATTGCATACATGATCTAAAATAATCACACAAAATCAGCCATGTGGCAGTGATTATATTATGCTCATCTGATACATGAGGAGGTAGACACACAGACAGGTTAAGTAATTTGAAATCTGGTAAACAAAGTAATTAGATTTTTAAGCATATGGTTTGGTAGTTTACATTTAGCAGTTATCAAACTATAACTTCCTCTCCAAACTGTATCTGACGTTTAGGCTTTAAGCAAAACTGGGCTACATCCACAATGTTGTTCTTTTATTCACTAACTTTTAACTTCCAACTTTTTCATGCACACGTGTGTTTACTGCAGCACTATTCACAATAGCAAAGACTTGGAACCAACCCAAATGCCCATCAATGATAGACTGGATAAAGAAAATATGGCACATATACACCATTGAATACTATGCAGCCATCAAAAAGGGTGAGTTCATGTCCTTTGCAGGGACATGGATGAAGGTGGAAACCATCATTCTCAGCAAACTAACACAGGAACAGAAAACTAAACACTGCATGTTCTCACTCATAAGTAGGAGTTGAACAACGAGAACACATGGGCATAGGGAGGGGAACATCACACACCAGGGCCTGTCAGGGGGTTGGGGGCTAGGGGAGGGATAGCATTAGGAGAAATACCTAATGTAGATGACGGGTTGATGGGTGCAGCAAACCACCATGGCACGTGTGTACCCATGCAACAAACTTGCGTGTTCTGCACGTGTATCCCAGAACTTAAAGTTTAAAAATAATTTTAAAAAAGAGAATTCACTGAAGAAAATAACTTTGCTATCTTAGACCAAGAGACTGAGTTTTTCCCAGTGCTCAGTGAGATTCCTTAAAGGTTATTTTTTCTTTCTAAATACATGTTTAATAAATAGTTAAACCAGAGACATGAATACACTGAAAGAAGTTTATGTTATTAGTTATATTTCATTTTATTTAAAAATGATGATCACTTCAATTCGCTTATGAACAAAAAATGATGTGTCTCATCTTGTGGAGAAAACCTTGTTGATTAAAATGATTAAATCTTTCATTTGATTAAAGAAAACTGATATTGATTTTTCTAAACATCAACATCTCATTTGAAAACCACTTTTCACAGGGGAGAGTGACTGAGAATATGTTGGTCACTTCTGTGGCTAGCTTACTAGAAATACATGGAAAACACAAGCATCACAGTTGGTTAAATAATGCCAAACTTCTCAGGTTTTTCTTCCTAGTAGCCCTAAAACAAGAGGGAAATATGTCCTGGGTGTTTTGGTTGACACTTCAAAGATAATAGGTCCCATATTTTATCTTAATGATTCTTTCAAATTTTGCATTCTATTCAATAATATATTTGTGCTTGCTTTAATGTAAATTATTTATGGCTTTAAATGCCATTGCTTACACTTAGGTAAATTGTCTTCTGTATTTATTGGTTGTTGGATAAGATATTGCACTGAGTTGATGAATTTTAAAAATTAAATGGATTGAAATGAGGACGGTCCCATGACCAGGAAATCCATCTTGGTGTTACCTTCAGGAGTATAAGTACGGGTATGTATGCAAAGCCAGATCATAGCTCTTTTCTTTTACTGACGGATAGGTTGTATTATAATAATCACTGAATAAAAATGCCAAGAATGTTGCCAAAGAGACAGTTCAAGACAATGTATATTCACACTGTTATTTGTTAGAAATTTTATAAATTGTTTGTGTATTTGAGTGATATGATGGGACTGAGTTCTCTGCTCCACAGGTGGGCATTCCATTTTACTATCACTGGCATATACTCATCAAAGGACTCTTTTCAGTGAAGAAAGACGAATGATGATGTTATTCTTATCTTTAACAAAGACATTGTAAACATCATTACTTTTAATTGAACTAAAACGCTCAAATACCTCATCATTCCCACAAGCAATTCTCCTATTTCATCTCTCAGCATTCGTTTTAATTGTAATGATCTTGTCACAGACAATAACAACCTTGAGAGTTCTTGCCATTATTGATTGACATTATTTAGCCTTGAAAAAGTATATGCTGGATAAGCCAATTTTGTTAAACATTCTTTATCATTCAGGACAAAAAAAGGAATTAATTCATCTTATTCAAAGCCTGACCTTTTGCTGGATGTCTTAATTCCCCTTCTCTGTGAGGAAAATAATCATTGAAGCCAGAGTTACAATGCTGTGGCACCCTGCTGCACACATGGGTTGCAGTATTGCAGAGTAAGCTAGAGTTCACTGTGAAGGAAGTTTTCAAAGTCACTTCCTATTGTTTTTTTAAAAAGTTATTCAAATCACCAGACTTTTTGTTAAATAAAAGTTTCCATTTTTGCCACCCCATTGAACACACTGAGGAAATCAGAAGGCATATTGTTTGAGGTGAGTATTCTTGGTAAATGATGCAGAGGTGCTGGGTCATTCAGAATGAGCAATGTCCTTGATGCAGGTTACCACTCCCAAAGTTTGATATGGGCACCTTTTTTCAGCTTGGCTGCCTGTTTTTGATCCAAAATAGATTTAGCCATGCCTATAGCATGAGTGCCATCAAATAGTCTCCTGTTACATTAGCTTCATCTTTTACAGTATTTTGAAAATGCCCTTGAAGTTAACTTTGAAAGGTATTTCATTTCCCTGTTTGTATTTTTATTGAATTCTCTCTAGCACAGTGTTCTACTACTTTTAATTTGAAAAAAATCTCTAGTAGTTATTCTTCAAAATTTGCTAATTGTGTTTTAAATGCTTCTGCAAAAGTGATAGTATCAGACTATTTTGTCCCAATGTTTTTTAGCAAAAGGTTTCACAGGTGTTAGGTTTGTTATCCCTCCGTCGTAAAAACCCATATTTTATATAGACATCAAAATATATTTCATTTTGCTGATGCTTACTATTTATACAGTAGCATTTTAAATGTAGTAAACATCGTATATACTGTGAGTCTCTGGAACACAATTTCTGAGATCACTGTCAATACCTTCAGATTTTTCTAATTTTATTTTTCTAATTTTGTATAAATTCACAGTCACAGGTTTCAAAGCTTCTGATTAAGTCTTTCTGGTTTAAGCCAATATTTTATACATCCATTACAAAATGTAATTTCAAACAACAATGATACTATAATAAAAAGTAACATTTTTGGCCATTTTTAAATATTGTGGCAGTTACTGTGGTGGAAATTACAGCCAAATTTAGTTGTGTTCATATAAAGTTATTTGAATTACAGATTGAAATATTTATCTTTGTGTATTTTATTTCCAACTTGAATGTGGCCTTGGCTAATTAGTGAGAGATATCCCTATTGCCTTGAGATGTTTTTATGGGCATTTAAAAGAGCTCTAGGTGTTCAGGTTTTTTGACATCCAGAACAGGACTTTGAAAATCAGAAGGAGAGACTTGAGAGAAGGAAGTGTTCAATCCATGTCAATGGAATTAGGAAAAGAGACAGATGTAAGAATTCCCTCTTTCCCTGAAGTTCATATGCCTGGGGGTGATCGAGCTGGAGGGAGAAATGAGAAGTCAAACATGGGAAAGATTCAGCCCACAGATAACTATGTGAACAGATTCGGGGGGAGCATTAGGAGACTCACCAATGTTCATTTTCACGAAGCTGCCAAGATGGTCCACCAATTCCTGTGGATCATCCAAGGCCCTTTGAGAAAGTACCAGCCCTGTGGGGTATGCCCTTTTTATCCTTAGCAGCAGGCATAATATACTAATGCACCATCCAGCAGAGAATGTATCTGCTGATACTTTGCAGACATCTGATCAATTTTCCCTGGTAGATACATTTTCAGCAGCCTCCATTTTTAGCAGCTCAGATAATTTATAAGGTCCCTGAAGATAGAGGGTGAGAGTTTTATGCAATCTAGGGACAGAGATGAATATAAAATGGAAAGTGCAAAGGAGAAACTTTTAAGATCATGAAATTCATCCTCAGGACATAAAACATTTTATTGAATGTGGTTGTGTTAGGAAGAAACAATGATTGTATATGAGTGTATATATTCAAAACAAAAATGCCAAACAGTCAGTTAACACACCAATCTATAAAATAAAAGGAAAGCCCAAATGGGTTGCCAGTGAGAATTATTTTCAAATTTGCATGTTGTAACTTATTTGGACAGACAAGAATTAGCCGTGAGGACCAGTGACTAGTGACCATTCTGGTCTTGTCACAGCAGTGTTCCCTGTTCATGATGTAAATGGCATGTTAGGTTTTCAATTATCACAAAAATACTAGATTTCTTATTTAGCACACAAAAACCTTTTATTCTTCGGATTTTCATGAAAAAGCAAAAGATTAGCTGACATGGAATATACATTCTGTCGATTCTTGTGTATGTATGTGACAAACCTCTCAAAGACATCAACAACACAACAAGACCAAAAAAGATTCTGCCCCAGTTTTACAGTAAAATTAATTTCGTGGGTACATACACCATGCTTATTCTATGGGTTGGGTGCCTAAGTGTGCAACACTAGGGGATATGCAGGCCCTAATTTAAGAATGACTATTTGGTTTCATATCATCATTACAGTTTATGGAGTATACCTAAAGATTAAATTGGAGCTATTTTTATCAGTCTCCTCAGCAAAACTATAAATTTCTGAGAGATTATGTGCCAATTCTAAAAAATATTTAAAATAAATCTTAATTGAAACTGAATTTTATTGAAGCAGGGCTAATGACTGAGGATGAAGAAAATAAATGAATCACATGATTTTCCACTCCATATGTTGTAAAGTCAATTTTCTTGTTTTGTAATCCTAGGTATCCATTGCTGCTTTGATTTATTTAGTTCCCTGCATATATTAATTCTACCCATATTTTACTGTCCCATTAAAATGCCATCTCCAGCAAAGTGGTTTCCAGAATGCCTTAGCTGAAAGTATTCATTACTGTCACTATTTCTTTATTTAATGTTATTTGGTATTTTTCATAGGGTATGTGATATTCTAATTCACGTTTTACTTATTTATATGTATGGCTGATTTGTTTGACCAGAGTGAAAGGGCCTCGAGGACAGGGACAATGTGTTACCCATCTTTGTATCCTCCAGACATAGGGAGTAGGGAACATTTTCTATAAAGGGTGTAACAGTAAATACTTTTGTTTTTTGGGGCCACAGGTGGCCTCTGTCTCAAAACTCCATTTTTTAAATAACAATTAAGAAATGTAAAAAACATTCTCAGCTTGGAAGATGTACAAAACCAGGTTGTGAACCAGATTTGGCGCATGGACCAAAAAAACAACCGCTGCTTCAGAGTATCTGGCAGTGCATATATAAAAACAAAATGTTTGTAAAAAGAATGAGTAATAATAAAAAATAATAATGACTAAGTAATATACTGGAGTATTCAACAATATCCCTATTCTAATCCACACATGTAAAAGTAAAAAAAACAAATTCTATTTCCATTAAACAAATTTACCAGGTCATCTTCTTTCCTCCAGAAACTGTTTATTCAGAAAACAAATAGAACTGACATTTTTCTACTACTGAATTTTGCTTAATTGTCATTCTCCCTGGGTGTGTGGGATGTTAGATATTTTAAAAGGCCATACTCACTGTGTGTAAGATCAATATGCAGCAAAACAATAAATAATATGAAATGCACTATTGTAAAGGAACAAGGCTTAAAGTCTGTGAGTTCTCAAATAATGCATCTGTCACTAAGTATTTATTGAGTTATCTCTCCCCAAAGAGGAAAGTACTGAGTGATTCTGCTTAGGATGTAGAAAGCCTCAGGAATCAGTCCTTCCTACCCTAAACATGAGAGAGTGCCAGAAAATTTAAGAAATTATAACTAGCTTCGAAACCCATCCAAGACTTGAGATTGTAACACAAAGAAGGAAACTGAATTCCAAAGAGGGAAAAGATCTCCTGAGGAGAGATGGGAAACATGACCTGTTTCTCCTTTGGAAGAACTGAAGAGGGGAGGTGGTTGCCTTGGAGGCAGGTGAGAGGAAATTAGTTAAAATACTGATGAATTTTTAAAGGCTAAAGTGTAAGCTAGTGCATCAGTTTAGAATACCTAGAAGGCCCAAAGACACATTCACTCCAAGGCTCTGCTTCATGAACCCTGCAGAGTGCTGTCAAGAAATATTAGAGGCAGAGCTGGAGGCTGCTGCAAACCCCTCAGTGGCTCAGGCATACAGAAAGCCAGTGTTGCATTGAGGTAGAGTTATTGTCACAGGATTGTCATCTTGTAAGTGAAAGATTTACACCTCTGGGAAAGGGGCGGAAAACTGTATTGTCCCCAGGGTTATTGCGGAGGGATAGATATAAAACCTCTCTGCCTCTTGAAGGGGGATAGCAAGCTCTACTTCATGCCATCAGAAATCAAGAGGAGATCTATTGTTTCCAGTGAAAGCATTCTGCTTCCAGGAGAGAAACAAGAAAACCTCTTGGGCCAATAATACTGCAACAATACAAAGCAGATTCTCTCTGATGCTAAGGGAAGAAATGACAATTCTCTCCTGTTCTATAACCTCAAGAGATATAAGATAGAATTTGGTTGCTTTGAGGACAAAGAGGCAAGAAAAATGAGAAAGCCCCACCCCCAAATGCCCAGATTCAAGAACCTTCCTAATTTCAAAACTAGAACAAGGAAACAGAGGATCTACCTAGCTCCACCATGAGCCTGGCATTGAAATAGTCTACCCAGGAAGATAGAGTAAGAGAAGCAGTTGGCAAACAACAGCCTGTGGGCCAATTCCACTCAGCAGACTGTTTGTGTAATGCTTGTGAACTAAGAAATGGTGTTTACAGTCTTAGAAGATTGTAGAATAAAACTAAGGAAAAATATGGGTCGGAGACCATATGCAGCCTAAAAAGCCAGATTATTTAGTATCTTACAGAAAAAGTTTGCTGACTCCTCTATTGCACAATTGTATAAAAACATCTTAAGATGAGGATGGAGTTGGAAGACAATGAAAAACCCTATAGCTTGCCAGGCCCCACTCATCAAGCACTATAATGTGAGGCAACCCCTGAAGGAATTTGAAGCTTACGTGCACCAAAGTTAATAGTAGTGACACAAAACCCATGCCTGGCTCATCTGACTCAACTACAAACTAAATTGACATAATGCCTTCACATTAACAGCCTAGCAGAAGAGGCATGTCTATTTCTAGGTATAAAAATTATTTATTTCATTGTATTTTTCCCTCACATTGCACTGTACATATTTCTTTTTTTAAATATAAAACACAAAAAGTAGCAAGAAATAATCTATTTTAAATGATAAAGCAGTCAACAGAAGGATAATTGGTGAAGATTCGCATGTTAGAATAATCAGAAAGTAACTTAAGTAATAACTACAACTAATATGATCAAGTATCCAGTCAAAAATATAGAAAATACATATGAACAAGAGCTGAAAAAAGCATGGAAACAAACTCTCCCCTAGTTCCTCTAGAAGGGTTACAACTCTGTTGATACCTTTACTGTAGCCCAGGACAATCTATTTTGGACATGTGATGTCTAGATAATCAATTTATGTTGTCTTAAGACATTAAGTTTGTGGTAATTTCCTATAGCAGCAGCAGGAATCTATTAAAAACACAAAGTCTTTGAAAATATTAGCACATCAAATCCAGCAATGTGAAAGAAAGATACTACATCATGAGCAAGTATGATTTATACCATGAATGTCATCTTGATTAAACATTTGCAAATCAATGAATATGGTTCATCATATAGAGGCTAAAACCAGAAATAAGGCTACACATAATCATCCCAGTAGATGCAGTGTGAAGGTTAATTTTATGAGTCAACTTTGCAAGGTCATGGTACTCAGAACCACTGTTTATTTCTCTGAAGATTTTTTTAAGATGAGTTTAACATTTAAATCAATAGATTTTGAGTAAAACAGGTTGCCTTCCCTAATGTGGGTGGGCTTCACCCAATCAGTAGAAGGTCTTAAAAGAAGGGAATTCTGCCAGCAGACTGTTTTCAGAGTTGAGCAGCAACGTCAACCCTCCCTTGGGTCTCCAGTCTGTGGGCCTACTTCATACTGGGTCTTAACATTTGCAGTTAGGTAAGAAAAAGAAACAAACAACCTCAAAATTGGAGAGGAAGAAGAAAAACTTTTCACAGATAATATAGTTGTCTACAGACAAAATACTCCCAAATCTACAATTAATTACAATCACAAAAACTAATAAGAATGTTATTAAAAAGTCAGGAAACAACAGGTGCTGGAGAGGATGTGGAGAAATAGGAACACTTTCACACTGTTACTGAGAGTGTAAATTAGTTCAACCATTGTGGAAGTCAGTGTGGCGATTCCTCAGGGATCTAGAACTAGAAATACCATTTGACCCAGCCATCCCATTACTGGGTATATACCCAAAGGATTATAAATCATGCTGCTATAAAGACACATGCACACATATGTTTATTGCGGCACTATTCACAATGGCAAAGACTTGGAACCAACCCAAATGTCCAACAACAATAGACTGGATTAAGAAAATGTGGCACATATACACCATGGAATACTATGCAGCCATAAAAAACGATGAGTTCATGTCCTTTGTAGGGACATGGATGAAGCTGGAAACCATCATTCTCAGCAAACTATCGCAAGGACAAAAAAGCAAACACCGCATGTTCTCACTCATAGGTGGGAATTGAATAATGAGAACACAGGGACACAGGAAGGGGAACATCACACACTGGGGACTGTTGTGGGGTGGGGGGAGGGGGGAGGGATAGCATTAGGAGATATACCTAATGCTAAATGACGAGTTAATGGGTGCAGCACACCAACATGGCACATGTATACACATGTAACAAACCTGCACGTTGTGCACATGTACCCTAAAACTTGAAGTATAATAATAACAAAATTTTAAAAAAAGAATGTTTGGCAATATTACAGGGTATGAGATCAATATACAATATCCAAGTGCATTTCTAACACTAGAATTGAAAAACTGGAAATTGACATTAATTTTTATTATTTTTATTTAAAATGACATTTAATTGACATGTGCAATAGCATCAAAGCATGAAATATGTATGAATATAACAAAATATATGTGCAAAACTATAAAACATTGATGTGGAAATTTTAATTGGGCAATATACCAGGATTATAAATTGGAAGACTCAATATTGTTAAAATACCAGTGTTCCCCTAGTTGATCTACAGATTCAATATAATCCCAATCAGTCCAGCATGCATTTTAGTGGAAATTTGCAAATTTTTTCTAAATTTATGTGAAGAAACAAAATATCTAGTAAAACAACAATTTTGGACAATTTGTACTACCTAATTTCAAGACTTCAAAGAAAACTATACTAATCAAGACAATGTGGCATTTGGATAAGGCAAATATTTATATTAATGGAATAGAGAAAACAGTCCAGAAGGAAAGCTGCACATGTATGGTGATTCCATCTTTTATAAAGCTGCCCAGGTAATAAAATATAGAAAGGTTAGCTGCTTAAATTAGGTCCTGCTTTAAAATGAAACATCCAAAGCAAAAAAATGAGCCTTAAATTACACCTTGCCAACTACAAAAATCAATTCAAAATGTATCATAGACCTAATCGTAAAAACTAAAACAAACTTCAAGCCAAATATTTTTTAAACAGAATACCTAAAGCATAAACACAAAAGAAAACATTGAGAAAGTGGAATTAGTCAAATTCATAACAACTACCTTTAAGGAGTGGAGGGAACAGTTCACAGAGTATGAGAAAATATTTGTTAACACAAATATATGATAAAGGATTTCCACACAGTATGTGATGGCTTCATAACTCCATAAGAGGCTCCATAAAATAATATGGGAAAAATATTTAAGCAAATGTTCCACCACAGAAGAGATATTAATGGCAAATAAGTATATAAAATATGCTTAACATCTTTAGTCATTAGGGAAATCCAAGTTGAAACCATGGTGAAATACCACTACACATGTACTCTGATGGGAAAAAAAGGCAAGCCACATACTAATATGAACATGGAGTTATTAGAATCCTTAAATATTTCTGGTGAGTATGCAAAAAAATGCTAGAGGCATTTTGGAAAACATTTGCCAATTTTGTATAAATTTCAACATACATTTAGTAAACTACTCAGCCGTCACACTTCTAGATGTTTACCTAAAACAAAGAAAAACATATGTCCACAAAACATACACAAATACACAAATGTTTATAGTGGCTTTATTTATAATATTCAAAAACTGGAAACACACAGATGCCCATTAACTACCATTCAGTAATAAAAAGGAATGAATTACTGAAATGTGCAACAAGGATGAATCTCAACAGCATTACACTGGACAAAAAAGTTACACTAGATGAAAAAATTTACATATTGTGCAATTTCATTTATATGACATACTGGATATGGCAAAATTATAAGAACAGAAATCAGATCAGTGGTTGACGGGAACTGGGAATTGTGGGGCGCATATTGACCCCAAAGGGAACAAGGGAACTTTTAGTGAGGATGCACATATTCAATAGCTCAATTGTGGCGATGGTTGCATGACTGCACACATTTACTAAGAACCCATCAAGCTGTAGATCTACGAAGACTTAATTCCACTGTGTGTAAACTGTATTGCAAGAAATCTAAATTTTCAAAAAGGGGGAAAAAACAGCCTAGGGAGAGCTGAAGGACTGGTTTGAGGGGTAGAGGCATTTACTTTGGACATTTAAAACATAGGCAACATAGTGGGAGGATCTGTAGCATAAGGAGAATAAGGATGTTCTTTAAACAAGATATGTGGCTTCAAAGACAGAGAAATGTTAGTTCTGAATGAAACTTTGGGGGATATCCTGTCTGATTTATTTATTTATTTATTTATTTATTTTGAGACAGAATCTTGCTCTGTCGCCCAGGCTGGAGTGCAATGGCCCGATCTCGGATCACTGCAAGCTCCGCCTCCCGGGTTCACGCCACTCTCCTGCCTGAGAGTAGCCGAGACTACAAGCGCCCGCCACCACGCCCGGCTAAATTTTTTGTATTTTTGGTAGAGACGGGGTTTCACCGTGGTCTCCATCTCCTGACCTCGTAATCCGCCCGCCTCGGCCTCCCAAAGTGCTGAGATTACAGGCGTGAGCTACCACGCCTGGTTATCTGTTATTTTTTATAGAAACAAGCTGTATACACTTAAGTGTGGTTAGGTTACATGCTCAAGGTCACATGGATGGTTAAGGGAAATTCTTAAGTTCTTCCCATGCTGTCTTCTCTAGATGAAAGTAATGCTTAAGATTGACTTGGGCTTTGATCATGAAAGTGGAAACATGTTTTGGTTGAAAATGGTAGGCAAAATGAATTGAACATAGGAACAATGAGAGTCAAGGAATCCAGTAGCCATTAGCAATCACACTATACATTATTTTCTACAAGGCCTAGAATTTATTTTTCCTGATTTCCAATCAATGCAGCTTATACAAGAGTGGAAATGAACACCTTCATAGTAGTTGTGGAAATAACCTGGCTGATTATAATGAGAAAACAATATCAGGATCCCATAAAACATGGGATCCTGATATTCGTTTGAGTTGGTGGTCTGCACCTACGTATGCCATGGCCCCATGTAGCTATCAACATCCGGTCTTGCCAATGTTAATCTATTTTCCTCTATTTATCTTTGCTTTTATAAAGGTTGTTTCATATTTTAAAGTGGTTGCTAAAAGAAAATTTAAAAATCAAACAGTAAAAAAAAAGTTCCCTCATTCCTGTTCACCTTAGACATGAACTTCTGTGTTATTTTTGTGGAGTAAATGGGAGAGTGCATCCTTCCAAAATTTTTTGTGCATAAAAGCAAACATGCACTTTGGAGTGGCTAATGCCAAAAAATTGTTCAAACCTATGCAACTTATTGTCTGTAGATACTTCATTAACATATAAATCATGTATTCAAGAATTTGAGGTGTACAACTCAATGTTTTTTACTGTATTTCCGGAACTGTGTGACCGTCACCATAGTAAATCCTAAAATATTTTCCTCATTCCTAAAAGAAACCCCCCACACAGTAGCATTTCCCACAGTAACCCTAGCCCCTAGGCAACCACTAATTCACTTTCTCTTCCTATACATGTTTCTACTTTGGACATTTTATATAATGGAACTTGTACAATATATGATTTTTCTTGCTGCCCTCTTTCAGTTAAAATACTGTTCTCAAGGTTCATCCACGTTTTAGCATATATTAGTACTTGATTTTCATTACTGAATCATATTTTATTGTATGGATATGTCTCATTTTATTTATCCATTCATCAGTTGATGGTCATTTGGATTGTTTCACTTCATCCATTCATGAATAAAGCATCTATGAACGTGCCTGTACAAGTTTTTGTGTGGAAACATATTGAGGTTTTTGTTGGGTATATACCTAGGAGTGGAATTGCTAGATCATATAACTCTATATTTAAACTTTTGAGAAACCTCCAGAATTTTCAGACTCATTATCTTATATTCATTCACACCAGCAGTGAATGAGCATTCCAATTTCTCTAAATCTTCATCAACAGTGGTTATCTTTTTTTTAATTATAATCATCCTGGCGGGTGTCAAAAAGTATCTTATTGTGGTTTTGTCTTTAATTTCTCTAATGGCTAATAATATTGAGCATTTTTCATGAAATTATTGGCCATTTGTATATCTTCAATGGAGAAACCTCCATTCAGATCCTTTCTCCATTATAAATTGGATCTTTATTACTGAGATAAAATAATTCTTTATAAATTCAAGTCACTTATCAAATATATAATTTACATGTATTTTCTCTCACTCTATGGATTGTCATTTTATTTTTTTTTTTAGTTTATCACCTATTATACTAGATTATACTGAATGCCAGCTCTATATTTTACTTTATTATTTATTATTTTTTATTTCAATACATTTTTGGGGGAACACGTGGTGTTTGGTTACATGAATAAGTTCTTTAGTGGTGATTTCTGAGATTTTAGTGCACCCATCACTCAAGCAGTGTACAGTTTACCCAGTGTGCAGTCTTTTATCTATCACACCCCTCCCACCCTTTCCCCTGAGTCCACAAAGCCCATCATATCATTCTTATGTCTTTGCATTCTCATAACTTAGCTTCCAGTTATGAGTGAGAACATACAATGTTTGGTTTCCCATTCCTGAGTTACTTCATGTAGAATAATAGTATACAATTCTATCCAGGTTGCTGAGAAGAAGTCATTATACAAAAAAGATAGTTGCACATGCTGCACATGTACGTTTATAACAGCACAATTGAAATTGCAAAAATATGGAACCAGCCCAAATGCCCATCAACTAAAGAGTGAATTAAAATATATATATACCATGGAATACTACTCAGCCATAAACAGGAACAAAATAATGACATTTTACTTTCTTGATGGTATTCTTTGAAGTACAAAAGTTTTTTATTTTGATGAAGTCCAGCTTATGTATGTTTTTTCCTTTGTTGCATACGCTTTCAGTGTCATACCTGAGAAACCATTATCAGCCTAGGTCATTGAAACATCCTTCTATGTATTTTTCTAAGATATTTGTAGTTTTAGCTTTATATGTAAGTATTTGGTTTAAACAACTTAATGGTTAAATGTTTAAACATTTTGGTTGAACTTTTATATATGTTGTGAGGTAGGGATTCAACTATCCAACTTCATTTCATTTCTTTTCTTTTCTTTTTGCCTGTAAAAATTCAATTCTCTCAGCACCATTTGAATGATCTTGGCACAATTGTTGATAATCTGTTGACCACTGATGTACAGGTTTGTTTTAGGAGTCTCAACTCTACTCCATTGGTCTACATGTCCATCCTTAGGCCAGTTCCACCCTGTTTTGATCGCTGTAGCTTTGCAGTAAATTTTGAAACTGTGAAGTATAAGTCTTTAATATTTGTTCTCCTTTTTCAAGATTGCTTGGCTATTCTGGGTCCCTTAAATTTCTGTAGGGCGTAGGTATGGTGGCTCATGCTTTGTAATCCCAAGTACCTTGGAAAGCCAAGGCAGGTGTCGAGCTCAGGAGTTTGAGACCAGCATGAACAACATGGTGAAACCCCATCTCTATCAAAAAAAAAAAACAAAAAACAAAAATTAGCTGGGCGTGGTGGCACACAGCTGTAATCTCAGCTTCTTGTGGTGCTGAGGCGTAAAGATTACTTGAGCCCAGGGGAGGTTGGGGCTGCAGTGAGACATGTTCATGGCACTGCAATCCAGCCTGGGAGACAAAAAGAGACACTGTCTCAAAAAAAAAAAAAAATCATCTTTTCAATTTCTATAAAGAAACTAGCTGAGGCTTTGATACAGATTGCTCTAAAAATGTGGATTAATTTGGAAGTATTGTTATCTTAACTATAGCTGATCCTTTAACATAAGGTATATTTTCATATTTAGGTCTTTAATCTCTTTCAACAATGTTTTGTGGTATTTCTTATTTAAATGTTGTACTTTGTTAAATTTTCTAAGTATGTTATTTATTTTAGATTCAGGAGTACATATGCTTGTTACATGTGTATGTTGTGTTATGGTAGAGATTGGGCTTCTAGCATAGCCATCACCCACATATTGAACATTATACCCAATAGGTAATTTTTCAACCCTCAATCCCTCCCACCCTTTCCCCTTTTAGAGTCCTCAGTGTCAATTATCTCCATCTTTATGTCCCTGTGTACCCTTTGTTTAACTTTCACTTATTAGTCAGAACATGTAATATTTGGTTTTCTGTTCCTGCATTAGTTTACTAAGGATAATGGACTCCAGCTCCACCCATGTCTTTGCAAAGGTCATGATATTGTTCTTTTGTATGGCTGCATAGTATTCCATGGTGTATAAGTAATACATTTTTAAAATCCATTCTATCATTGATGGACATTTAGGTTGATTCCATGTCTTTGCTATTGTGAATAGTGTTGCAATGAACATTATGTGTGCATGTGTCTTTAGAATAGAATGATTTATATTCCTTTGGGTATATACCTAGTAATGGCATTGCTGGGTTGAATGGTATTTCTGTCTTTAGGTCTTTGAGGAATCTCCACACTGTCTTCCAAAATGATTGCACTAATTTACACCCCCACCAATAGTATATAAGTGTTTCTTTTTCTCCACAATCTTGCCAGCGTCTGTTTGTTTGTTTTTTAGTTTTTAGTAATAGCCATTCTGACTGGTATGAGATGGTATCTCATTATGGTTTTGATTTGCATTTTTCTGATGATTAGTGATGTTCATATACTTGTTAACCAAATGTATGTCTTCTTTTGAGAAGTATATGTTCATGTCCTTTGCCCACTTTTTAATAGAACTCTTGTCTTTTTTCTTGTAAATTTGCTTAAGTTCCTTACT
Source organism: Hylobates moloch (assembly GCF_009828535.3). Lineage (NCBI taxonomy): Eukaryota > Metazoa > Chordata > Mammalia > Primates > Hylobatidae > Hylobates > Hylobates moloch. The sequence goes on along the minus strand of NW_026652285.1, from coordinate 53,966,060 downwards.
GATGGTGAATACCAGACCTTTGTGAGATGCATAGTTTTATTTGTCCAGTTGTTAATGGGGTTGTGTTTTCTCAGTTGTTTGCATTCCTTGAAGATTCTGAATATTAGTCCTTTTTTGCAGAAATAATTTGCAAATATTTTTTCTCATTACTGTTGTTGAATGTATATGTATTTTACGCTTTTGTTATTATAAACAAATGTATTTTTGAAATTTTATTTTGATTTAAAAAAATATTTATTTATTTTTGGGACCGAGTCTTGCTCTGTTGCCCAGGCTGGAGTGCATTGGTGTAATCACAGCTCACTGTAGTCTCGATCACCAGGGATCAAGTGATCCTCTCACCTCAGCCTCTCAACTAGCTGGAACTACAGCTGTGTGCCACAGCACCCGGTTAATTTTTTAAAGTTATTTATAGAGACAGTGTCTCACTGTGTTGCCCAAGCTTGTCTCAAACTCCTGGACTCAGGTGATCCACTTGGCCTTCCAAAGTGCTAGAAGTACTGGTGTGAGCCACCATGCCTGAACTCATTTTCTTATTTTTTATTGCAAGTATATAGAAACACAATAGATTTGTGCATATTGATCTTGTATCCTGCAACTTTGCTGCACTCATTTATTACTTCTAGTAGTTTCTTAGTGGATTATTATTTTGCATATACAGGATCATGTCATCTGCAAATAGGGATAGTTTTATTTCTTCTTTTCCAATCTTGATGACTTTTATTTTATTTTACTTTCCTAATTGTCTGGGCTAGAATCTCCAAGACAATACTGAGTAGAAATAATGAGAGTAGAGTTCTGTATCTTAGGGGAAAAGCACCCAGTCTGTTATTATTTGATTTGCCTGTGGGTTTTTATAGTGAGGTCTTTTATTATGTTGTTTCTCTCAGACAGTTACCATGATCCTTTTAATTGCTTACCACCACAAGCTCTACTGTTTTGAGAGTGATCTTAGACTTGAACTCATCCACCCTCTGGTGCAAATAATGTCAGTTCCTTTGGGTCCAAGTTCACTTCAGATATGTACACTTATAACTTTCCTCTCCCCCTTGACAAAATATCTGAGCCACAACTTCAGAGATAGGGACAGGGACAGTGGTCCACTTCTCTTGGAGTGATACAATTGTTTTGCAGGGTACTGGTTTAGGTGGTAACCCCGGGTGTCCTCAGCTTGCCTTTCCCAGTATGATACTTCTGTTCTAGGAACAAGCTGTGGCACAAACAACTAGAGTGCCAGTGTACTTGGCTTGCCATGACTGGAGTAGAACCTACAGCTTATGACTGGGAAGAGGGGAGCCTTCTACTTCTCAGCCTCACTCACCTGGAATTTTGCCTCTGCATCATATAGGTGAGTGGGATGAGAAATGCTGGTAGCCTCTACCTCTCAGGGAGATACTGTAATCTTTGACTGAGAGCTGAAAGGAGAAGGAGCCATGTGGTCTTGGCTGCTCTCACCTCCAGTGGAGTTTCCATCATGCTGAACTTGAAAAGGAAGAAGAGTGTGACTCAAATGCCACAGACTTGCTGCTCTCATCAAGTTTTAGCAAATTTTATTGAATACATGCTTCTTTGTTTTCTGCATGTTCTAAGACTATTTCTAGTGACTTTAATTTCTGTGTTTTCTTTTAAGAATTTTTAACAGTTATGCTTATTTCCCTGGGGAGAAGGTCCACGGATCTCCTCATGTCCCTTACAGATGTGCAACCTCCATATAGCTTATTTTTTTAAATTCAGTGATGTGCGTACTGAGAATTTTCTGTGTCAGAGCACAAATAATTAAACACCAATCACTTAAATATCAATATATTATACTTTTAATGAAAAATCATAATTTGTAATCACTTCTCTACTGATAAAGCTTTATTTTGATCTCAATTTAAATGTAATACTGTTGTGAAATTTTTTTATGCATACAATGTGTATACATATAGAAGTAAATATGTGAAATATATTTTTTAATTGCATATGCATTTTAATTTAGTCAACTATTGCCAATGGTACTTCAGGTATACTGTCAAAATATGTAGTGATGACATGCTCTCTCATGCTCCCAGCCACACTGGGTTGTTGAAGTGTTAATTCACTGATAGTGAGAAATGTCTTCACATTTTAAGTTTCATTTTGTTCTTCATAAGTAACATTATTTTAATATGCTTCTGAACTTTTTGCCTATTTTTTTCTGTGAATGCCTATTCCCCTCATTTGATCACTTTTTGGGGGGTGAGTGGAGAAGTCTTTTTATTATTGATTTAGAATGATTATTTACATATCAAAAAATTACAGTTTAAAGATTCTGTTTTAATTTGGCATGTCCCTTTTTATACTTCATTATTTCCTTTTTATACTTCGTTATTTCCTTTTTATTATCTTCTTTCATTTTTACTGTTTTAAAGAATATTTGCAGATATGCAGCATTATTTCTGAGGGCCCTGTTCTGTTCCATTGGTCTATATCTCTGTTTTGGTACCAGTACCATGCTGTTTTGGTTACCGTAGCCTTGTAGTATAGTTTGAAGTCAGGTAGCATCATGCCTCCAGCTTTGTTCTTTTGGCTTACAACTGACTTGGCCATGTGGGCTCTTTTTTGGTTCCATGTGAACTTTAAAGTAGTTTTTTCCAATTCTGTGAAGAAAGTCATTGGTAGCTTGGTGGGGATGGCATTGAATCTGTAAATTACCTTGGGCAGTATGGCCATTTTCACGATATTGATTCTTCCAACCCATGAGCATGGAATGTTCTTCCATTTGTTTGTATCCTCTTTTATTTCATTGAGCAGTGGTTTGTAGTTCTCCTTGAAAAGGTCCTTCATGTCCCTTGTAAGTTGGATTCCTGGGTATTTTATTCTCTTTGAAGCAATTGTGAATGGGAACTCACTCATGATTTGGCTCAATGTTTATCTGTTATTGGTGTATAAGAATGCTTATGATTTTTGCACATTGATTTTGTATCCTGAGACTTTGCTGAAGTTGCCTATCAGCTTAAGGAGATTTTGGGCTGAGACCATGGGGTTTTCTAAATATACAATCATGTCATCTGCAAATAGGGACAATGTGACTTCCTCTTTTCCTAATTGAATACCCTTTATTTCCTACTCCTGCCTGATGGCCCTGGCCAGAACTTTCAACACTATGTTGAACAGGAGTGGTGAGAGAGGGCATCCCTGTCCTGTGCCAGTTTTCAAAGGGAATGCTTCCAGTTTTTGCCCATTCAGTATGATATTGGCTGTGGGTTTGTCATAGATAGCTATTATTTTGAGATATGTCCCGTCAATACCTAATTTGTTGAGAGTTTTTAGCATGAAGCGTTGTTGAATTTTGTCAAAGGCCTTTTCTGAATCTATTGAGATAATCATATGGTTTTTGTCATTGATTCTGTTTACAGGCTGAATTATGTTTATTGATTTTCATATGTTGAACCAGCCTTGCATCCCAGGGATGAAGCCCACTTGGTCATGGTAAATAAGCTTTTGGATGTGCTGCTGGATTCAGTTTGCCAGTATTTTATTGAAGATTTTTGCATTGACGTTCATCAGGGATATTGGTCTAAAATTCTCTTTTTTTGTTGTGTCTCTGCCAGGCTTTGGTATCAGGGTGATGCTGGCCTCATAAAATGAGTTAGGGAGGATTCCCTCTTTTTCTATTGATTGGAATAGTTTCAGAAGGAATGGTACCAGTTCCTCCTTGTACCTCTTGTAGAATTCGGCTGTGAATCCATCTGGTCCTGGACTTTTTTTGGTTTGTAAGCTATTAATTATTGCCTCAATTTTGGAACTTGTTATTAGTCTATTCAGAGATTCAACTTCTTCCTGGTTTAGTCTTGGGAGGGTGTATGTGTCGAGGAATTTATCCATTTCTTCTAGATTTTCTAGTTTATTTGCATAGAGGTGTTCATAGTATTCTCTGATGGTAGTTTGTATTTCTGTGGGATCGGTGATGATATCCCCTTTATCATTTTTTATTGCGTCTATTTGATTCTTCTCTCTTTTCTTCTTTATTAGTCTTGCTAGCAGTCTATCAATTTTGTTGATTTTTTCAAAAAACCAGCTCCTGGATTCATTGATTTTTTGAAGGGTTTTTCGTTTCTCTATTTCCTTCAGTTCTGCTCTGATCTTAGTTATTTCTTGCCTTCTGCTAGCTTTTGAATGTGTTTGCCCTTTCTTCTCTAGTTCTTTTAATTGTGATGTGAGGGTGTCAGTTTTGGATCTTTCCTGCTTTCTCTTGTGGGCATTTAGTGCTATAAATTTCCCTCTACACACTGCTTTGAATGTGTCCCAGACATTCTAGTATGTTGTGTCTTTGTTCTTGTTGGTTTCAAAGAACATCTTTATTTCTGCCTTCATTTCGTTATGTACCCAGTAGTCATTCAGGAGCAGGTTGTTCAGTTTCCATGTAATTGAGCAGTTTTGAGTGAGTTTCTTAATCCTGAGTTCTAGTTTGATTGCACTGTGGTCTGAGAGACACTTTGTTATAATTTCTGTTCTTTTACATTTGCTGAGGAGTGGTTTACTTCCAACTATGTGGTCAATTTTGGAATAAGTGTGGTGTGGTGCTGAGAAGAATGTATAGTCTGTTGATTTGGGATGGAGAGTCCTGTAGACGTCTATTAGGTCCGCTTGGTGCAGAGCTGAGTTCGATTGCTGGATATCCTTGTTCTTTCTGTCTCATTGATCTGTCTAATGTTGACAGTGGGGTGTTAAAGTCTCCCATTATTATTGTATGGGAGTTTAAGTCTCTTTGTAGGTCACTCAGGACTTGTTTTATGAATCTGGCTGTTCCTGTATTGGGTGCATATATATTTAGGATAGTTAGCTCTTCTTGTTGAATTGATCCCTTTACCATTATGTAATGGCCTTCTTTGTCTCCTTTGATGTTTGTTCATTTAAAGTCTGTTTTATCAGAGACTAGGACTGCAACCCCTGCCTTTTTTTTGTTTTCCATTTGCTTGGTAGATCTTCCTCCATCCCTTTATTTTGAGCCTATGTGTGTCTCTGCATGTGAGATGGGTTTCCTAAATACAGCACACTGAAGGGTCTTGACTCTTTCTCCAATTTGCCAGTCTGTGTCTTTTAATTGGAGCATTTAGTCCATTTACATTTAAAGTTAATATTGTTATGTGTGAATTTGATCCTTTCATTATGATGTTAGCTGGTTATTTTGCTCGTTAGTTGATGCAGTTTCTTCCTAGCCTCGATGATGTTTACAATTTGGCATGTTTTTGCAGTGGCTGGTACCAGTTGTTCCTTTCCATTTTAGTGCTTCCTTCAGGAGCTCTTTTAGGGCAGGCCTGGTGGTGACAAAATCTCTCAGCATTTGATTGTCTGTAAAGTATTTTATTTCTCCTTCACTTATGAAGCTTAGTTTGGCTGGATATGAAATTCTGGGTTGAAAATTCTTTTCTTTAAGAATGTTGAATATTGGCCCCTACTCTCTTGTGGCTTGTAGAGTTTCTGCTGAGAGATCAGCTGTTAGTCTGATGGGCTTCCCTTTGTGGATAACCCGACCTTTCTCTCTGGCTGCCTTTAACATTTTTTCCTTCATTTCAACTTTGGTGAATCTGACAATTATGTGTCTTGGAGTTGCTCTTCTCGAGGAGTATCTTTGTGGCGTTCTCTGTATTTCCTGAATTTGAATGTTGGCCTGCCTTGCTAGATTCGGGAAGTTCTCCTGGATAATATCCTGCTCAGTGTTTTCCAGCTTGGTTCCATTCTCCCCATCACTTTCAGGTACACCAATCAGATGTAGATTTGGTCTTTTCACATAGTCCCATATTTCTTGGAGGCTTTATTTGTTTCTTTTTATTCTTTTTTCTCTAAACTTCTCTTCTCACTTCATTTCATTCATTTGATCTTCCATCACTGATATCTTTTCTTCTAGTTGATCGAATTGGCTACTGAGGCTTGTGGATTCGTCACGTAGTTCTTGTGCCTTGGTTTTCAGCTCCATTGGGTCCTTTAAGGACTTCTCTGCATTGGTTATTCTAGTTAGCCATTCGTCTAATTTTTTTTTGAGGTTTTTAACTTCTTTGCCATGGTTCAAACTTCCTCCTTTAGCTCAGAGTAGTTTGATCGTCTGAAGCCTTCTTCTCTCAAATCATCAAAGTCATTCTCCGTCCAGCTTTGTTCCATTGCTGGTGAGGAGCTGCATTCCTTTGGAGGAGGAGAGGCACTCTGATTTTTAGAGTTTCCAGTTTTTCTGCTCTGTTTTTTCCCCATCTTTGTGGTTTTATCTACCTTTGGTCTTTGATGATGATGATGTACAGATGGGGTTTTGGTGTGGATGTCCCTTCTGTTTGTTAGTTTTCCTTCTAACAGTCAGGACCCTCAGCTGCAGGTCTGTTGGAGTTTGCTGGATGTCCACTCCAGACCCTGTTTGCCTGGGTATCAGCAGTGGAGGCTGCAGAACAGTGGATATTGGTGAACAGCAAATGCTGCTGGCTGATCGTTCCTCTGGAAGTTTTGTCTCAGAGGAGTACCCGGCCGTGTGAGGTGTCAGTCTGCCCCTACTGGGGGATGCCTCCCAGTTAGGCTATTTGGGGGTCAGGGACCCACTTGAGGAGGCAGTCTGTCCATTCTCAGATCTCCAGCTGCATGCTGGGAGAACCACTGCTCTCTTCAAAGCTGTCAGACAGAGGACATTTAAGTCTGCAGAGGATTCTGCTGCCTTTGCTTTGGCAATGCCCTGCCCCCAGAGTGGAGTCTACAAAGGCAGGCAGGCCTCCTTGAGCTGCAGTGGGCTCCACCCAGTTTGAGGTTCCTGGCTGCTTTGTTTACCTACTCAAGCCTCAGCAATGGTGGGCACCCCTCCCCCAGCCTCGCTGCTGCCTTGCAGTTTGATCTCAGACTAACCTGACAAAAACAAGAAATGGGGAAAGGATTCCCTATTTAATAAATAGTGCTGGGAAAACAAGCTAGCCATATGTAGAAAGCTGAAACTGGATCCCTTCCTTACACCTGACACAAAAATGAATTGAAGATGGATTAACAACTTAAATGTTAGACATAAAACCATAAAAACCCTAGAAGAAAACCTAGGCAATACCATTCAGGACGTAGGCATGGGCAAGGACTTCATGTCTAAAACACCAAAAGCAATGGCAACAAAAGCCAAAATTGACAAATGAGATCTAATTAAACTAAAGAGCTTCTGTACAGCAAAAGAAACTGCCATCAGAGTGAACAGGCAACCTACAGAATGGGAGAAAATTTTTGCAATCTACTCATCTGACAAAGGGCTAATATCCAGAATCTACAATGAACTCGAACAAATTTACAAGAAAAAAACAAACAACCCCATCAAAAAGTGGGCGAAGGACATGAACAGACACTTCTCAAAAGAAGACATTTATGGAGCCAAAAAACACATGAAAAACCGCTCATCATCACTGGCCATCAGAGAAATGCAAATCAAAACCACAGTGAGATACCATCTCACACCAGTTAGAATGGTGATCATTAAAAAGTCAGTAAACAACAGATACTGGAGAGGATGTGGATAAATATGAACACTTTTACACTGTTGGTGGGACTGTAAACTAGTTCAACCATTGTGGAAGTCAGTGTGGCGATTCCTCAGGGATCTAGAACTAGAAATACCATTTGACCTAGCCATCCCATTACTGGGTATATACCCAAAGGATTATAAATCATGCGGCTGTAGAGGCACATGCACACGTACATTTATCGCGGCACTATTCACAATAGCAAAGACTTGGAACCAACCCACATGTCCAACAACGATAGACTGGTTTAAGAAAATGTGGCACATATACACCATGGAATACTATGCAGCCATAAAAAAGGATGAGTTTGTGTCCTTTGTAGGGACATGGATGAAGCTGGAAAGCGTCATTCTCAGCAAACTATCGCAAGGACAAAGAACCAAACACCACATGTTCTCACTCATAGGTGGGAACTGAACAATAAGAACACATGGACATAGGAAGGAGAACATCACAGACCAGGGCCTGTTGTGGGGTGGGGGGAGGGGTGAGGGATAGCATTAGGAGATATACCTAATGTTAAATGATGAGTTACTGGGTGCAGCACACCAACATGCACATGTATACATATGTAACAAACCTGCACGTTGTGCACATGTACCCTAAAACTTAACGTATAATAAAAAAGAATAGTTGCATTTTATTTATAATCATTTTAGGATTTCATGTCAATAAAAATAGATTGACTAATTTTTTTATCACTATCATGTGTTTTGTATACAGAGTTTGTAAACTTTCCACTTTATATATCAGCAGATTGTTAAAAGATCACTAGAATAATCTTTTCCTTCACATTGGAAAAGAGCTGCCCATGTAGGCTTCATGGTATTGTTGTAGATGCAGCTTCTTGGCATTATTTTAAACTCTTCCATGGTAGTTATCCTAGTTAGATTTTTCTATCTCCTCTGGGGCCCATTTCAGTAACTTATATTTTCCTAGAAAACCTACTTATTTAGGTTTAACATAATTTTTATAAATTTGAGTAAGATTTTATATTACTCTGATTTCCATTTACTTATATTATTTTTCCATTGACACTTTACATTTGGACATTTGTGTTTTCTTTTTATACTTATACATCCACAAATTATTTATGCATTTCTTTTTGTCTCTAACTTCTTACATTTATTAGTCCTACTTTTCTCTGTCTCTCATTGCATTGTGTTTTAGCTTTATGAAATTCTGTAATTTCCCTTTTGAAGTTGTATTTGTTTGCATTACTCTTATTTATTTGTATTCATTTACTTTGATTCTTTCTTGTGTATCTATACTATGCTTTACACTAGGAACTGCTTTAACCATATCTCATAGTTCTGACATGACTTCATTGCTTCTAATTTATAAGTACTCTGTAACTAAGTTTTAGCTTGTCCTTTTTGACTCAAAAGTGATATAACAAAATTGTGGAATGTCAAAGTTGTTTAGTTTCTCTTTTGTGTCTATTTTTTGAAAAGAAAATTCTAGTTTTATTGGGCTATAATAAAAGATATAACAATACTGAAACTTTTTGGAATTCAGTTAGGTTTGCCTTATAACCTGCTAAATGAGACCTTTTTTTTTTCTTAGTACTTTGTACCATAAGCTCTAGAAAATAACTTTTAGATCCTGCTTCCAGGGACTGATTTTAATGCATTTCTTTACACCAAACCTTTATTTCTTAATAAAAATCAGAAAGTTAGTGCAGTTAACATTCCCCCAGCATCCTCAGCACACTCATAACCTCCTAATTGCAGCTAGACATGTCATGTTTCCTGACATTTTAGGTCTTATAACGTTGTATTTTCTTTTGTATTTATAGCTATTTATGTATGTACCCTTAGCTATTTCCTACTGGGGCTTTATTATTTCTGAACTCTATATTTTGATTCATTTCTTAATTGTCTAGATTCTGTAAATCAGAATGTTTTCCATGAAAAATTCTTAAGTATTATATTCCCTGAATCATGATGTGTCTCTTGCCTTTGTACTTGAAGAAGAATTTAGTTCAGTTTAAGACTATTGGGTCATACTATTTTTTTTTCTGTATAATGTTATGGCCATTTTTAAAACAATATTCTATCCTTGAATAATGTCATGGAAAGGTTTGAGACCACCCAGATTTTCTAAATTCTGTCCCTCTCCAATTTAGAAACTTTATTTTTTCTTAAATGTCCAGAAGAGTTATTACCCTTGAAGTAAGGTAACTTTGACAAGGCAGAATTCAGTGCTGACTATTCTGTACCAGATTTTTCTGGGATACAGTGTTTAGTTCCTTCTGTTATATGTTAGCATACTCATACTTCATTTAGTAATTTGGCCTTCTTTGTACTCTATTTCTATGACTTTCTTTGTAATCACCTTCATCTCTGTTTTAAATTTGCCCTTAACTTCTATTTTTCAGTGTCTATCTATCACAAGTGTTTCTAATGGTGAGAGGCCAAGAAACTCTTAGGATATTCTTGAGATAAGGCACACATTTTAATGCATGTTTAATAACACCCTATTTTCATGAGACTGGGTTGATTTTGCATGTGGCGTGTTATCTACAGGAGCCTTCCACCATGTCCTCCATGCACATCTTCCTCACAGTCTGTGTTGTGAGTCTCGATGGGTAAGTCAAGTTTTAAGTAGGTTGGTCATATCGGAAATAGCGAAAGATCAGCTGCATGAGATGGGTCCAGTGGTTTCTATCATTATAAATGACTTAGAGAACAATCATTAGACTTTCTTATGTAATAGCATCATAGAACAAAAAAAGATAAAAGTTGGGAAATGCTTAGAAAGCTAAATCAAACTAAAAGAAGGTTTATCATAAGCAAAAAGTGCTTAGAGAACTACTTATTTCAGCTATTGTCTGCAATGTTGTGTAGAAATTGGGCATTTAGCATGTTGAGATGCCTTTAAGAGAAGAGCTAAGACAGAATGCTCGAGTCTCAAGATATTACAAAAACATTAGACAAAAATGTTGACATTAAACATTTTAACATTTAAGAATATTTGTGAATAAACGAAACATCAATAAGTCAACGATATTACAGAAGTATGAATTTTTGAAGCGTAATTCACTTATTAATTTCTTGGATTTTTCAAGTGCATGATTACCTAATCTTTTAAATACTTTTATATGCATGAAAAACAATTCACTTAATAAAAAAACAGCAAGGATTGAATGATATAGTTTTGTAAAAATGTAAAGTAATAAGGTAATATCATAAACAGTTTTCTAATATTTATTATTAGTAATATAGTTGGTTTGGGGACTACAAATGTGAACTAATTTTATAAGATGAGATAAGTAAAAAACATTTTGCAACTCTAACACTCTGCAATAAATGCCATCATAGTAGTCCCTGTTTCCTAACTTCCTTCAACTCTTCTTCTCTTCAGAGTTTTCTTTTTCTTCCCCCAATTATCTTCAAATTTCAAACAAAGCTTATTAGTCTAGTTTGCTCTTCTAGAAAGTAAGATTCAGATTTTTGTGTGCTAAGACATAGGAATGCTTTTCTGGGCATCAGGCCAAGGTTCAAATGTAGAAGTTTTTGAGACCCTACAAATGGTCATCTTGGAAACATTTTCTTCTTGAAAACTCTGGGTAATCTCTGGTGAATGAAGCAAAAGAAAATTGAAAATCCTACAATTTAGTTAAGTAAAATGTGCAACATCCCCTAAGAAACTAAAATCAAAGTTTTCCTTTTCTCCCCATGTTGCATGGAGCAGCCAGAATAAGACAGGCAGGGTCAACAGAAAGTCAGGACCCCTAAGGAGAACAGCAGGTAGGGCAGGCTATTAAAACGAAGGCTGCCCTGCCATATGTGGTCATCTGGCAACCCCATGAATCAGTCACACAAAGACAAGCACCTTTGATCTACTTGAAAGACTAGAGATGTGAAATACAAACTTGAGTGACCTTTTCATTTTTCAGCCCGAGCAGTTCCCCCTTGTTCCTTGAGTACTTTTTTTTTTCTAAAATTCCATGCCACTTGGGATGAATCCATGTGATTCTGTGATTTACCTATCTCTGTTCTTGTCTATTCAGCAGCATCAGAGTGTGTGTTTTATTTTTGTAAAGATGGTTCTACAAACTCTGATTACAAAAAGAGCACCTGAAAGCTATATAGAACACCTTTTAACTGGAAGGAGACAGGAAGGAGACACAGAGACACTGAAAGCTGTGATTTACCCCAGATGAAAATGGACATGTTCTATACACATGATGTCCAATATTTAAATACATGCCAACATTCCCTTTAAATTAATATTAATCCTGTCATCTTTCAAAAATTTGGTATCTTGTTTATATATCTTCAACCTTAATCTCTATTTCTAGAGTAGGAGATGAAAAATACCCAATATAGTGAAAACTTGGGACCTTATTAAAGATGTTGGAGATGCTGTGTGGTAATCAGAGTTCATGTATGCATCATAGTGTGTTAATATCAGGACTTTCTTGCTGGTATGAGATAGTTGTTTCAAGAGCCATTGCTTGATCTCTGATTCATATATTTATAAAATGTTGTATTGGACAGTTATGTTGTAATAAAAACCTACTGGAGTTTATGTCATACTATAGAATATTAGCCATATTAACATTTGGAGTTTACTTGAAACTGAAATGTTAAAAACTCCTTCTGCCTTACTTTTTAGCCAGAGGATAAAAACAAAATAGCTAATAATAAGACAATGGATATATTATAAAAATCAGATTATCATTTTAAACAAACTATAATGGTACTTGATACCACAGAGCATAGTTGGTCAACTTTAGTACTTACCCTCTTCCAAATATTAGTTTTTATTAAAATAAATGTGTAGGTCAATTTAATTTTCTTTTAATTTCAAATGACACTCGAAGGATATGGAGTTATTTTTTAAAAATCTTAATGTCACTCATATTTTTGCATAAATATTAGAACCATAATATCAAAAACATTTCCAAAGTATTGCCTTTTGGGAATTTTTTCTTCACAACAAAAAGCATAGTCTTTATTCAATGTTTAGCCAAATGACAGTATTAACTTCCTGACCACTTGATATGATTCTATGTATATCTTACACATACATGAGTGTACAGTCAGTCATAGCTATGCATATATGAAATAAAATCTAGCAAGCTTTTTCAAATTAGGCTTCAATTTTTTCCATGTAACCAAAGTATCTTTTGCTTATATCCTTAATGAGGTGGGCATGGTGGCTGATGCCTGTAATCCCAACTACTTGGGAGAAGCCTTTGAGTCCAGGAATTTGAGACCAGCCTGGGCAACAAAGCAAGACCCTATCTTTAAAAAATTCTAAAAATTAGCCAGGTGTGGTGGTACCTGCCTGTAGTCCCAGCTACTGGGCAGGCTGATTTGAGTGGGGGGAGGGGGAGGTGTCCCTTAAGCCCAGTAGTTGAAGGCTGCCGTGAGATATAACTGTGCCACACACTCCAGCCTGCATGACAGAGCAAAACACCATGTCTGGAAAAAAAAAAAATCCATGTTGCCAAATCCAAAGACCTTTCTAGACCAATCAACAGCAACTGACATAGGTGATCGCTCTCTTTCTTACACACTTATTTCACTTGGTTTCTGGGACACCAACCTTCTTGTTGGCTTCCTCTGCCTCCTCAGGCTGGCTTCCCTGCTCATCAGCTTGCAGATGACCTATTGTGGGACTTCACAATAGGAAAGACACATACTGTGTGTCCCAACCCAGTCCTTCTTAAGCCTTTTTGCTCTTCTTTCATCTCTCTGACCAATGAATTTAGATAAAACTAAAGGCAGTCCTTAGACTTCTTTTCTCCTATATGTTTACAATTTTCCTTGGAAATGTTATCCAACCTCATTTCAAATAATATTTACAGTCTTAGATTTTTCCAAATATATATTCCCAGTTCAGACCTCTCTTGAAAATTGCATACATGCTTGTCTACATCAAATTTTATTTATTTATTATTTTTTGAGATGGAGTTTCACTCTGTTGCTCAGACTGGAGTGCAGTGGCACAATCTCAGCTCACTGCAACCTCCGCCTCCCAGGTTCAAGCTATTCTCCTGCCTCAGCGTCCCGAGTAGCTGGGACTACAGTCATGTGTCACCATACCTGGCTAATTTTTTGTATTTTTCGTAGAGGTGGGGTTTCACAGTGTAGGCCAGGATTGTTTCGATCTCCTGACCTTGTGATCCACCCACTTCGGCCTCTCAAAGTGCTGGGATTACAGGCGTGAGTCACCGCACCCGACCTTATTTTATTTTTTAGGGATAGGTGATCATTTCTCACTGCAGCCTGAAACTCTTGGGCTCAAGCAATCTTCCTGCCTCAGCCTCCCAAGTAGTTGGGACTACAGGTGCATGCCACCATACCTGGCTATTTTTTATTTTTTTGTAGCGAATGTGTCCTGCTGTGTTGCCCTGGCTGGTCTCAAACTCCTGACCTCAAGTGATCCTTCTAGCTCAGCCTCCTAAACTGGTGAGATTGCAGGCATGAGTATCTGGCCTACCCTAGATTTTCTTTTGGAGTTAAAATAGACATTTCAAAGTTAACATTTTCGAATCAGAGACCGTTTCCACCCTCAAACCTGCTTCTCCTGTAGAACCCCCAATGTTAGTACATGGACTCTGTATTAGTCAGGGTTCTCTAAAGGGACAGGACTAATAGGATAGATGTATATATGAAAAGGAGTTTATTAAGGAGTATCGACTCACACAATTACAAGGTGAAGTCCCACAATAGGTCGTCTGCAAGCTGATGAGCAGGGAAGCCAGCCTGAGTCCCAAAACCTCAAAAGCAGAGAAGCTGACAGTGCAGCCTTCAGTCTGTGGCTCAAGGCCCAAGAGCCCCTGGCAAACCACTGGTGTAGGTCCAAGAGTCCAAAAGCTGAAGAACTTGGGGTCTGATGTTTGAGGTCAGGAAGCCTCCAGCACAGGAGAAAGATGGAGGCCAGAAGACTCAGCCAGTCTAGTCCTTCCATGTTCCTCTGCCTGCTTTTATCCTAGCCATGCTGGCAGCTGATTAGATGGTGCCCACTCAGATTCAGGGTGGGTCTGCCTCTCGCAGTCCACTGACTCAAATATTAATCTCCTTTGGCAACACCCTCACAGACACACCCAGGAAAAATACTTTGCATCCTTCAATCCAATCAAGTTGACACTTGGTATTAACCATCACAAGCCCTGTTCTTTATCCTTAGGCCAGAAACATTGTCATCGTTCTTACTCTTCTATTCTCTTCTCTCTCTCTCTCTCTCTCCTCATATCCAAACCCATCAGCAAATTTTGATGACTTCACCTTAAATGTGTCTATTGTCCAGCCACTTATCCCCATTGCTCCCTCCAGCACCTGAGTTTAAGCTACAGTCATCTCTTACTTGGATCATTTCAATAGCCTCCTCATTCTCTGCCTTCTTCTGCCCTTGGTGCCTTTCAGTTGATCTTCAACGTTGCAGCCAGAGCAATAGCCTAGAAATCTCCCACTGAGCATATGTCTCCTCGCTAAATCTCTCCAGTGGCTTCAGAGCAAAAAATAAAGCCTCCAAGCCCTCACACAGACACGACATGTACTACCTCTCTAACCTAATTTTGTATTTCTGTTACCTTTGGTGATCCTTTTCTTGTCACCCTTACTTCCTTGAGGCTCCTCAAAGGCTCCTGACACCTTTGCATTTTCTGTTCACTCTGCCTGGAATGCTCTAATGCTCTTCTTCCAAGGTACTTATGACTTGCTCCCTCTCTTCCTTTAGGTTTCAGCTTACATAGAACTTTAAGTGAGGTCGTCCATGATTTCTCTTTTTAAATAGCAGTTCTGTCACTCCAACACTTTTGACCCAATTTACTATGCTGTATTATCTTCCTTGGCCCTTACTTGAATCTGATACACACACACACACACATCCCTATATATACATATGCACACACACACATTTACATATATACACACATATACCTACATACACACAAATATGTATGTATTATATACATTTATAAAGAAATATATGTGTATTTACTGTCTCTCGAAGTATGCTATGTTAGCCAGATTTTTTTCTGAGTGGTTCACTGATATAACCCTGACTCCTAGAACAGTGCTGGGCATATAATAGACACTCAATAAAATGTGACAAATGAATTAAAAAAGAACGTTCTTAGAATATACTTATGAATAGAATATTGTTTTAAATTGGAAGAAGAAATAAAATTAAGAGAGTGGGGGTGGGTTCTAAGATAGAAATTCTCTTGTTGGCAAAAATGCACAAGGTTATTCACATGCTTAGCTGCAGTGACGAGTTCACCATTGCTCCTGGAAGCTTTTTATCTTGTGTTATGAGTTTCCTCTTTTCTTGTACTGATTCCTGACATACTGACATACATATTTGTGATTGGAAATGGCTTCTGCATTCTTTGATAACCTACCACGTTTCTGCTGGATTTTTAACTCTCTCCTCAAGAGGGTCTGGATTCTGTATCCCTATTAGGGGTCGGTCCATGAGATGAACCACCATTTCTGCTAATTCTCTTCATCTACTTTCTCTTCATTATCCTTTTCTTCACTTAATACCGCTATCAAGCCAGCACTGTGTTAACCAGATTTTTTTCTCAACTCTTGCATGTTGAGGCTAACCTACAAAAAAAGTTCCTAGTTTATCTGCATTTTATATCCCTCTTTTCCCATGTCAGTTTATACTAGATCATTTTCTGAATCTCTTCCAAGCTGAAGCATTCATTTAGAATTCATAATCTTAGAATTTATGTTTGATTAACATGACACACAAAAAATAAACTGCATGATAGACTCAATTCTGATTGTACCAGACTTAAAGGCTCTGTTTACAATTGAGCAAAAACTTTAGAAAGGGCCTTCTTCCAGAATCTTGGTATTAGTTTTAAAGACAATTAAAGCCAAAATCTGTCTTAAAACCTCAGCTTTTAAAAATGACTAAGTAAAAAATTCTGGAAAACAAAACAATACAAACACAAGCCAGAGGTTGCATTTTCTTCTTTTTTACCAAACCAGAAAAGACATTTCTTCTGTTTCTTATTACTGAACCTTTATCTACATGTTGTTATAGGAATTTTGAACAGTTATCAGAAATGACGTATACAGACTATTGATAATTGAATTAAGACAGCACCTTTGGACAGATACAAGATTGTCAAGTAGTAAGCACAAGACCTTGCTTCTCAATGTGTTGAAAAGAGGGCATGACCCTGATGGGCATAGCAGAATTTAGGGGGGAGTCATGTAAAATTAAAAAAGAGTATTCAACATGTTAATATAGTCTGTGATCTATAATATAACATAATATGTGCAGTATTTGGTTTACTCTATTTCTGACTCAAAAATAAAACCAAAGCATATTTGGTTTACATGCCAGTTTGTTTTATGTTTTACACAACCTAGAGGAGAAAATCTTGTGACAATTAAAATTGATACTCACATTGATACTATGTGAACAAAGCGGAAAAATAAAAGTTTTGTCTTTCAAATTAAAATTAATTTTTTCTTTAAAGTCCATTGATTTTATTATTTTGTGGTATATGATATTTAATTTATTGTGAAATTTCAAAGAAAATTTAAGAAGACCACTTGGTATATGTATTTATTGAAAGAGGGTATTGATTTGTTAGGATATACTAACATAAATAATTATGCTGTGTGACACATCAGAGTGAAAATTGTGCAAGGGAAAAATCCAAGAGAAGCATAGAAAAGTTGTGAGAGGGTCGGGTGTGGTGGCTCATGCCTGTAATCCCAGCACTTTGGGAGGCCAAGGCAGGTGGGATCACCTGAGGTCAGGAGTTCGAGACCAGCCTGGCCAACATGGTGAAATCCTGTCTCTACTAAAAATACAAAAATTAGCCAGGCATGGTGGCAAGCACCTGTAATCTCAGCCACTTGGTAGGCTGAAGCAGAAGAATCACTTAAACCTGGGAAGCAGAGGTTGCAGTGAGCCAAGATCACGCCACTGTACTCTAGCCTGGGCAACAGAGTAATACTCCATCTCAAAAAAACAAAAAACAACAACAACAAAAAAGAAAAGTTGTGAGAGAAGGAAAACGACAGATGGAGATGCAAACTATCAATCCAAAAAAGATTTATTCAGCATCTACTGTGTGGCAGACACCATTTTGATTTTAGCCAAGGCTGTGTTCAATTTCAAATAACCAAATCTGTGACTAGCAGTAGAGAGCTTAGGTGATAAAGAACAGAAGATAAAAACTGCTTGGAGCTGTAGGTTTGGGACTACAGGCTGTGCTTGATTATTAGGGGAGTTCTGTCTTACCACAGCCCAGCAGCTCTGCTGTCTAATGCAAATCCTGACTTCAGTCATTCCAAATCACCACAGGTATAGGCCTTCTGGGTTGGACTGCTTGCAAGTTATCAAACCCATGAATATTAACTAGGTAGTTCTCAGGGCTTACTTTATAAATTGGGCAAATCAGTAGTAAGGATTCTTTTATTCCTGACTGCATGACCCAGTGTTGATAACAGGGAATGTAGTGTGAGAGAGGCTGGTAGGCTTTAGGTAACTAAATAAGGTAGTCAACTCAGATCTGCCCTGACTAGTACAGTTATTATAATTGTTGAATGGATGCTGACACATCATTATCACTCCCAGCCTGTAGGTTACATTAGCATTCACTGTTGGTGTTGTATATTCTAAAGTTTTTGGCAAATGTATAATGACATGTACCCACACAGTATTATATAGAACAGTTTTGCTGCCCTAAAATCTCCTATGTTCCACTTATTCATTCCACCCTGCCCCCAAGCCCTTGGCAACCTCTGATTGACTCTTTCCATAGTTTTACCTTTTCCAGAAAGTTATATAATTGAAATCATACAGTATGTAGCCTTTTCAGAGTGGCTTTTTTTTTCATTTAGTAGTATACATTTAAGCTTCCTCCTTGGTAGCTCATTTCTTTTTAGTGTCGAATAATATCCTGTTGTCTGGATGTACCACAGTTTACTTATCTATCCGTCTACTGATGGGCCACTTGGTGGCTTTCAAGTTTTAGCAATTATGAATAAAGCTGCTATGAACATCCATGTGCAGTTTTTTGTGCAGACATAGTTTTGAACTCATTTTGGTAAATAGAAAGGAGCCCTATTTCTGGATCATATAGTTAAGAATATGTTTTAGGTTTGTAAATAGTTGTCAAATCGTCTTCCTAAGTGGCTATACCATTTTACATTACCACCATCAGCGAATGAGAGCTTCTGGTATTTCTTCATTGATGATGTTTTATGTTTCATTTTATTAGCGACAGTTATTGAAGACTTTAAGACAGGTAATGGTATTAATCATGGGAATGATTAGGCCATTTGTTTGGCAAAATAATTTATATTACTTAGAAATATATGTAAATAATAATTATATATTTGTATACATATATTTATATTAATAGTATTGGAGGTAATAAGCAAACAGGTGGCATGTTGGAGATTTGACATAATTATCAAAGAAGATGCTGTTGCTAACAATATTAGAGGTTATTATATGAAACATATATACTTGGGCTTTATCAAAGCCTTCGTAGTAGAGGATTATAGATAGAGGCTCATTCATGTTTGGCCAGCTTTTCTTTTGATGATGCCACAATATCATTCCGTGGGATTTTACATAAAGATAAAGTTGTTATGGTATTTTTAAAAAGTTCTCATCCACTACATCACATCCAAGACAATATATCAGCCTATTATTTAATTGTATTTTATTTTCTATGACTTAGCTTGTTTTGGTAGCAATATATTAAGGAATAAAGTGACTCGCTTATCTTCATTTTTATTCTCTGGTGGTTAGAAAGGAAAGGCTATTTTATAGAGATGTCTAACCTTCAAAATTTGTGCCAAGCAATGGCCTGAACGATCTTGTCAACACAGGGTAGCTTTAGGGGTATAGAATATTATAACAATCCTTTTAAGTTTTTGGAATTTTGAGCGCCCTTGGACCAAATTAAGAATGGATCTATTTTCTAGTGAATTGTATTATATTAAGGAATATTACATATCATCTACATATAATGTAGATATTTAACTTATTGAATTGACTGTTTGAGCTCTTTAATCCTGAAGAAATAGTTTTTGTTTTATTGTGCTCCTTTCACATCCAGCGTATGGACCTGATTCTACCTGTCTCTGTAGAGTAGTCAACAAGCAGTAGAAAGCTTCTACATCTTAGAGAAACATTGTTAACCCATCAGTCATGGTCTAATCACACCTTGTAATAATTTAAAGCAAGAGGAATTTAATTCGGGTAAATGGTGACAGAACTTGGAGTTATATAGGAGATGGCAAGAAATCCCAGAGATTAAACAAACAGGAAGCTGATACCATCCCTTGTTGGAAGGGCAAAGAGAAGAGATAAGCTAAATAGGGGCTGCCTTGGGTCCAAGGATTCCAGGAATAATATGAAATTGTGGCAGGTTTTGCCATGTGGGTGATGAAATAGGGAGAACACACAGCTGCATTCAAAGGCTGCTAGAGGCAGCCTTGAGGGAGAGACAGAATGTCTCATTTCCCACGTACGTTCTCCAGCCTTCCCTGGGGGTCACCCGTTGGTTGAACCCAGGTGGAATCCAGGATTAGTAGGGCCCAAGATACGCAGCCTGCAGTAACCAACATGCCTATGAAACAGAGCAGCAAGGGTAAAGAAAGGGCATACAGTCCAGAGTTCAGCATGGCTAACCACAACCTGAAAATGCCACAGATTTTATCCAGTTTCTATACATATTGAGGTTGTGCAACATTAATTGGCATGAGTTCTTTTCTTCAACTCTATATTCATCATTTAAATAAGTGAAACAAATGATTCTGATGCAGATAAAACTGTCCTTATGGGAACATTTACTTTGGAGTTTATATTTTGACATTTTTTAACTTGAAATTCATGAAGTGTATTTCTGTCTCCTTTCTATATTTAGTTAATTGTGGGATTTTGCAAGCTTTTTAGCATTTTGATAATATTAAAAAAGGGAGCTTTAAAATGATAAAAATGTTTTCTAAATATGTAGTTTATAATAATTTGATTATCAAAGTAATATAAGGTGCTTTTCAGTAATTTATTCTGTAAATGTAAAAATGTCACTAAATTGTAAGCATAATGTATGTTTTTGTGCTACTTATATGCCAATATCCTCTAAGCGATCATTTGACTCAAGTCTCCTGCTTTATATTGGTTTTCCATAGATGTGAGCACAGACCTAAAGTTTCCTGCCTCCATCTGTTCAGTGAGTATTATCATTTGATACACAGAAATAAGGTTTAAAAATTTTAACTAGTTGGTCTTTCTAGACTTTAAATGTTTGATCTTTAAATTTAGCTTTTATTCCAACAAACTGCTCTTTCGTGATCATAACACATTTTGGTACCATTGCATATTAGTATAACAAATTGCTCCCCTCTAAATTTTTCCCAATTATTTCACTGGTTAACGTAATGTAATATTTCTTATACTGTATCTGGAGAATTATCCTTGGGTATCTGCGACTTACTGATTCAGTATAAGCAGATATATCACCTTATATTTTGACTGTAACAGTTGGCTTTGAGAACTCAACCTTGGGATCTATTTTATGACTTACAATGAGTCTTTCAAGTTAAGATGTATATTACAGCCTCTCCTAGTCAATATATGGATTGATGATAAGGTCTACCCACAATATCTTGGAAACAAAACAACTGAGATATATTTAACCTGAATCTACGTCCTCTTTCACTGATATCAGGATAGGATAGACTGTATTCTACAAGCTAAAATTTAAAGTTAAATTTTTAGATTGTAAAAATTTAAACAATATTAATACAAAAGGAGTGGTTAATATTATTTCCAGAAAAAAGGGGACATCCTGAAACCAAATTTAATGTGCCCACAATATTGTAAATGAGAAGTCAATGATGACTAACAGAACCTCTCTATCCTGGTTGGCTTGTGGTACATATTTAATTTATTAATATTCACCAGCAAGATCCAACAATCATTCCTCGCTTTAATCACCTACTGTATTAGTCTGCTTGGCATCAAATTTGCAACAAAGATGAAAGACATATATGTAATTTCTCAGCTTACTTTTTGCAGTAACAAAATACCATAGGCTGGATAGCTTAAACCACAAAAATTTGTCACAATTCTGAAGACTGAAAGACCAAGATCAAGGTGCTGGCAAGGTAGGTTTTATTCTGAGGCCTGTTATCTTGGCTCAAGATAACCTACCTTGGCAAGGTAGGTTTCATTCTTGGCCTGTTATCTTGACAGGTGACTGTCATCTCACTGAGTCCTCCCTTGCATAATCTCTTTGGGAGTGTGACCTGGAAAGAGAGTGAGAACAAGCTTTCTGGTAACTCTTCTTATAAGGGCACTAATCCCATCATGAAGGCCCCACCCTTAGGACCTCATGTAGCTTTTTTTTAATTTAATTTAATTTCTGAGATACATGTGCAGGAAGTGTAGGTTTATTACATAGGTAAACGTGTGTCATGGTGGTTTGCTGCACCTATCAACCCATCACCTAGGTATTAAGCCCCACATGCATTAGCTCTTTATCCTGATGTTCTCCCTCCCCTTGCTCAGACCTCATGTAATTTTAATGATCTCTCAAAATCTCCATCTGCAAGTCCCATGGCATTGGATATTATTGCCTCAACACACACATTTTGGAAGGATACAAACAGCCAGTTCATTATACCTGCTCAGTCACCTTCTGATTATTATTTAGGTTGAACCCTTGTCCAGATGAGAAGGAATCACAAATACAGGCTTTGATCTGAGACTGTAATGCATTAGGAGTTCAGTGAAGGTCAAGGCGGGAAATCCCACAGCCTCAACATACAGAAGTAGGACAGGACATTATGGAGAATTCAAAAAAACAAGCCAAGCAGGGCACCCAGTTGAGTCATCAATCTGAGTTGGATGGTCTGGGAAAGTAAGCCCAGGCAGGAGAGAGGTTATAGGGGGCAGAACTGCCAAGAGTAAAAGTATCCGGAAGAAGGATGCTATCAGGAACCAGGAAAAATTCTCCAAAGCCTTATGAACAAAGCCACGGTCATTTATATAGCAACGCAGAAGATGCTCTGAGAGGGCCCATCTGACTTAGCCATATATTTGGCTCACCACTTTGACTTTGCTACATGAAAAGGATGTTTTAGTTAAAATTTAATCTACATGTCAATTCTATATTTTAAATAAACATATTAAATAAATTGACCTTGCATTTTTTTATGTAGTATCTTTCTTACTTGGATAATGTTAAGTTCGGCTCCTTGAATATGAACAATTCTAGGTTTCCCTTTAGAAGTAGGGGTTTAAATAACAAAGCCAAGGGGCAGAGCATTAGTAGAGATCACACTGCAGGAGGTTCTCCTTTTGCAACTACTCTTCTAAGATGTCATCTTCCATCAGACAGGGGTAAAATTACAAAAAAAAAAAAAAAAAAAATCCTCCCAATCACAATGACTTTAAGCAAAACAAAGATGCATTTCTTTCTTTCAATCACAGACTGATTTTGTGTCATTGGGAAAGATGGCTCTGCTTCACTCTGTTACTCAGGAATCTAGGTTCACTTCCTCTAATGGCTATCTTCTAGAACCTTGTTTGCTGGATTTTCTGCATCTGATCAAAGAGGAGGACGGTTATGCAGAAAGTACATTAATATCAGGTCTTGACATGGAATACATTATTTCCACTCATATTCCATTGGCTAGAACTCAGTTGCATGGGCCCTGCGAGGGTGGTTGGGAAATGCAGTCTAGTGTGTCTAGGAGGCAAAGGCACCAGATAATGGTAAACACATATCTTGTGATTGCTGTATCTCTTTATCTGCTTATCTCTCTACAGCCTCTTCTCCATCAGTAGGAAAGTTGTAGAAAAGAAGATCTACAACAAAAGATACTCCAAAATATGCTTATACGTTTTAATAAATATAATTTCTAAAAAATTGATGAACAAAAATCTGGAGAGTGTGCACAAAGTCAGTTTCAAATCGTTTTGAGCGTATCTGGTATCTGAGAACACGCCATATGTTCCAAAAACAATCAGTCATTGTTCGGTATGAATAGAGAGAATTGTAGCCAATAAATTTAAAATAAGTTCTTGAATATACTTAGCATTAGAAGATTTGATATTATTTGAAAGCTCTGGTTACAGTTCTTTATGGCTGTTTATTTGTCACGAGAAACATTAAGTTTACGCCTAAATCCATGTTTCAATAGACAGAGTATTTATGCACTTGGTTCAAGAAAGAACTTGCCAGTGGCCTTCTGAGAGACAGCCTTGGCACTAGTAACTTTGAATAATACATCAGGGAAAAAGCTTTCAAACAAATTCTTTAGGTTAAAAGTAAGCTTAGCCGTAACTAATATGCAATGACTTTTACTTTATATCAGAGGGAAGAAATAGCCTCTTATTTAGTTAATTCTAGAACTACACTGTCTAAGACAGTGCCAATTAGCCACATGTAAGTATTTAAATTAAAATTAATTAAAATTATATAAAATTAAAAATGTAGGTAGTTACTCTGGCCACATGTCAAGTGCACAGTAGCCTTAAGTAGCTTGTGGCTATCATATTGAAGAAAGAAGACATAGGGCATTTCCATCAACGTTGCTCCCAGGTAGCAGTGATCTAGAAGTTTGCCAACCCATAGCCATGTGAGAGGGAGAAACAGAGACAAAGAACTCTGATCAGGGTGTCTGTTACCTATTCCTTTTTTCATTTGTGCATGCACAAATATGAATGTGTTTGGTACATTTTAAAAAATCAAGCTTAAACAACTGGGTGTTTGCTTTGACGCCTAAAGAAGGGCGGCTAGCTCATTGGGGACTTTTATTTATTGCTTTTGTGCTAGCAAACAGACTATGAAAACGATTGAAAAGAAAGCCAATCTGTTTGGTGTGAATGGGCATAATAAATTAAATACAATGCAATTTAACCTATGATACTTAAGTAACAAAATATATCTGTATACATTTTAAAATATGAAAGCCAAATAGGCTACTAAAGTTTCTCTCTCTCTCTCTCCTCTCTGTTCCATATACTCTCCCACATCCTTCTATTTTTTCTGGTTCCTGGAACATTCTGTATTTTTTACAAGCTAACAAGTTTGATGTGGCTCTGTGTCTTATTCCCTTCCAGGCTTGCAGCTGTTTTGGCAACAGAAGAAAAAATCCCCATAACAAATCAAATAAAAGCCCTTTATGTGAAGAGGAATTGAAAACAGCAGGCCTCAAAGAGGACTGCACATGAGATGCCTTGTTCTGGCTTTCAACACAACTCAAATCAGAAACACATTACCATAATCTGAAACAGCCCACTGCTAACACAAGACAGATGGTGGGTAATAACCCATGCATCATTAATAAATAAATTCCAGCATTAAAGGCTTTACAAAGTATGACAACATTATCTGGGCACAATTACTGCCCCTCTCCCACCCCCAACATCATTTCAGTGTGTTATGGGATATGCTAGGTTTATTTTTATTTTTTTTCCCCTCCAACTCCATGGATCTGAAGGAAGTTTAAATACGACACAAGTTTTAACCAGATGAAACCTATCTCAGTGTACAAGACAGGTCTGAAACTCCATAAGGGAAAAATAAAATAGCTGCCAAAGTTTAATAGCTCACATGTTCTGGTGTTGGATCAGCCCACAGCAATTTATTGCGCTGCCCTCCATGCGCTGGCCTCACCCTTTCTGGTACGCCTCTGTGCCTGTATTGCAGTATACACTCCAAGCAAGAATCTTGGCATCACATTTGCCACAAAGCTGAAAGATATATGAGTAATTTCTCAGCTTTCCTTTTGCAAACGATACCATCTGTCTCTTTTCCCCCAGCTCCCCCCACCAAGGGGGGGAAGAAAAAACCACCTCTGATTAAATTGAAAAAAGGAGAGAGAGAGAGCATTTTAACTCCATAAATTTTGGAAATTTAAAAAAATTATTTTGTTTTGTTTTAATTTGTTTGTCCAATGGGATGATGTTATTCCAACAGAATGTGAGGAGCATAGGAATGCAGCAATGTGACACAGAACTGTGCAGACCTCTTTGGGTGATGCTGTCTGGAATTTCCCAGGGTAGCAGCATTCCTGCAAAGCCTAGGTGCCCACTTCCTATGCATGCCATCCTAAGCCAAAAGTCAAGCATGGTCCTGGCCATCAGTTCTGGAAAAATACAGGCCTTAGGAGAGCAAATACTATGTTAGATTCATCCTATATAAATTACATATTCCTCCTCAAAAATGGGTAATATAAGCATTTTTGTCAAACAGACCAGCATCATGTTTTTAACGAAAGAGATAAACTATTTTGCATTAAGTCACTTGACAGGTGAAGAGCTAGGAACAGAGAAAATAATACATGCTAAACAGGCTAATCCAAGATTACTAGAAGGCCAAGGGAAAGTATCTCCGTGGCATCATCCGTTGACCCAAGTGGTCAGTCATGAGGACGTGATTTATAGTCCGTGAGTACAGAGTTGCTTCTCCTGATCCAGGCCCTGTGGGCGTGGGGGAAAAGAAAGAAATCCCTCTCTGGAACAGCTGTCCCTTTTCTTTCAGCACACAGGGAATTTTCCTTCCACTTAGACTCATGTGAAGGCTGATCAGCAAGACTTTTCTAATTAGCATCTAAACCCTTTGCCTCTATGTCCTCTTCTTTCCCAAACTTAAATCAATATTTTTATGTGTACATATGTATCTACTTTCTCTTAATTCACTGTGTGTTTATCTTATTCCCTCCATCAAATTGTGAGATTCCTGAGAGTAAATACCATGTCTAATCTATGCCCTAAATTCCCCTTAGCACCCAGTACAGAACACCACACTCAGGCTAAATGAAATCACAACTCAGAGACAGACGCCAGGGCCCCTGGCAGGGCAGACTCGGATGGAGTCTATGAGTTCCAGGTGAGTCTGTTCCAAGGCGGCTTTTCTTTGAGCTCTCTCCAACTTTCTCTGGGAACAGCTGCTGAGGGACGGTCAGAAGAAGGTGAGTTAAGCTTTAATTGGTTCCTGAGGTATGCAATTTCCTCTATGATCTTTACGTGATGAAGGGAAATTTAAATGGACTCCCATATTGAATTGATAGAGAATAGAGCAAAAAGTCATACTGATCAAGGAACTTTCTACAAACAGCACATTCTGTAAAATAAGGATTATTTTCAAAATGTCTTGGTGTATTTCCAGCTTTTTAATTTCTGGATTCACATTTTATAGTCTCCCTCTTCTATCTTGTGGTAATTCCCAAGCAGGACAATTTACTAAGCTATTATTTTTTCATTATCATCATCCAGGTCAATAAGCAACCGATACACTTCTTATTTTGCCCATTTTGAAGCACAGGCTATGGTTTTAAGTTGGTTAACTATATTTAACCTCTGTTCTCTGAAGTTTTAAGGCCAAAAATCAAATTCTATGACTACAAACATGAAAACTGTGAAAAACAGTATGTAATTCCACATTCATGCTGTAGTTTAGATTGTTATTTTTACTTTTACATGTAGCAAAGAGCAAAATATAGCATGAAACATATGAAGGACGAGTTACTTTTTTTGATAGTCAAGAAAGTCTTTGTCTAGGAAATTAAGAGGTGATGTGTTCATTAATGAATGAATATTTTTGTGTGTCAGGACTTGCACCAGGGGTTTAGGTTAATGCGATGAGCAGACCTTAAAGTAATGGAGCAGAAGAAATAAATCAGAACAGTGGGCTGGCTGAAAAAAGCCGGTATTTTCACATAGACGACTATGATGAGGAAGCAAAGGGTAGATAGACATTCTTGTGAGACCAGGGAGAGGGCCCAGAAACACAGAACAGTTTTCTACAGACCTGAACTAGTTGAATGGAGGGAATACACACTTAGCACATTATATCCCTAGACATGGACAGAGTTGGCGTTTGCCACCTCTTTGAGGTATTTCCAGCCCAGTATTAGTAGCTATTCCTCTTTCTTCATTTTTCTGTATGTCTGCTGTTAGAGCATATGGTTCAGTTTAACAAATACTTGTGAAGTTTCTAGTGCCTCATTTTCCTTATCTGTAAAATGGGGGGGAATTCTAAATCTCACAGATCATTGAAAGATTAAATCACACATGTAAGGGTCTTAAAATGATGCAAACATTTATGGAAAATGATAGGTTTTAGCTTTTATTCTTACAAAAAGTGAATCCTTGGGCTAGGCACTCTAAGTACAAAATAATTCCTTTTCCTTGCCATCTGGAAGCTTACCATTTGGGGGTAAGATCAATGTAGGAAAATGATTTTCATGTAATAAGGTAAGTGATACTTGCATTCACTCATGCAGAGGTATTTATTGAGTGCCTACTCTGTGCCAGGCACTCATTGTATTAGGCCCTGAGTATGCCCTCATAAAAAAAAAAAAGACAAGATCTCTGCCCTCATTGACTTTACACTTTAGTAGGACATAGGGAAAGAAAGAGATTTTCAAAATTCACAGAAGTAAAGCTAAGTTATAATTGTATATGACTACCACACACACAAAAAAGATGCTTCAAGAAGATTGTTCAGTTGTTTCTAAGTGTGCAAGGCAGTTAAGTGAGATAAGGACTTGAATGGGTGCTGTTCATAATTAGTTTCTTTTGAGAGCTAATTCCAAAGACTGTTGATTGAAACCAGATTGAAGTGGGCTGAAGAAGAAGGGGAGATAAAGAAGTGAATACATTGATTCTACTTATGGTACACTTTTGAGAACTAAAATAAAGACATGCCCAGGAAACTTAGTGTAAGTTCAGCATCCATTTCCTGGAGGAGCTAACATCTTGCCCTGAATTTTAAAGAATGAGTTATGCATGTAAAGAAAAATGAGAAGGATATTATAAACAGAAGGAATAGCATCCCTGCCCGTCTCTAGAGATATACATTGCTAAAGTCAAAGATGTGTGAAATGGCAATATATATGTAGTCTGATCTATAAAATTTCTAGATTTGATCATTTTCCAAAGGTCTGGGCTATGCTCTTGGCTTAACATATCTTAAATGTAATTCTAGTTTACTTTGTCTGGGTGATAACAATGTTCTGGCTGGTTGTCTCAGTCATCTTTTGCCATAATAATAATGCCTAAATAATAACCACATACCCATGACATAGAACAATAAACATTTATTTTTGTTGTAAAGTCTATGGATCATCTACATCATCCAGGGCTTGGCTTGGCTGATTTCAGCTGGGCTTGCTCGTTTATCACTGGTCTACTCTGGGCCAGCTATGGACTGGCTGGCATAATATATAAGGCTTTACTTGGAATGACTCAGCTCTTTTCATAGTTCCTCATACTCCACCAGGCTAGCATGGGTTTGTTTTCGTGAGGGTGGCAGAGTTCTAATAGAATGAATGGGGACATAAAAGGCCTATTGAGGGCAAGCTGAAACTGGCATGCCGTGTCTTCTACTTCTTCCTATTGGCCAATGTATGACACATGGCTAGCCCAAATGATTAAGTTCTCTACTCCTCCTGTATCTAGGAGGAGTATCTAGTACTTCTATCTAGTACCTAGTACTCCTATGCAGTATCTAGTATCTAGTACTCCTCCTATATATAGGAGGAATATTTAACCATTTGTGCAATCAGTTTATCTCATGGGTAATTAATGTTTTTGGAGCATAGTGATCCCTTTGCTGATCTCTCTTCAAAAGAAAGCTGAAACCACAAATACTTCATATTGAGATATCTTGTCAGAATATATCTGTCAGGGTGCATTTGGCATCTTGCTGGTTAGTTTTTGGAGATTAGCCATTCTTCCACCACATCTTGCCAATCTTTAAAGTATAGATAAAGAGTGGCATATGTTAAAGAATGAATGTTCTTGCCCCTTGCCAGCTAGTTAGTCATATGCTCACCTATTTATCTAGTTTTCCCACCCAGCCTGGAAAGGTGGGTTGCTCTTGTTATGGTTCCTATTGAGTTTGGCCACCAATCATGTGGGCATGGTAAAGTTTCTGGAAGAATCTAAATCTAGGTCCCATCCATCCTGTCTCATGAGATTTCCATTTTCCAAGTCAATAGAATAAATAGATCTACTGGGTCCAGCTCATGTGTTCTTTTTCCCAAATCTACGTTACTGGTATTTTTCATCATTTGTGCCACAACTTTCTCTAAAACCTGACCCCTCTCTCAGGATTTAGATTTGAGGAATAGAAAGTATGTTGGTAGGAAAGGAAGAGAATGAAACCACAATTCATTCTCAAACTCAAAGTCTTTGCTATAAACCAACTTATAGCAAGCAGGCCTATGTAAGTGGTTTTGAGTTCTAATACAGATATTAATAAAGTGGTACTTTAATTCTTATTCTGTTACTGCTTTTGCCCATGATTCTCTAACGGGCCTTGTAAAAGCACCATAACTTTACTATAATTTCTAAGTCTCCATAACACAGTCTTTTTGAGCTTGAGCTTCTCAGAAGTGATGTAAATCGGATTGTCAACTGAAGGCAGCAGGAAATGTTGGGGAGAGAAACGAAACAGAAGATAGCGCTCATACTAGAAAACTTTCCCATCCATGTGATAACTTGATTTCTGTGTGCTGGCCAGAATTTTTCATCATTTCATTTTGCATGGTTTCATGCTTTCTTCCATTTCCTTTGAAGATTCCTGAGTTCGAAAACATGAGAACAAAAATGAAGAAAAATCTGTTTCTGTGAACTTCCCCTATTCCAGCCAAAATCTCTTGGGCTTGCATAGCTCCTATTTGATGATGGCTCCAGGGACTGACAGATGGCACTGCTCTCCGTCGCCTGACATCTCTGTGATGTGGCTTGGGAAGTCAGAATGTTCTAGGCAAAACTCTACAAATTCCCAGTATCAGTAGCTTCAGAATAAAGGCAACATGGGCCTCTTGTAGTCATTGGATGAGTCATTTCTCAAGCTAAACTTTATGTGTGATTTTTATTCATTGTAGGAAAATAGAAAAAAAGATGAAACATTTTAAGATTTTAAACTACTAAATAGGATGATGTCAAACTATTTTGAAAATAAAATTTTTAAAATAAATCTATTTTAAAAATAGGTTAACTTCCTATTTGTAGCAGCAGGAGGAAATTGTTGATATCATCTGTTGGTTTGCCTCCACGTTTTTAAGCTAACTTGCTGTCATGTAAAAATGGGAAGACAGAGAATCATCCCCAAAACCAGCTAACTGTGTACAAATATATTGATCCTAGACAGTTTGGGGTCAAAGTAAATGAAGTTTAAGTAAGAGGCAGGGTGGTGGAGGAGGAAAAGACATACTTTAGCAAACCACATTGTGGAATTTGGTGTAAAATATGTATTATTTAGTTAAGCACAGTCCAGACAAGTGAGACTGATAAAGGAAAAAAAATTCTGGGCAAAAAAATAGAATTCAACACTCATCTTTTAGAGAAATGAGCTTTTGTCTTCCTTTAGGAATGAATGGATGGTTAGTGAAGTTCAAGGAAACCCAACAATTGTACCTGATTCGTATTCTAAGTCATCTTTCCTTGATGAATTTAGCAGGAACTGGATAAAAGTTGATTATAATTTCAATTCCCACTGCTATTTTGGAAACTAATCAGAGGAAAGAAGGCCAAAATATACTTTCAAGACTTGTAAAGAAAAAAAAACGAGAGAATCTTGGCTAAACTGAGTCCTCCAGGCAGATGTTTCTATTGGCAACAAGTGAGGCAAAGGAAAAAATGTTTACTGAAGAAAATATTCATAGGTGGAAGCTTTGAGCTCTGAAGAACTCACTACAGTCTAATCACACCAGATGTAGGGCTTCTGGAAAAAATAACTGCCTTTATTCTTCTTTAATCAATTTCATTTTATTAATTTATATATTTAATAGATATTCTCTCCATATTTTTAGTCACATCACACAAAGATTTACATTTGGGAGTTTTCTCTCTGTATAGCAATATTCCTGTGTTACAGCTCTAGCACTCTGAAATATGGTCTGTTGCTCAGTTTGTGCTGGAACTTAGTATTTACTGTGATTGGATAGGAACCTGGCTTACCATCACTTACCTTATCACTGAAGAAATTAATCTTAAGAGAGGGGCACAATATGACTTATTTTAAGTTCACAGAGTCAGTAAAAGTTCAAATTGAAGGAAGCCCTGGATGTTACGTTGCTGTAGTAAAGCTCAGACAAGATCACTTGTCACCAACACTGTGCAACAGTTGTCTCTTTGATTTAAAACACAACCACCAATGCATTTTCACAAATATAAGGTAAACTCAGCTGCTCTACAGATTTCAGGACCCAAGCCCTTTTATCATTTGTGTTAAACAAATACTTCCTCAGCATTACAGATAATTATTATCTTTTTCTTAACTACCTCGTATAGACAGGCTTTTTAAAGTTATTTTCTTGTTTGAATTCTGCCATTCAAAAGCACTTAATATAAGCTGACAATCAAGTCTCTGATGCTCTATATAACAAAATACCTACAAGAAACCTTAAAATTGCAATTTTAAAGCATAAATGTTACCAAGAGTTTCAGAGTAATTTTTGAAGCTTTCTTTCTAGCCATCTATTATTGCTATTTTACTTGCTGGCTTGAGATGAATCTCAGTTTTGTGGTCTAAATTGAGAACTGGGAAATGACAGGTAAAGTAACAAATATTTCAAACTTTTCATTTGCT
Source organism: Hylobates moloch (assembly GCF_009828535.3). NCBI lineage: Eukaryota > Metazoa > Chordata > Mammalia > Primates > Hylobatidae > Hylobates > Hylobates moloch. The sequence continues at coordinate 53,934,002 of NW_026652285.1, read as the reverse complement.
TTTTAGAAGGCCCCTGGAGTAATAGCCCTTAGTGACTCTCATGTTCTGGCTCAGTAGTTCTCAAATTGGGAGTCACCAATCAGCTCCAACTTTATGGGTGTTAGATCTGTGCAATCTCACAGGGCTTCACATATATAACAGCCCCATACTTGTTTTAATGTTCCTCTATAGCCTTATTAAAATTCTAAATTTTTATCAAGGGCTCCACATTTTCATTCTGCACTAAGGCCTGCATACTATGCACTTGGTCCTATTGCCGATCTCCCACCATCTTAACCACTAAGAGAATTAGTTACAGGACTATCACAAATCCAGGGAAAGAGACAGAAAGCAAGAGAGAGAGAGAGACTCAATTTATAGGCAGCACTGTCCAATCAAAATGAGACACATAAGTAATTTTAAATTTTCTACTAGCCACACTAAAAAGTAAAAAGATGAGATTTTAATATATTTTGTTTATCAAAATTTATCTGAATATACTTTTAATATATTTATATATTTAAATATTTGAGAAGTATTATATTTTTTCTTAGTTTTTGAGATTCACTGTATTTTACACTTACAGCACATCTCATTTAATTAAAAATTCAGTTCTTCAATCACAATAGCAGCATTTCATGTACTCAATAACCATACCTGTTAGTTAGTGGCTACCATATTAGACAGGACAATCACAAAGTAATTGTGAAAGAAACTTGGTTCCATGCTAACAGAAATACAGAAGCATGGTGAAAAGTTATTGGCTTTGAAAAGCATTCTACAATTCTTTGCCTTCTGTGTTTCTTTCTCCCTGGCTCATTTTTTTTTTTTTTTAATGGGACTAAAAAAGGAAGAAGATATTCAGTATAATGATCTTAACAATTCAAGTGTGGTTTACTATCTTGCGGAGGCCAGCAACCACAGTAAATTGGAACACCCTGGGTATTCCTGGTGCTCAGAGCAAGAATGGTTCATATTTGGCACAAAAGCTGGAATCCCACAGCGAGGAGAGATGGAAAACAAGTATACCGCTCTTGTATGAATAAGTGGACTGGAGCAACGATCCGTGAAATGGTGTCCTGGAAACTCCATCCCAGGCACCCTCACTGTAATTGTTTTTAAAATGGTGGTGAAGCAGGGAGCATTTTGCAAATCTTTTTCTAACCCCTCACCGGAAAATGTGAAGGCAGCAGTCACCCCCTGCAAACAAACAGATCATTGGTGACTGACCGCAGCATCAACGTGCACCTGAGCTTCCCAGAGAAATGGGCTCTTTGTTTCAGGTAATTGGCAGAATTAGAAAAATGGCCTTCATTACAATCTATATAAATTTTTGATTTATAGGATTGTGATAAATTAATAGTTTTGAAGTCTTAGTAGGGTTGCCATGTATCTCATATCAAACCAAACATCCCAGGACCAAGACTTCGATCAAGTATTGAATTTGCTTTCATCGATGGGCGTCCAGGGTTGCTTGGGGTCCCAAGAATCTCTGGCATTTAAAGATGCCTGCTGCCTCTGCTGGAATATTTGGAAATGCTATTAAGAATTGGTGCCCTGAAGGCAAGTAGATTACCCAGTTTTCCTCTTTCAAGGAGATACTGTGAGACTTGGAAAATAGTATTTATTTTTCACTTCAATTTAATATGAATAATTGAGTCCTAGTACGTACATAATAGAGTCCTCAGCTAGAAAAAACCTTAGTTGCTATTCAGGTTGCGGCAGTCTCCAATCGTACAGGAATGCTCTTTGCAAACTTCTGTAACTAACACTTCCAGTGATGAAAAGCTAATACTCTTTGTAATGCAGACTGTTTCATTGTGTGTACAATTCTGAATCCCAGCTCCTTTTACTCTCCACTCTTCTAAGATAGAGCTCAAATCTATTGTGTCCAAATTCCCATCCATCTTTTTTCTAATTCAACATTTTAGAGACTTAAGGAACATAAACATCATCTTTCACATGACAACCCTTAAAATACGTGGGCTCAAACCATTCCTGAATAGTCCTTTTTTGGCCAAGCTAAATGTCCACACTTTTCTCACCTATTGCTGTTTTAAATGTGATTTTCATATCACTCACTGGTCATTTGAGTTTACATAATCTTCAGAATTTCAGAGTATCTTTTAAAATATAGAATAACTAAACATAATACCACAGATTATGCTACGATTGAAAACGCTGTGAAGGTATTTGATTGGATTCATCTATTTTTATAATAATGCAGACTCAGATTTCCTATAATCACAGCAATGATGGATCTTCCCTCTTCTGATCTTTATTTATCATCTGATTTTTGTTTTCCTTAGGTACATTTTCCCTTTCTCATTACAAAATAATTTTTAAAATACAGAAAAATATATATATATATTTTTTTGAGATGGAGTCTCACTCTATCACCCAGGCTGGAGTGCAGCGATGCGATCTCGGCTCACTGCAAGTTCCGCCTCCCGGGTTTACGCCATTCTCCTGCCTCAGCCTCCCGAGTAGCTGGGACTACAGGCGCTTGCCACCACGCCCAGCTGATTTTTTGTATTTTTAGTAGAGACGGCGTTTCACCATGTTACCCAGGATGATCTCGATCTCCTGACCTCGTGATCCACCCACCTCGGCCTCCCAAAGTGCTGGGATTACAGGAAGTCTTAATACCTAGGAGGGAAGAACCCAGCCTGTATTATTTACCTTGAAAATTTTCATCTTACAAATTACTTGTCCTTCCTCTTGTTCTTATATGTAAATTTTTGGATCAGTTTGTTAAATTTCATCAAAAACAAAAGCAAAACCCTTCAGGGCTCTTGTTTGTTAACTGCACTGAATTAATTGATTTTAATGGGGAGAATTAAAATATTGGCTCCTAACTTTTAAATGCCAGACAACATGTTTTCTCCTGAGCATCCATTTTATTTCTCACCCTGACCATGAGACCCAATAAATAAGGTCAAGTCGCAATATACCCTAGCAGTCAAAAGCAGAGTTATCATACTGGGAGTGGTAAGAGGTAGGACTGTGGTTACACAATAAAGGCAAGGTAGAAAACAGTTGATAACCACAGTGTCTCTTGTTACTCTCTCACTCAATCATGACAATACATGGACAGTAACAGCCACAGCAGTGTGAGAAGAACATGGCTCAGAACCCTCACAGATAAAAGTGTGTTAACCTGACTAGATAAACCAGTAATACCAGTTCAGTAACTAACTGAGGATGTGGGCAATTTCAAATGGGTACTACAGGAGGAAGATGACGAGCACCTATGATAATCTGAAACCAGCTATTGTAGTAGGGACTGCCATTTGTTTTACTACCCTTTCTTTTTTATAATTTCTAGAAAAAGAGACTAACAAGAATCATGGAGAAGCTTTTTCCAATTGGAGTGAACTTATTATATGGAACAAATAGATCTGAGCAGTGCTGGGGTGAACTGTAGTGGATGCTGTGTTGTGTAACACAGATGTCCTTTGTGACTAAGGCACTCATTTCCCCAGGTTCAGAGACTGTTGGTTGCTTACTGCTCCCAGCTGAGTCAGTCTTCAAGCAATTTTTTCAGCCAAGGAAATCATCCTATCCCACAGTTAAACTCCATTCCCTGATGAAAGCTGTCATATAATAATTAGTTGTTGGGGACAGGGAGAGTTAAAAAAAGTCCCACACTGTTGCCACAATTGAGAAATCTCTGAATAGCCATCCCAACCACTGTTGCCACTGAGAGCTGTGAGACCTCTGTTAGAAATGCATGATTACAGTTCATTTTATCCTGTGTTTAATCCTGCTTTCTTCACTCCTCATTCATGTTACTCATCAGAGAACTCCCCAAAAAACTAGCTGCATGAAAACTCAGAGCCTCAGACTTTTGTTCCTTTGGGATATCTGACTTCCAAAAATTACTAAAATTTCCATTAATTATACCTGCACATACTTTCAGTAACCAAGGATTATAATTCAACTTGACTGTGGGTATTTGAAATCATATATTATCTTGCAATCTCACTGGAGATATTAAGATTGAATTCCATACTAAACGTATTTTAGAAATATTTTCCCATTCTAATTCTGTTTCTATGAATAAAAAATTTTCTCTTTTCCCCTGACATTCTGGAATTTATCAGTGATACCCATTTAATTTTTTTCAATTAATTTTACTGAGTAGTCAGATGCTTTAAAAATGAAAATATATATTTTTCCACTTGAAAAAAATGTACTTATGTCTTTGATGACCTCCTTTTCCATTTCCTTTGTTCTCATTTACTAGGACTCCAGTTAAGTGAATGTTGGGCCTTCTAGATGAATAATTTAACTTCTTAACTTTTCTAAATTTTATCTCTTTGTTATTTTGTCTACTTATTGAGAGACTTTCTCAACTTTTAACTTCCAAATTTTTGAATTCAAAGATTTCTAATTTCTATGGTTTTCTTATTTTACTCTGATGATTCTTCTGTTGATGGTGCTTTGATTTTTTTCTTAAAATTCATTATAATTTATATTGTTAAAAATGTCCTCCTGTTCTTGCATTGTGAATGCTTTCTTTCAGTTATTTATTTATTTTATTATACTTTAAGTTCTGGGATACATGTGCAAAACGTGCAGGTTTGTTACATAGGTATACACATGCCATGGTGGTTTGCTGCACCCATCAACCCGTCATCTACATTAGGTATTTTTCCTAATGCTATCCCTCCCACCCCGCAACAGGCCCCATTGTGTGATGTTCCCCACCCTGTGTCCAGGTGTTCTCATTGTTCAACTCCCACTTATGAGTGAGAACATGTGGTGTTTGGTTTTCTATTCTTGTGTTAGTTTCCTGAGAATGATGGTTTCCAGCTTCATCCATGTCCCTGCAAAAGACATGAACTCATTCTTTTTATGGCTGCATAGTATTCCATGGTGTATAAGTGCCACATTTTCTTTATCCAGTCTATCATTGATGGGCATTTGGGTTGGTTCCAAGTCTTTGCTATTGTGAACAGTGCTGCAATAAACATAGGTGTGCATATGTCTTTATAGTAGAATGATTTATAATCCTATGAGTATATACTCAGCAATGGGATGGCTGGGTCAAATGGCATTTCTGGTTCTAGATCCTTGAGGAATCGCCACACTGTCTTCCAAAATGGTTGAACTAATTTACACTCCCACCAACAGTGTAAAAGCCTTCCTATTTCTCCACATCCTCTCCAGCATCTGTTGTTTCCTGACTTTTTAATGATTGCCATTCTAACTGGCGTGATATGGTATCTCATTGTGATTTTGATTTGCATTGCTCTAATGACCAGTGATGATGAGCTTTTTTTCATATGTTTGTTGGCTACATAAATGTCTTCTTTTTAGAAGTGTCTGTTCATATCCTTTGCCCACTTTTTGATGGGGTTGTTTTTTCCTTGCAAATTTGTTTAACTTCTTTGTAGATTCTGGTCTCCTTGAGTTTTCTAAATTATAGTTTATAACAGAAGCAAAAATCATAATGTTTAATCTGATTATAAATGGACATACAGAAAATATTTAATATAATTAGATTATAAATGAGAGAGGGTAACAGAACATAAAGGGAGATAAGATCTCTATATTTCACTTGAAATAGTAAAATGTCATATTACTAGATTGTAATTACTTATAGATATATAATATCATACCTACAGGCAGGAAAAAGAAAACAGAAACAAACAAGAGAGAAAAACAGAAAAAAATGGCATATTTAAGTATAATATATCAATAATGAAATTAAATATAAATGGTCTAAATTTATGAACCGAGAAACAGGCATTGGCAAAGTAGATTAAAATGCATGACCTATAGTGCCAGAAAATAAAAGTGTTTTTTAAAAAGAAACTACTGTGCAAAAACGTGTACAGAGATGTTTATGGCAGCTTTACTTATAATTGCTCATGGAGGCAACCAAGATGACCTTCAGTAGGTGAATGGATAAAGAAACTGCCAAATTCAGAAAATGGAATATTATTCAGTGCTAAAAAGAAATGAACTATCAAACCACAAAGAAACACGGAGGAAACTTAACTGCATATTAATGAAAGAAGCCAATTTGAAAAGGCTACATACTGCATGATTCCAATTATATGACATTCTGTAAAAAGCAAAACTGGAGTCATAGTCCAGGGTCAGAGGAGAGAGAGGGATGAATAGGCAGAACACAGACTGTTAGGCAGTGACAAAACACTCTGTATGATAGTATAACAGTGGATATATGACATTATATATTTGGCCAATATGAAATGGAATGTGCAAAAGGAGTGAACCCTAATGTAAGCTATATAGACTCTGGGTGATAATGATGTGTCAATGTAGGCTCATCAATTATAACAAATGTACTACTCTGGTGGTGGATGTTGATAGTGTAAGAGGCTACTCAAGTATAGAGTCAGGAGGTATGTGAGAATTCTTCATACCTTCTACTCATTTTTGCTAGGAACCTAAAACTGCTCGAAAAAATAAAATCTACTTTAAACAACCCACTAAAAATTAAAGGACATTTTTACAGAATGAATAAGTAAATAAATAAACTGCAGATAATGACAGGAAACTATCAAAGGGATATGAGTACCATCTGAAAGAGCTTCAAATGGCCAAAACCTGAATATTTTGAACAACAAAAATACAGTAGTGTTGATTCATACCCCAAAGTATAAAATAAATAATCATGAGTCCATACTGATATAACTTAATGATTTAATAAGTAAATTAATGTAAGAGAATAGACAAATCTCCCATCCAAAAAATTCTAAATAATTAAAGTAGATACTTTCTTCTTCAGCAAGTAGAGTATAACTTTCCACTTTTTATTTGTGGATTGCAAATAGTGAGTTTCTTCCCAAGGGCACAGTATGAAAATGGGAGAAATACTAAATTTACAATGGGGAACCTTCACAAACACTGTTCCAGTCAGGTAATCAAAGTTAATATCAACAATCATAAATCATGTCAATAGCATGGAGCCTTAGTGTGATCTGGTGAAAATGACACATTACATCTATAGTGGTCCTCCCAAAAACATATTACGCAACCTAATCATGAAGAAAACAGACAAATTCCATTGAGGAACAATTTATAAAATACATGACCATTACTCCTTAAAATTGTCAAGTTCATCAAAAACAAGGAAAGTCTGAGAAACTCTCAGAAGAGGAGCCTAAGGAGACATGAGTATTAAATTCAATGTGGTTTCCTGGATGCAATCTTAGAAGAAAACAAAGACCTTAGCGAAAAATAAAGGAAATCTAAATGACGTATGGACTTTGGTTAATAATATTGTATCAATCATGGTTCATTAATTGTGACAAACGTGCAATACTAATATAAGATTTTAAGAGCAGGGAAAACAAAGGGTGGGTTATAGATCAACTTCCTTTACTGTCTTCATGATAAATCTGTAAATTTAAAATAACTCTACAATACAAAAATTTATTAAATTCCTGTTTTAAATGACCTAATTTTAGGCTGTCTACAAAAAACTTCAAATATAAAGATAAAGGCAGATTAAAAATAAAAGGATGAAAAAGATCATGCAAACATTAATGAAAAGAAACAAAAAGTGACTATATTACATATTAACGTGTATTACGGAGCAAATACAAAATATTTTGTATTTGCACAGCAAATCCAGAAACAGAGAGATATATTACATAATAATAAAAGGGTAAATCCAACAAGAAGACATGACAATGCTAAACATGCATGCACCAAACTACAGAAACACAAAATATGTTAAACAAAAATTGATACCACTGAAAGGAGAAATTAAGAACCCAGAATTGTACTTGGGAAACTGAATACCAAGTTGTCAATAATTGCTAGATCTGGCAGGTAGAAAATCGGAAAGAACAGAGAATAATGCAATATCCTCAACAATAGAATCTAACGGACATGTATAGACTACTCTATTCAACAATAGCAGAATATACATTCCTTTAAGTGCCTGGAGAACATATAGCAAGATGGATCATATCTTGGACCAAAAAAAAACTTCAAAAAAGTTAAACCAATAGAAATTACACAGAGTGTGTTTTCTGACTACAATGGAATAGAAATTAATAACTAAAAGATACGTGGACTATTTTGAACACTTGGAAATTAGGCAGCATGCTTCTAAATAATCCATGGATAAAGGAGAATGTATCAGGGAAATAAAAAATATATTTAACTGAATTAAAAAAAGCAACGTATCAAAATTTCTGAGACACAGTTTTTCCTTTGGTAGTGTGGAGGCCACATCATACCTGCAGTTACTGTAAAAGATGTGAACTGGCAGGAGTTCTTCAGACCTCTGGCAGCGTTCCCCAAAAAGTCCAAAAGTTGAAAGTCCCAAGACATGTTCAAGCTGGCCAAGCATAAAGACCTTGCTCCCTATAATGACAGCTGATTCTACACATTAACTGCTTCCATAGCACAATAGCTGTACCTCCCAGGTGGAGCTGGGGTCAGCTCCATGACCAAAATCTATGGGGGATCTTGAGAAATGGCCTCAGGCCCAGACACTTCAACCAAGGATCCAAGAGTATGGCATGCTGGGTCCTTGTCCTGGAAGCGCTGAAAATAGTGGAAGAGGACCAAGACAAGGGCTACAAACTAACAACTTCAGTGCAAAGAAATCTGGACAGAATTGCAGGGTAGGTGGTGACTGCCAACAAGAAGCATTAGACTAAAAGATGCTGAGTTAATAACTGCCTCGTTTAAAAAAATCTAAAACACATCTTATGCAGCACTGAGAGGAAAATATGTAACATTAATTATATTCGAAAACAGAAAAATTTTTCAAATTAATAATATAAGCTTCCTATTTCTCCACATCCTCTCCAGCACCTGTTGTAAACTAGTTCAACCATTGTGGAAGTCAGTGTGGCGATTCCTCAGGGATTTAGAACTAGAAATACCATTTGACCCAGCCATCCCATTACTGGGTATATACCCAAAGGATTATAAATCATGCTGCTATAAAGACACATGCACACGTATGTTTATTGTGGCACTATTCACAATAGCAAAGACTTGGAACCAACCCAAATCTCCAACAATGATAGACTGGATTAAGAAAATGTGGCACATATACACCATGGAATACTATGCAGCCATAAAAATGATGAGTTCATGTCCTTTGTAGGGACATGGATGAAGCTGGAAACCATCATTCTCAGCAAACTATCGCAAGGACAAAAAACCAAACACCGCATGTTCTCACTCATAGGTGGGAATTGAACAATGAGAACACATGGACACAGGAAGGGGAACATCACACTCCAGGGCCTGTTTTGGGGTGGGGGAAGGGGGGAGGGCTAGCATTAGGAGATATACCTAATGTTAAATGACGAGTTAATGGGTGCAGCACACCAATATGGCACATGTATACCTACGTAACAAACATGCACGTTGTGCACATGTACCCTAAAACTTAAAGTATAATAAATAATAATAATAATAATAATAATAATATAAGCTTCCTTAAGTTCTTCTTTCAAAACTTGTAAAAGAGAGAGCAAAATAAATGCAAAATAAACAGAAGGAACAAATAGTAAAGGTAAGAGCAGAATGCAGTGAAATTGACACACCAAAACAACACAGAAATTTGATGAAAACCAAGTTGGTTCATTGACAAAATAAATAGAATTATCAATCTTTTAGCAAGCCTGACAAAGAAAAAGTAGAGAATATACAAATTACCAATATCGGGAATGAAAAAAGATATCATTATAAATCCTGCAAACAACAAACAGTTAAGGGAGTGCTACCAACAAATCTATACATCCAAATTTGATAGCTTAGATGAAAGGGACTGATATCTTCAAAACTACAAACTTACACAACTAATACTATATGAAATTGATAATTTTGAATCGCTATATAACCATTAAGCAAATTAAATTCATAATTTTAAAACTCCCCAAAAATTAAATCTCCAGGACCACATGGTTTCAATGGAGAATTCTACCAAATGTTTAAATGATAATTTACACTGATTCTAAACAATTTTTTATAATATAGAAGAGGAAGTTTTGCAAACACAGTACAAGAAAATAAAACTACAGATGAATATTCCTCATATAGTTGCAAATTCCTTAACAGAATATTAGCAAACATAATTAAGGGTTCTTCTCCCCTCCTTGACTGGGCACTGTCTGAACCCGCCAAAGGAGGGCCAATCAGAAAGAAGCAACTCCCGCCTTCCCTTGGGCCCGCCCCACGTAGGCCCAAGAGATATAAAACTCAGCACACCAGCAGCTCTCTCTCTTCTCTTCTCTTCTCTCTCTCTCCCCTGCGCGACCTGACCTCTACCTCTCCAATAAAGATCTCTTGGCTGCCACCGGTGTTGTTTCTGACTAGCCTGTCACCCTTCAGGGGGTGACATGATGACCAAATGGAGTTTATTCCAGGGTTGCAAGCATGATTCAATATCCAGAATCAGTCAACGTAATCTACCATACTAACAGTTTAAGAAAAAAAAGTGGTGCAGAAAATCATTTGACAAAATTGTATACACATTAAAAATGCTCTTAAAAATAGGAATAAAGGGAAATTAACCTGATAAAGAACATCTACAAATAAAACAAAACAAAACCTCTACAGCTAACATTGTACTGAATGATGAGACACAAAATGCATTTTTCTTTTGTTGGAAACAAGACAAAAATATCAACACTGACCACTCTTACACAATATATTACTAGCACCAAAAATGCTATCCAATGCAGTTAAGACAATGCAGTTAATACAAGGCTTACTAATTATATAGGAAGAAATAAAAGTGCCCCTGTGTATAGATGGCATGGTTGTCTGCGTAGATAATCCCAAAAAATTTGCAAAAAACATTTAGAACTATTAAATGAGTTTAGAAATGCCACAGAATACAAAGTAAACATACAAAAATCAATTTTATTTCTGTATACTGGAAAATGAATTTAAAAACACTATAAGTAAAAATACAAAACTATTTGCAATTGAGGAAATAAAAGATATTTTAAATCTAAAAAGTATATAGGACCTTAATGCTGAAAATTGTGAAGTACTGGTAAAAGAAGTCAAAGAATATGTAAATAAATAGAGGTACATACTACCTTCATGGATTAGAACGTAGATGTCAAATCTTTCCAAATCAATACACAAGATTAATGCAATTCTTATGAAAATCTCAACAAGCTTTTGTACATATAAGGTTATTCTAGAATGTATACAGAAAGGCAAAGTAATTAGAATATCAAAAACAATTTTGAAAAAGAAGAAAAATATGGGAGGAATTAGCCTAGTCTCTTTTAAAACTTATTATAAAGCTACAGTAATCAAGACTATGTAGTACTGGTGAAGGCATAGGCATGTAGATCAGTAGAACAAAATAGAGAACCCATAAATAGGTCCACACACGTATGTCCAACTGACTTTTTGATAAACGTCTAAAAGCAATATAAAGAAAAAACAATAGCCTTTCTGCAAATGACGCTGGAGCAATTAGACATTCATAGGGCCAAAAAATGAAATAGAAAATAAACTTAAACCTCACTTTATTTAAAAGTTAACTCAAAATGGATTATGGATTATATGCAAAAGATAAACTCTAAAACTTTTGGAAAAAAAATAGGATCTTTTGGATCACAGTTCTTAGAGTTGACATGAAAAGCATGATTGATAAAAAGAAAAAAATAATAAATTTGACTTTGTGTTAGTCCATTTTTATGCTGCTGATAAAGACATTTGTGAGACTGGGCAATTTACAAAGGAAAGATACTTAATTGGACTTATAGTTCCACGTGGCTGGGGAAGCCTCACAATCCTGGCGGAAGACAAGGAGGAGCAAGTCTCATCTTATGTGGATGGCGGCAGGCAAAGAGAGGAGCCCTTGTGGATGGAAACTCCCCTTTTTATAACCATTAGACCTCATAAGATTCATTGACTATCATGAGAACAGGACAGGAAAGACTTGCCCCGTTGATTCAATTACCTCCTACTGGGTCCCTCTCATAACGCGTGGGAATTCAAGATGAGATTTGGGTGGGGACACACCGAAATCATATCAGACTTTAAAATTTATAAATTTGTTATGTGAAAAAAAGACAAACACTGACTGGGAGAAAATATTTGCATATGATGTATCTGAAAAAAGTCTTAGATCAAAATATATAAAGAAGTCTCAAAACTCAACGGTTAAAAAAAAAACAAAAAAAACAAATAATCCTTTTAGAATGCAGGCAAAAGACATGAACAGACATTTCACTGTAGAAGGTATAGTGAATAAGTACATAAGCACATGAAAAGATGTTCAACTTCATTAGTTATTAAATAATTGTAAATTGAAGCCACAATGAGATATAACTACACACCTATTAGAATGTCTAAAACATTGTTTAAAAACAAAGTGACAAAAGAAACTGTTGCATGAGAATGGAGAGAAACTAGGTCATTCATTTATTTTTGATTGGAATGTAAATGGTAAAGCCTCTCTGAAGAAAACTTTGGCAATTTTTAAAAAACAAACTAACATGTAACTAACATGTCACTCAGCAATTTCACTCCTAGAAATATTTATTTCAGAGAAACGAAGACTAATGTTCACGTAAGAACTTGTATGTGAATATTTATAGAAGCTTTTTTTTTAGTAATAGCCAAAAACTTAAAATAACGCAGATATCTTTCAATTGATAAATGGTTAAATAACCTATGTTTATCCATACCATGTTATACTAATCAGTAATAAAATGAAATACTTAAGTATAAAATGAAATACTTAAGTGAAATACTTTAGCATTTCATTTTATACTTAAATATTTCATTTTGTCATATAAGTATTTCATTTTATTATCTAAGTATTTCATGTTATTACATAAGTATTTCATATTATATAAGTATTTCATTATATTTAGTATAAATACTAAAGTACTTCATTTTATAACTGATTAGTATAACATGGTATGGATAAACATGGTTTAATTTTTAAAAATATAAAAATATACATTTATGATGATTTTACTTGTATTTCATGGCAAAGAGTAATGGATACATGTCATCAAACCACTATCCAAATAGTGCCCCTACTTTTTATTTCTCCAAACACAGTTTAAGGCCATATGTTTCAATGTAGTTGCTCATAAAACTCAGTTTATTTTTTCACTGTCTCACAAATATATATAGAGTGCTGCTCCATATCAAGCACATTGCTATGATAGAAACAGTAGTGAGCAAAAATGACATAGTCTCATCTCTAATAGGGCTTTCAGAAGTGAATGAACTAATAAAGAAATAATTACATTTTTATGACATGTAATATAAAAGAAGAATGTCTTAGAGAACATGAATAGAATAGTCACGAATGGCCTTTTTACATATTCTTTAAACTGAGATCCAAAGAATGTAAAGAAATCAACTGTCCAAATGTATTTGCTTTCAACATATTTCATGAATCTGTCTACTATTTTTTGTCTCCTCAACACAACCTAGTTTAAAACACTGTCTAACAGCACTCACATGGATCATTACAATGGCCTTTTCCCTGAGCTCTCATTTCTGTTTCCATTATATCCTAGGATCCATATGATTAAAAGGAAACTCAGATAATCTAATTTTTCTGCTTAAAACTCTTCCATGACTTCTAGGATAAAGGTTACATCTTTCACAAGCCCTTTACATTTTGCTTGATCTCACCTTGCCTATCACCATGGCCTGAGGTTGGACCACTATCCATCTCACTCTCTCCTTTCAGGCAATCTGGCATTAGGGGCTTAAAAATAGTACTATGTGGTCTCCAGCCTTAGTGCTGTACCAAGCTCTGGCCGGCGCCCCATATGCTAGTATGTTTGCCTCGCTAGATCTCAGCTCAAAAGTCTTTCCTGAACCTCATCCTACAACAGATGCTCTATGTAACAAACCCATGACATCCTTTATCTTTTCTTTACAGTATGCACAAAATGTGGCTGTTTAAATAAGTATCTTGTCTGCTCCACTAGGCTGAGGACAGAAAGGATCTCTGTTTCTCAACGCTGTATTTCCAAGCAGAGTGTACTGGTTGTCATATGCAAATATTTAATAAATTTGCTAATTGAATGAGTAGATAAATGAACTATTAAATTTTTGTTAAATTTACTAAGATTCTTCAAAATATTAAAATTGAATTAAATAGAGATGTGATTGTTAAAAAAGGTTGACCCCGGAAATATTCATAAAATGATTTTGTGCTTCATTATGGCCTTAAAATAACTCAGTATTTACTTCTTTTTTTTTCTTTTTTTGTATTTTAGTAGAGACGGGGTTTCACCGTGTTAGCCAGGATAGTCTCTATCTCCTGACCTCGTGATCCACTCGCCTCGGCCTCCTGAAATGCTGGGATTACAGGCTTGAGCCACCGCGCCCGGCCTTTACTTCTATTTTAAGTGTGTAGTTTTTCTTTTCATGATTTTTATATTAGCATATAAATACTAGAAAAAAATTTCCTGAAAACAAAAATATTGACAATTAAACACAAGATTAGGTCTCATTATCAATTCAGAATTTCAGCTAATGTGAATATGAACAAAGTTTCCCTGTGTGTTTTTAAAGGAAAAAATGATATCTGCATCTATGTAGTAGAATGGTTAACAGAACAGGCTTTTGATTTGACAGTCTAGATATGAAATACTGGAAATATTTATTTGATCACTTTATTTTTTCACATATAAAATGCAAATATTGCTCAGAAAATAATCATAAGAATCTGTAAAATAACATTGATGATTATAACTGGAACATAATACTTCTTGTATTAAACTTATTGTAAGTTTATTATTGAGCTTACTGTAAATAAGCCATAAGTAGTAGAGATTATTATCAAGTTAATGAAGAATGCAAACACTATTGCAAGAGAAAGTTTTAAGAAAATGAAATGTGTTCATATATTTGATGATTTTAATTTACTAAAATTAACATATTACAAGCTCATTCATATTTCAAAATTCCTCAATTTGACTGTTATATTATTATGAGGGGTTGGCAAACAACAGCCCATAGGCCAAATCTGGCCCACCATCTGGTTTTATACGGCCTGCCAACTAAGAATAGGTTTTACCTTTTTAAGTGGTTGAAAAGGCCGAAAAAAGAATATTTTGTAACATGTGAAAATTATACAAAATTCAAATGTCAGTGTCCATAAATGAAGTTTTATTGGAATACAGTCATACTGATTCATTTACGTATAATCTATGGCTGTTTTTGCACTACAACTGCAGAATTGAGTAGTTATAACAAAGACTGTATGTCCTAAAATATTTGGTATCTGGCTCTTTACAGAAAAATTTTGCCAACACTTGTTATTATTAGGGCTTCATAACATGCCTGTCACATATTTTGATCCTTACTGGAATCTCTCTTTCCTTAATCCTGCATTTTTGTGTGTTGACCTGTTCTGACATTAGAACATATCCTTGCTCTACTGATTTAAGACAAATAAAGTTGCCTAAATCCTTTGCTGTTTTTCATTAGTCACCTAAGTGATCTCCTGGTTCCTAGGCCTCCTCCACCACACAACTAACCCCAGTCTGCCTGTGTGTCTGGTCTTAAGTCTTAGATAAGATAATCTGAGAGTGCTTCTCATGGATTGCCCAACCACTTCACTCAAGTGTGTAAGTGAAAATTGCACTATAAATCAAATTATTACAGAGCAAATCATAGCCTCCCTGAGGAAACTGCTATAATATAAATGAGCTTTGTTTTTCTGAACAAGAATCTAGCATCCAGGGAAGTAATGATCCAGTGTAAAAACATATTAAATTTGCGTGAACAGTTAAAAGTATCCAAAACATATTTCACATTGTAAGCTTTTAGAACTGGAAATATCTTTGGAAATGATTCAATTATATGATTTTTAGATGACAAAACTGAGGGCCATATGCCTTCTTTCCCAAGGTCAGATAGTTAGTGGGTATCATAGACTGCACCAAATCTCACATCTTCTATTCCCAGCCCAGGCCACTAGCTTAACAACGTGGTAATGAGTGTATTCTCTTATTATAGAAAAATTATGCATTATGTAAGGAGCATAGAAGATATGAAATGCTATTATATTTTATTGGAAGTTTAATGGGTCCAAAATTAATCTTAACTTAAAAGTCATTAATTAAAATTAATTTATTTTTCTTTGCCTACTTTCTAGAAATGTTGAATTCTGTTTTAAGCTGTGTTTGTGAAGGTGGGATTGGAGAGGGCTAGCCAGGAGTGGGGAAATTGATTTAAATAGCTGAATAGAATCAGATTTGTTCCACTAAAATTTTAATTTATGCCATTTTATAGGATTTTTTTCTAGGTTTCCCTGTCTGAGGCAGAGACTTTCACAGATATATTACCAAATTCTCTTTCAAAAATAAAACATAAATAACCAAAGACTTTTGCAATTTACTTTTATGAATGAGTAGTCTCTACAATCAATTCTTCTTGTTTGCATTTTATCTATTCTCTGATAACAGCCAGAAATATCAAGAGAGTGTAATTTAATTTTGCATTTTTAAGTACAAAAGAAACATAAAGGGAAATGTCATGAATGTATATGGAAGAGGAAAAGATTATGGACATAGTCATATTTTTGCCTATATTTGTTGTTGTAAGAACTATTAATGGTTAACTGTGTGTAATAACATGGTTATACATATTTTAAAATAGTCCAGCATTAAAATCGTCACTCCTTCCTCTTCTATTTTATTTTTTTTTTTTTAGAGACAGTGTCTCACTCTGTCACCCAGCCTTGAGTACAGTGGTGTGATCATAGCTCACTGTGGCCTCAAATATCTGGGCTCAAATGATTCTTCTGCCTTAGCCTCCCAAGTAGTGGGGACTGCAGGCATGCAATATCATACCTGGATATATTTTTAAAAATTTTTTGTAGACACTGGGTCTTGTCCAGGCTGGTCTTTAACTCCCGCCCTCAGTCAATTCTCCTACCTCGACCTCCCAAAGTGCTGGGATTACAGGCGTGAGACACATGCCTGACCTCCCTCTTTTTTTAACCTTGGCAAGTTCCCAGAGTAACCAAGGAATGACCATGGGAAAAGTGATGATTATTGGAAACAGTAATTAGACAAATGTAAAATGAGGAAAATGTAGGAAGAATGAGGTGTAGTGTGTTGGCTACCTGTAGCAGAGAGTAAGTTTTCTTGGTAATGAATTACTATTTTCAAAGGAAAATTTTAATTTTTCACCAAGATGAACATTTAATTTCATAGCTGATTTAGGTTCTGGGGTCTTCCATTCCTCTGAGTGATGACACAGGTGTGACCTGGCACGTCTCAGACTGAGGTAACTTTGGTGTTGGTGAAATGTGAGAACAGTGGTCAGAGTTTGGGGAGCAGAAGATCAGATGTGGGATCAGGTAAAGGTGGTTTGTTTAAAAATGGGTAAGAAATTTTAAGTTTCAAGTGAAATTTGAAGCAGTTCGATTGAAAATGCGTGTGGCATATGGGTGAAAATCATCAATTTAAATGAAATTTCAGGAAGGAGAACACATTGATTTTACTCTTTCTCACTGAACTATCATGAAAACTGAATAAAAAGACCACAAGTCTCCTTGGAATAATACTAGTACCACAGCCATAAATACTTGAAGAATTATTTAGAGTAAGTTTGGAAAAACTCGCTCCATTGTTTTCCATTTACTTTCTATCTACATACTTAGCAAGGATATCAATAATTACCATTAAAATGCACATATTGGAAAACAGGAAAAAAAAAGTAGTTCTGGAGAAATTAAAGATGTTTATGGAGATATCCAAAGCAAACACACACTCTAACTTTTTTCTATGTTGAGAGGATCTCAAATCATTCTTCTACCCCCCAATATTTTAAACTTAGATAGTAAATATTTTTGTCCTACATACTGAAATTCTGAATATATTTCCTACTAGAAATCTATCCAGTATAATTAAACTTTCCGTGTGCTGGGATGTAGTTTTGACTCAGCAGGAAACCAAGAAGTCTTCAAAACAGACTTGATAAAGCAGTTGATTTGCAAAATTTCTGATTCAATTCAGTGCTTCATACAGATTTTGAAAGCTGCAAAATGTCATTGCATTCTAATACCAAATAGTCCCTATAGAGTATCTGTGATACCTTCAAATCTACTTGTTTGGAAGGCTTTCGGGAGTCTCTCATATCTACACTTACACATAAAAAAGAATAAAATTATAACGTACTTGGATGGAAAATCTCCATTTTGCCAAAATATTTGTTTTTTCTTCAGTGTTTATACCTTCATACTAATTTTCAGAATCAAAAGATTAGAAATATTTCACATCTAGTTCTGACTAATTGATGTTGTCTATATTTCTCTGAATCCAGGTGTGTATGTGTGTGTGTGTGTGTTTGTGTGTGTGTGTATGAGAGGATACAGAGAACCTTCCAGCAGGGTTTGCCCCCAAAATTGACATGTCAGCTTAAATTAATTAATATCATCTTATCTGATTCATTTAGCATAAATGCGTAAATTGTCACAACTGTCAAAGTATTCACTGGCTCATGTGGCTTAATCACTATTTACAATGATTAATTTTGAGACTGTGGAATGATTATCTTTCATCCATTTTACTCTGTTTCAAGAGTGAAAGAACTGTGTGTGCTATGTTTAACATTGTACTCCCAGCATTTCAAACAATTTTTGGCACATAGTAGGATTTCAGTACACATTTAATAACTAAAATACAATGTGTAAAATTGTGTAAATAGAAACATAAACATTATTGAACTAGTCATCACAATGTCCCTAGTATTTCTTTCTACCCCTGTTCCTTCCTTGCACCTTCCTCATCCCATACAGGCTGCAGCTGCCCTGCTCAATGCTCATGGCAATGGATGTGTAGACATGCATAAGCCTCTTGGAAGGGATGGTCCCTTGTTTTGCTCCCCAAGCTAGCTGTGGGAAGAGTATTGGTCAGCAAAGAACCCAGCATAGAGAGAACGCATATTCTCTTTCTGTTATAGAGCCCTAGGAAACTCCCAGAGAATATGGTTGCATGGCACATTCTAAGCAGAAAGCTCCACAGCTCTTGGAGTGCCCCATGCTTAAGCATGATGCAAACACGAGGATAACATGTACATAAAACAGGGAAGGAGGAAAATGCCTGGTTAACGGAAATGAAAACTAACTCTGCAGTTTTCTGTTTTGATCATTAACACACATGGACCAAGGAGCATCAACCTCCTGGGAGAGATCAGTATGGGTAGATGACAACTAGGATCAGATAATCCCCTCTTCATACCTAGATCAAGGTGCTTTAGCATGGCTAGCTTCTAACAACTTCAACCTCAATGCCAGAACAAATGGTTTTTGTCATGTTAGCAGAAGGGATGACTGTGATATTATTATTAAGGAGGAATCTACAAATGTTAGGACTTTTGCACACTTTATTTCTGTACTACATTTCATACCCACCACATGTCTAATCCATGGGTCACGAACTACAGCCCTGAGGCCAGTTCTACCCTGCTGCCTACTTTCATACAGCCCATAAATTAAGGATGGTTTTTACATTTTTTAAAATTGTTGAAAACAATAAAAAAGAATGCTATGTCATGACACATGAAAAATTATGTGAAATTCAAATTTTAGTGTCTATAGATAAAATGTTACTGGGAAACAGCCATGCTCATTTGTACATACATTGTCTATGGTTGCTTTTGTGCTACAGCAGCAGAGTTGAGTGCTGGAGATGAGACTGTATGTCCCTCACAGCATGAAATTTTCCTATCTGGTCACTTACAGAAAAAGTTTGTCACCCCCTCTGGCCTAATCTAAGAATACTTAAAAAGCAGCAAGCTTTTTATTTCGTGCATTTCTTGACAATACCTGTTGGTGTATCCCAGGATTCACTTTCATTTTTGTGTGTTAAATATTAAAAAGTAAAGTAGAGAAAGTGGGCCTAGAGTAGAAGGCAGAAGACATTTCACAATTTTTAAAAATGTTTTTTAACCAAAATATTTATTGGTTAAGAAAACAACATTTTTGAATTTCTAATTCAAAATATTACTCTGACAATAAAGATAGTACTCATGAAAGAGAAGTAATATACCTAAGCTCAAATCTTTCACAAAAGGAAATTGGTGAGGGCTGGGTGTGGTGGCTCATGCCTGTAATCCCAGCACTTTGGGAGGTCAAGTTTGGAAGATATCTTGAGGTCAGGAATTCAAGACCAGCCTGGGAAACATAGAAAGACTTTGTCTCTACAAAAATAAATAAATAAATCAATTAATTAATTAATTAAAATAAATTGGTAAAACTCAGAATGCCACCAGGTGACCAGATAAAGGGTACAATATGTGAGAAGACTAATCAGTGCTTCACCATTGCAATGTAGACTCTAAGATGGTACATACTATCTTTCAAAAGCCACCAAAATAATTCTGCAAACCATAGTGAGTTATCTTTGATGCTTGTTTGGTGATCTTAAAATGCTTATGGCTGCTTAAAACAAATAATCTGTATCTAATCTCGCTAGTTCATCTCAAATTTTCCATCCTAGTGATAGGGAAGTACAATGTGCTTTGAAGTAGGTAACCTCATTATCAATGATCTGATAAGATTTGTCACTTAAAAAAATCATTTTTAGTACCTCAGCATAAGAGAAGTTATAAAAATACCTTTCTGTATTGGAGAAAAAAAAATGTTGTATTTGTGCTACTCATTAGTTATTTAATGTTTTCAGGAGGTCTTCTTTAGTTTTGATTTTTATTTTATTTTAGAGGGAGTCTTGTTCTGTCGCCCAGGCTGGAGTGCAGTGGAACGATCTTGGCTCACTGCAACCTCTGCTTCCTGGGTTCAAGCGATTCTCCTGCCTCAGCCTCATGAGTAGTTGGGATTACAGGCGTGTACCACCATGCCTGGCTAATTTTTTTGTATTTTTAGTAGAGATGGGGTTTCACAATGTTAGCCAGGGTGGTCTCGATCTCCTGACCTCATAATCCCCCAGCCTTGGCCTCCCGAAGAGCTGAGATTACAGGCGTGAGCCACCGTGCCTGGCCTCTTTATTTTCTAATATCCAATCTGGAGGGGTTATTTTTAATGGATTAAACCATTAAATGAATGTGTGTTACCAGATGGGTAATTTAGAATCCATGAATTAATGTTTGGCTAAAGTTAGTTCTACTGAGCAGCACTAATTTAGGTATTTAAGGCTAAATGTATAATTTTTAAAAATCTAGGTTTTAAAATTTGTCTTCATTGGTTAATTCATCTTTGCTTTCTTACATATTAAAAGGAGAAAAGTGTGGTTACTCCAGACACATGTTTTCCTTTTCTGCTATAATCCCCTCAGTTAAAGAACTAATGTCACATTCATATTCTCCTAAAAAAGAATATACTGAAATTGCCCCTTTTAATTTTCAAAACATTAAACCCAACTCTATTGGTATAAAAATGGTACTAGATTTCCCTTTTCCCAACTGAAGGCTTATTTTTCCACATTTCTTGAGGCCAACTGATTACATTACTGCTTATTTTAAATATTCAAAGGCTCCCAGAGCCTGCAGGTATATGAGCTCTTTAAAGTCTCTCTAAACTACTGTCTTGGTAGCTTCTTACTATGCTCCCCACTATACAGATGATATACTCAGTCAGTCTTCCTAGAGCATGCCCTTTTGACTTCTGGATTTTCATTAGCTATCCATAGAAAACCCCACATTTTTCTGTAATGTAGACTCTACTTAGCCTTCAAAGCACTGTTTGATAGAGATTCTCCTTTAATAGAGTATCCCCAGCTCCTTTAGATACATCAGATGCCTTTCTCTGTGTTCCCATAACACCTTACATCCATGTCTATTTTAGTTTTTCATGCAATGTGTTTTAATGGGTTTACCAGTGCTGCCCTTCCCCTTGACTTTGAGCTCCTTGAGGGTGTTCAACACCTTCTCCAGAGCTAAGCATAGTGTCTGACAAAGGAGATGCTCATTGTATGTCTATTGATGAAAAACAGGTATATTTACCTTTAAATGTAAATGGGCTAAATGCTCCAATTAAAAGACACAGACTGGCAAATTGGATAAGGAGTCAAGATCCATCAGTGTGCTGTATTCAGGAAACCCATCTCACATGCAGAGACACACATAGACTCAAAATAAAGGGATGGAGGAAGATCTACCAAGCAAATGGAAAACAAAAAAAGGCAGGGGTTGCAATCCTAGTCTCTGATAAAATAGACTTTAAACCAACAAAGATCAAAAGAGACAAAGAAGGCCATTACATAATGGTAATTCAACAAGAAGAGCTAACTATCCTAAATATATATGCACCCAATACAGGAGCACCCAGATTCATAAAACAAGTCCTGAGTGACCTACAAAGAGACTTGAACTCCCACACAATAATAATGGGAGATTTTAACACCCCACTGTCAACATTAGACAGATCAACGAGACAGAAAGTTAACAAGGATACCCAGGAATTGAACTCAGCTCTGCATCAAGCAGACCTAATAGACATCTACAGAACTCTCCACCCCAAATCAACAGAATACACATTTTTTTCAGCACCACACCACACCTATTCCAAAATTGGCCACATAGTTGGAAGTAAAGCTCTCCTCAGCAAATGTAAAGGAACAGAAATTGCAACAAACTGTCTCTCAGACCAAAGTGCAATCAAACTAGAACTCAGGATTGAAATTCTACTATGTTCTTCCAGCATTTAGCCTTACTCTGATAATGTTATATCAGGGTCAATCTTTTAATTTTATGTTATTTATCTACAGAATTCACACACTTTTCTAAGAATTCTCAAACCCACTGGTTGAGTATTGCCTCCGTGCATTAACTACTTGCTTTTCTGGGCTACCCACACAATGACCAAAGGCTTTTGTGCTTTCTAGAGAAAGCCCTAAAGCAGAAAAGCAGGGGAATGCCCAGCCAAATGTTTTGGGTGAGACTAAAAGTACGTGATGCTCTGAAATCAAGAAGCAGGGCAACAGAAGCATCTCCTACAGCTTCTATTCTAGTGTGTTAGAGGTTTTATCAAGAAGGAATGCCAAGCTTTATCAAATAACTATTCCCATATCTTTTTAGTTCATTAATATGATAATTTACATTAATTGATTTGCTGATGTTCAACCAATCTTTGATTGCTGGGCTAAGTCCTAATGTTCAACCAATTTCTGATTGTTAGGCTAAGTCTAAGTTGGTCATAATGAATTATCATATTCATATGTTGCTGGATTCAGTGTGCTAATCCTATGTTTGGAATTTATATAATTTATGCAACTAAATTCAGGACTAGTATTTTTCCTTTTTCACTCTCTCCTTATCAGGTTATGGTATCAATGTTATACTAGCCACATAAAATTAATTTTAGATTTCTCCATCTTCCTTCTGACTCTCTGAAAGAAATCGTATAAAAATGGAATTATTTAGTTCTTTAAATATTTCATCAAACTTGTCAGTAAAAGTACTAGGCCTCAAGTTCTTGGCAGAAAGATTAACAATAGTAGATTCTATTTTTGTTAATGGGCAACTATTTTTTGATAAGCTGTTATGTTTTTCTAGTAATTTACCCCCATTTCACTAACATTTTCAAATTTATAGTTTGCTTACTCTCTTCTTGTTTATAATTGCTATATTTATTGTTCTGTCATGTCTTCCTTTTATTCTGTTATGTTTTTCTTTTTCTTAATCTCATCATGGATTTTTTTTTTTTTTGAGACGGAGTCTCGCTGTGTCGCCAGGCTGGAGTGCAGTGGTGGAATCTCAGCTCACTGCAACCTCTGCCTCCCGGGTTTAAGCAATTCCCCTGCCTCAGCCTCCCCAGTAGCTGATACTATAGGCGCGTGCCACTATACCCAGCTAATTTTTTGTATTTTAGCAGAGACAGAGTTTCACCATATTGATCAGGATGGATGGATTTGTTTATTTTATTAGACTTAAAGACAACTGACATGGTTTGGCTATGTACCCACCCAAATCTCATCTTGAATTGTAATTCCCATAATCCCCAAGTGTCGCGGAAGGGACAAGGTGGAGATAATTGAATCATGGAGGTAGACTGCCCCATCCTGTTCTTGTGATAGTGAGTTCTCAAGAGAGCTGATGGTTTTATAAGGGGCTTCCCCCTTCTCTGGGCTTTCATTCCTCTCTCTCCTCTTGCCACGTGAGGAAGGACATGTTTGCTTCCCCTTCGGCCATGATTGTAAGTTTCCAGAGGTTTCCCCAGCCATGCTTAACTATGGGTCAGTTAAACCTCTTTCCTTTATAAATTACCTAGTCTCAGGCAGTTCTTTATAGCAGGATGAGAATGAACTAATACAACAGCTAACACTTGGCTTTGTTGTTTCTGTCTATTGTGTCTTATTTTCTATTTTGTTGATTTCTGCTTTTTCATTTTACTCTCCCTCTGATTTCTTTAAATACTTTTGTTATTCATTCTTACTTTTAAATGAGATATGTAACACCTAATTTTTAGCCTTTCTACTTTTCTCATAAGAGCACATAAGGTTATGCATTTACCTATGAAGAATGCCTTAATTGCATTCCATGTTTATAAATATATATTTACATTTTTATTCAGTTTTAAATGTTCTATTATTTGAATTATAATTTCTTCGATATAGACTATTTAGCAGTATTTTGGTAATGTTCAAACAATGTAGTCTTTCTAGTTATCTCTTGTGCTTGCTTTCTAACATAATTACATTGTACTTCCAGAACACAATCTCTTAAATTTCTTGAGGCCTTTGTTGTGCCAATATAGGTTCAATTTTTACAGATTGTTTAGGTCTGTGTTTGAAAACAGTGTACATTTTGCAGATGATGAACACATATCTTTTAGTTCAAGCATTTGGATCATTTTCAAATGTTCAATGATTTTATTTATCGTGTCTGTTTTATCTATTAGGTATGAGAACATTATCTGAAGATCTCCCACTATGTTTGTGGATTGGTTGCATTTCTCGTGTAATTGTGGAATTTTGACACTTTTTGCCTTCAGATCTGTTTTGTGTGATGTCAACATAATTGCAATAGTATTTCTCTGATATATTGTTTTACTCATATGGAGTTTCAACCTTATTGTACACTTTTCTGTTGCAGATACCCATCTTGTGGATGTGGTACATGCCTCCCCTGTTTTCTTTCTGTAGCACAAATGCTATGGTTAGGAGCCATCCTGTAAACAAAAGCCTTGTGGTACAGATCATTCAACAGCAACAAAAGGAGCCTGAATTCCTGAGCACTATGGAATCACCTTTCTACCCTTTAATATTTATCTTTGGGTGTAAACCATTTGTTTTGGTTTTCTCCTATATGCAATTAAGTTTAATCTTAACTAATACTCAGGCATATGTTCTATGGAAATGTTAAAGATTAATTGAACACAATTCCACCTAAATGTATTGTCCAGTTACAATCAATATATTTTATATAAATAGAACCTAGGTATGTGCTTATTTCAATAACATACAATTTGAAATGTAGTATTTCCATAAGAAATGTCTAAAGTATTGCGGTATGTCAAACTGAATATTTGTTACAATATGAAAAAAGTTACCTTCAGGGTGATAGTTTTTTAGCTGAGCTTTAAATATAAAAAGGTAGAAATAAGACATAGATAAAAGGAAGAATTATTCAGTTATAGAGAAAATATAGGGGAAAAGACTCAGAAGGAGAGAGATATCTGTATAAGTAATAATTTTTCAAAATTAAGTTACTAAATTTTGGAGTATTTGAAGGGAAATAGTAGTAACAAATTTGGTAAGGTGGCTTCAATTCAAAATGTTAAAATCCTTGAATATTAAACATAAGAGTTTGAATTTTCCTTGTTTGCAATGCAGTTTTGTTGTACCAGGAAGGACAAAATAATCTTGAAATTTGAAGAACTTGTTTAAAAAATGCTTTATTCAAGTTGTATGATTTTAAGAAGTCATTTAGTTTCTCTGAGTCTCAGTTTTCTCTTATGAAAAGGAATATTAACTATATCTACACAAAATGCAAGCACTTTAAAAATTTTTGAAGGGCTACATGAATGTAAATCACTGCATTCATTAGATAAGACATTTTTAGACATTTATTTTCTAGTGAAGGAGATAAACAAAGAATTTGGTAATTTGAAACAGTTCTACAACAGACTTACAAGTTCTGTAACAGACTTATATCCAATATGTGCACAGGCGTACAGAGGAGGCACTCCTAAAAGAGCAATGAAGAATTAGCATTGACTATTCTGAATATAGAGCTGACGCGGCTGGCTGGTGCTTCAGGAAGTTTAGTCCGAAAGTATGTGTAGGATGACTACAGTGGAAGATCAGTGAAAGGTGTACATCATAAACAATGAAGATTTGAATTAAGGTAGTGTTTCTGGGGTTTGGTAATAGTGGTGATACACTCATTCATTCATTTACTTTTTGCAACAAATAGCAATAAACACTTGCTAAGTAATAGAAAGTCTTCTAGATATTGATATGGTGATAAACAGATAACATTCTTTTTCTCTCAGTGTTTTTAACCTGTTGAGGGAGATCAAAAGTAAATAGATGCATATAAAATATATCAGATAGTGACAAGAAAAAGCAAGAAGAAAAAAATTAGCAAGAAGATGCAAAATGGGAAGATCAGGTTATTTTGGACAAAGATATCAAGGAAGATCTCACTAAGAAGGTAGAGACTTGAATAAAATGAGGAAGTAAGCCATACCAAAAGATATGCAATCCATGAAGAGAGGATAGGCAAAGCAAAACTGTAAAGGCAGAATGAGCAAGGCATATCCAAGAACCAGCAGGAAGGCCAATAGGTTAAGGAGTAGGTAGCAGGAGGTGAAATTCTAAAAAGAGACTTGAGTTGGTTCATTGGAGTGGTACTTATTTTGTTAAGTTGTTTAGATTTTATTCTAAATATATGGTTGGCCACTGGAGAGCTTTGAGCAAAGGAGTGAAAATATGTAGTTTGCATCTTGGAAAAGATTACACTGTTTGCTATATGGAGAATGGATTAGGGCGAACAAGAGTGGAAACTGACTCAAGACCAGATAAGAAGCATTGGCTGTAGCCAAGTGAGATAGAGTGGTTACAATGGGGCGGTAGCTATGATAATGGTAAGAAGTAGTCATATTCTCAGGATCATAATGAATATACTAAAAATAATTTGTAAACATAAGAGGATGTTAATAAAAGGTAAGGCTTTAGAAATAAAAATTGTAGTAATTTACAAGAATTACAAATCAATGCCCAAAGGAACAGATTTAGTTTACAGATGTGTTTTCTTTGTTTAATATGACTCTATTTTTAAATTAATGGTTTGCTAACATTTAAAAATCAGTATATTTCACGAAAAATTGTATTTGCTTCTTTTTTTCTGAAATACCAGAATATTTGGCAATGCTTACACTTACCCCCATGCTCTAAAGTTTTACACCATGGCTATAACCGATGGATATTATTAGAGGCTGCCCCTACACACAATGCACTGTGCAGAGGGGTTCATTCATTTATATTAAATTCTTATCTGTACACATTTGAGGTTATGACCACTGACCTAGATAGAGCATACAAGAAAGCAGACAGTCAAATCCAAACACAACTCCATTCATTTCCTACTGCAGTGGTTTTTAATGGTGTCTGTTGATATGAATCCTTACTTTAGCATTTACTTGTCTTATGAATAGAGATTCTAATATTTAATTTGACATAAAATATTTTTTAAATATTATTTCTTTCTCAACTGATGATATTCCTCAATAGGATAGACACCAGCATTTATTTTTGAAATTTTCAAGACTTCCACCATATTTCCTATTTTCTTTGCATTAATAATCACTTGCAAACAGAACACATGGGGAATTAGAACTTGGAAATTACACTCTGGTAGTGGAGACTCAAACCAACATTTTGAGACAAGGAAAACCTAATTAGATTTGTAAATCAGGATTTAAACTTCAAAAAATAAGTTGTCTTGTCAGGAGACCATAACTGATGGGAAAAGGCCTGGAGTCCAGGGAGAGAAGATACAGCCTCGTTTATACTTTGGCAGGAAAAACTCCTTTGGCCATGAATGGATCCAGGGGATGCAGAACTGGAAAACCAGACTGTTGAGCCTGAGCAACACTGTGGACACTAAACGTTCCTAGCTGACAGTGCTTCTTCAGGATACCACTTGGGAAAAATGCTGTTGCTAGGATTTTAAATGTCTTGGAAGGCTACAAAAAGCTTCTTATTTTTTCTTTGCAAGCACCATCAGGATGGAGTACAGAGAACTTGGTAGTTCTCCACAGTCTGTCTAGGTTCTGCCTAAGAAATTGCAGGTAGTAATGTCACTGTGACACAATTTTAGTATTCTGAGGACAAGAACTCTGAGAGGATTTTGCTCCGTCCAGGATGGTGCACTCTGAAAAGCTTAGGGTTGCAACAACCTCAAATTCTTCCTAAAAGCAAGCCTCCTAATATCCTGTATCAAAATCTTTAGTAATATCACCTACAAATATATGTGAGCTTTAAAAAAGCCATTTACATGAAAGCATAAAAAGTGACATTTTAAGTGACACCCAAATAAGTATTCCCT
This sequence comes from Hylobates moloch, assembly GCF_009828535.3. Classification (NCBI taxonomy): domain Eukaryota; kingdom Metazoa; phylum Chordata; class Mammalia; order Primates; family Hylobatidae; genus Hylobates; species Hylobates moloch. The sequence continues at coordinate 53,905,556 of NW_026652285.1, read as the reverse complement.
ACCGAATGAAAAGTCATCTCTTGGTAGGGCAGAGGAGGACATTCTTTACTTAGAGATGATATAATGACTTGTAAAATAATTTTGCTTTCTGATCCTATAGAAGTTTCTGACCCTTCTGTTGAAACCACATACAAAGAGAGGGAGGATTTTTTTTTTTTTTTTCAAGACGGAGTCTTGCTCTGTCACCCAGGCTGGAGTACAGTGGTACAATCTCCGCTCACTACAAGCTCTGCCTCCCGGGTTCATACCATTCTCCTGCCTCAGCCTCCCAAGTAGCTGGGACTACAGGCGCCTGCCACCATGCCCGGCTAATGTTTTGTATTTTTTTTTTTTTTTTTTAGTAGAGATGGGGTTTCACCGTGTTAGCCAGGATAGTCTCGATCTTCTGACCTCGTGATCCACCCGCCTCGGCCCCCCAAAGTGCTGGGATTACAGGCGTAAGCCACCGTGCCAGGCCGAGGGAGGATATTTTTTAATGAAGAATTGTGGAGACTGTGAGGATTTTCTCTTTGCTAACTACCCCTTTATCAGTCAGGCACGGCCTCACTGAGAGATGTAATCAGCCGTTAAAACAGATGCTGAGGAAATTCATCGAAGGAGAGCAAAAAGATTGGGATGAGTGATTGCCCCATCTCTAGTTTACTACAGGGAAGTTCTCGATGCATCTATAGATTATTTATTATTTGAACAGTTGTGTAGGAGATTATTCCACATGAAATCATTTGACAGGCAAAAAGGAACTAGCCCAGTAAATATCAAGAGGACATTTATTTGCTAAAAATGAACAGAGATTGTACAAAGCCCTCCTGGGATTCACCTATAAGTTATCCTGTGATGCAAAGGCATGAGAACAAGTACAGTATATTAACTATGCTCAAGTTATGCACCCCAAATGCTGAAGTAATTGCTTTGGAAAGAAAATATCTGCTGGGGCAGAATTCAACTTGAAGTTCCAAAATGGTGCATTGTTTCACTATATTGTTTTTCTAAATGAAATAGTTGTTTAGAATAATTTGGGCATTGGCTCTGTATTGATACATGAAATGATGCATGCATGCTGGCACAGGTGGGTTGGCAAGCTCTTTGCTATGGCTGACACTGGAGATTCAGTTGCCTTCAGTCCTTTACATAGCTGTACAGTGCCTGATCAGTGATCTGGAAATGCTTTTATTGTTTCCCTTCCTAATGTAACAATTGTCCCTCCTTCTCTGGCTCTTTTACATTTTTGTCATGGTTTATGATTTTTGTCTTTTTGAGGAAGATGATCTGCCACTGGAATAGAAATGCTTGTGTTTCTTTTAAGCATAGATGTGCTACTTTACCTGTTTTAGGTATACAAATATTATCAGGTGAAACCTGTAAAGATTTTTAATGACTTTTCAAAAGCATTAGCCCCTCTGAGCTCAGAGGAATATGGGCCCAACAGTTTAATTTTTACTCATGTGTATCTCCTGACTGCCACTGGAGAAAAATTTGTATGGCCAACACTGAGGAAAATATTACAGTCTGGTAAAACCTACTGCTAGAATAGCATCCTTACAATACAAAAATTAAGCAATGACATATTGTTGTTGCCTTAATGTAAATTTTAATGCCTTTCCTGATGTTGATTAGCTGTATTATGTATTGCATTAGTAAATTGTCTGTTACATATTTTCATAGACAGTTTGCACATAGCGACATTACACTGCCCAAGGAAAATACTGATGAAGTGAAAAATCATGTAATTCTTTAAAAATAACATTTGGAAATATATTGTTTTCCTCCATATTTTTCTAAGTTCTCGCATCAGTGCTACATTAAATGCAGAATTAAGCTGTCTATGTTTATTTTTACACTTTATTCAAACGTATAATCATTTTATGAAAACTATAGTTATTATGTATATCACTTCTGAAAAAAATTTTGAAATGTTAATCTAGTCAACCTTAACTCTAAACTGGCAGAACTCACTGCCATACATTGATTATATAATATGTTATAAAATGTGCTTTACTTTCAAACAGAGCTTTCTGAGGAGGAAGAGTTCCTATTGATAGCAAGTGAAGCTTACAAAATTAAAGAAGACAAAAATTTGTTTTTTTATTAAAAATAAACTTGGAAGATCAAAACGGAAAAAAAGAATGAAAACAATAATAGAATAATCCATAGAAAACTTAACATTTAGCTTTGTGTTTTATACAACCTTGAATTATTAAAAATTCCTCAACTAAATATTTGAATAGCCACATAATATCAATCTGTATATATATAAAACAAGGTTCATTTTATCCTTTTTTCTATTGATAACATTTGCATTTTTAGTTTTATATTATTATAGATAAAATATAATAAATATCCCTTTATATAAAATATGCTTTTACTCTCTGATTATGTTCTTAGAAGAGATTCTTAGACATGGGTCAGAAATTATGAACATTTTTCTTTTTTTTTTTTTTTTGAGACGGAGTCTTGCTCTGTCGCCCAGGCTGGAGTGCAGTGGCGCAATTTCAGCTCACTGCAAGCTCTGCCTCCCGGGTTCATGCCATTCTCCTGCCTCAGCCTCTCTGAGTAGCTGCGACTACAGGCGCCCGCCACCACGCCCGGCTAATTTTTTTTTCGTATTTTTAGTAGAGACGGGGTTTCACCATGGTCTCGATCTCCTGACCTCGTGATCTGCCTGCCTCAGCCTCCCAAAGTGCTGGAATTACAAGCGTGAGCCACCACGCACGGCCTATTTATGAACATTTTTCATACTCATACACATTTTATGAGGCCAGCATCATCCTGATACCAAAGCCTGGCAGAGACATAACCAAAAAAGAGAATTTCAGACCAATATCCTTGATGAACATTGATGCAAAAATCCTCAATAAAATACTGGCAAGCCAAATCCAGCAGCACATCAAAAAGCTTATCCACCATGATCAAGTGGGCTTCATCCCTGGGATGCAAGGCTGGTTCAACATATGTAAATCAATAAATGTAATCCAGCATATAAACAGAACCAAAGACAAAAACCACATGATTATCTCAATAGATGCAGAAAAGGCCTTTGACAAAATTCAACAACACTTCATGCTAAAAACTCTCAATAAATTAGGTAATGATGGGACATATCTCAAAATAATAAGAGCTATCTATGACAAACCCACAGCCAATATCATACCGAATGGGCAAAAACTGGAAGCATTCCCTTTGAAAACTGACACAAGACAGGGATGCCCTCTCTCACCACTTCTATTCAACATAGTGTTGGAAGTTCTGGCCAGGGCAATTAGGCAGGAAAAGGAAATAAAGGGTATTCAATTAGGAAAAGAGGAAGTCAAATTGTCCCTGTTTGCAGATGATATGATTGCATATCTAGAAAACCCCATTGTCTCAGCCCAAAATCTCCTTAAGCTGATAAGCAACTTCAGCAAAGTCTCAGGATACAAAATCAATGTACAAAAATCACAAGCATTCTTGTACACCAATCACAGACAGAGAGCCAAATCATGAGTGAACTCCCATTCACAATTGCTTCAAAGAGAATAAAATACCTAGGAATCCAACTTACAAGGGATGTGAAGGACCTCTTCAAGGAGAACTACAAACCACTGCTCAATGAAATCAAAGAGGATACAAACAAATGGAAGAACATTCCATGCTCATGGGTTGGAAGAATCAACATCGTGAAAATGGCCATACTGCCCAAGGTAATTTATAGATTCAATGCCATCTCCATCAAGCTACCAATGACTTTCTTCACAGAATTGGAAAAAACTACTTTTTTTTTTTTTTTTTTTTGAGACAGAGTCTCACTCTGTCACCCAGGCTGGAGTGCAGTGGCGCAATCTCGGCTCACTGCAAGCTCCGCCTCCCGGGTTCATGCCATTCTCCTGCCTTAGCCTCTCCGAGTAGCTGGGACTACAGGTGCCCGCCACCATGCCCAGCTGATTTTTTTGTATTGTTAGTAGAGACGGGGTTTCACCATTCATATGGAACCAAAAAAGAGCCCGCATCGCCAAGTCAATCCTAAGCCAAAAGAACAAGCTGGAGGCATCACGCTACCTGACTTCAAACTATACTACAAGGCTACAGTAACCAAAACAGCATGGTACTGGTACCACAACAGAGATATAGATCAATGGATCAGAACAGAGCCCTCAGAAATAATGCCGTGTATCTACAACTATCTGATCTTTGACAAACCTAACAAAAACAAGCAATGGGGAAAGGATTCCCTATTTAATAAATGGTGCTGGGAAAACTGGCTAGCCATATGTAGAAAGCTGAAACTGGATCCCTTCCTTACACCTTATACAAAAATTAATTCAAGATGGATTAGACTTACATGTTAGACCTAAAACCATAAAAATCCTAGAAGAAAACCTAGGCAATACCATTCAGGACATAGGTGTGGGCAAGGACTTCATGTCTAAAACACCAAAAGCAATGGCAACAAAAGCCAAAATTGACAAATGCGATCTAATTAAACTAAAGAGCTTCTGCACAGCAAAAGAAACCACCATCAGAGTGAACAGGCAACCTACAAAATGGGAGAAAATTTTCACAACCTACTCATCTGACAAAGGGCTAATATCCAGAATCTACAATGAACTCAAACAAATTTACAAGAAAAAAACAACCCCATCAACAAGTGGGCAAAGGACATGAACAGACACTTCTCAAAAGAAGACATTTATGCAGCCAAAAAACACATGAAAAAATGTTTATCATCACTGGCCATCAGAGAAATGCAAATCAAAACCACAATGAGATACCATTTCACACCAGTTAGAATGGTGATCATTAAAAAGTCAGGAAACAACAGGTGCTGGAGAGGATGTGGAGAAATAAGAACATTTTATACTGTTGGTGAGACTGTAAACTAGTTCAACCATTGTGGAAGTCAGTGTGGCGATTCCTCAGGGATCTAGAACTAGAAATACCATTTGACCCAGTCATCCCATTACTGGGTATATACCCAAAGGACTATAAATCATGCTGCTATAAAGACACATGCACACGTATGTTTATTGCGGCACTATTCACAATAGCAAAGACTTGGAACCAACCCAAATCTCCAACAATGATAGACTGGATTAAGAAAATGTGGCACATATACGCCATGGAATACTATGCAGCCATAAAAAATGACGAGTTCACGTCCTTTGTAGGGACATGGATGAAACTGGAAACCATCATTCTCAGCAAACTATCACAAGGACAAAAAACCAAACACCACATGTTCTCACTCATAGGTGGGAATTGAACAATGAGAACTCATGGACACAGGAAGGGGAACATCACACTCTGGGGACTGTTGTGGGGTGGGGGGAGGGGGGAGGGACAGCATTAGGAGATATACCTAATGCTAAATGACGAGTTAATGGGTGCAGCACACCAACATGGCACATGGATACATACGTAACAAATCTGCACATTGTGCACATGCACCCTAAAACTTAAAATAATAATAATAATGAAGAAAAAAAAGATTTTGAAAATCTGTTTTCCACAGTCTTCCTACATACTTCTAGCAGTGCTTCTGGAAATACTATACCAGGCCTTTTCCAGTGTGAAAACTAAACATAATACATTCATGTTGTCCTAAAGTAGATTTTGTTTTTTCTATAATATATCTGAATTTTTCCATATTTTTTAGCCATTTATAGTTCATTGGTGAGTTGCCTGTTTTATACTTAAATAGACATACAGTTTTCATCTGCGTAGCACACTCTCCTTTGGGAAATATCTCCTCTCTGAATCCATAGGAATATGTGGCTTAGTCCCAAGTCAACCCTGCCTGCCCCCATTCCCAACCCTCATGTAGCCCCACCAAATAACCATATGTTCTAAGTAGTGCAATCAGAATTTTTGTCTAATAATTGATGTATGGATACGGAAAAAAGAATTATCCCCCTGTTCTGTCAATAAAAGTTCTAAAAACAATAGAGGCTTGGGTCAACCTATGACAATTTTGCTGACATCATAATGCCATGTTGAAGAAGCATGTCTGCGAATGAAGGCGGCAGAAGCAAATAGGACTAAAATGTAGAAAAAAGAAAACACGTTCATAAACTTGATAGTACCCTTGGATTTAACTCTGCTTTAATCAAGTTGCACCACATAGATGTTTCCAATAACAAAACCTAATAAACAATGTTTTTTCGTTTTTGCCCATCTAGATTGAGTCATGTTTCTGTAATATGTAACCAATAATTTCTAAATATTTAAGCTCTTTTCAAATTTTCTTGCATGTGATTTCTTATTTTGATATGCAAGATTATGTTACCATTGTGGATATTAATTTATTAACTCTTCTGATTGTAAGAATTACTTTCTTGGTATCATATTTTAATTTCAGTTTTATTGAAGATTTCTGCCATTTGAAAATTGTAAAGATTTATGTTCAATAAAAAATATTTTCTTTCATTGTTAATCCCTTTGCTTTTTTTTTGGCAGTACATTTCCCTCCAGAAATCTGTTACATATTTGCTTACGTATTCTTCTAGGCTTCATCCTATGTATTTAACTCTTTAATTCACTATGATTTATTGTAAGCACAAGCTTTGTTATTATATTTTCCCCATAAATAATCTATTTGCCTTTAAAATGTATAGAATATCTCATAACTCAAACTCTTATATTTTGAAGATTCTCTTTATTATATGTGAAGTTTTTTGTGTACTAAAACATATTTCTTTTATTGTTTGCCTGGTTTATTCTAGAAGTTCTTTAAAAGAATTAACATATAACATTACTATGTACCAAGATTGTATAAGGACATTTACAAATACTAGAATATTCTTATATATCTTATCAGTTATGTATTGTTACTGTCATTTAACAAATGAGGAAACTGGAGCACAGAGAGGATAAATATATTACTCAGGGTCTCATTACAGGTAATGGCTCCAAATGCAAACCTAGATAACATGGTCCCATAATTCATGGTCTTAGTCACTGCATTCTGCCTCTTATTACAGATGTAATACAATCATGATGATAGATGACACCAAAGAAGGGATATATATGATAGCTAAGAAAAGCCAACAAATAATAGCCTGGTCATATTTTTGAAGATATTTATTGCTATAAATGCAATTGGTATATTAGTTTAGGTATTATGCTTAGCCTGGCTCTACCTCTGACTTTATATCCTGAAAGAGGATGAATATGTTGATATTTCAGAATAAAATAAGGAATTAAATGATATATTTCAGAAGTCCTTTTATTTCAAGTAACAGATATCACTGCAATCAAATTAAAGCATCAAAGATATTCACATATTTCTCCCAATTCACAATGACATTTTAACTTTTCTGATATTGCATACGTTATAAAAATGACATACTTCACTACCATTCTTTTTCTTTCTGGAAAGTGAATTTGTCTTATAAATTACAGCTTCTTGAAATGAAGAAATAGGTATAAGGATTAGAATGGTATCTGCCTGAGGAAGGCATTGAAATCAGGGACTGGAAGCCTGTATGGACTTTTTCATCTACTTTTATTTCAATTCCTCTCTGCTTGTCTGTATCTTTCTGTTGTTTCTTTAGTGTGGCTACTGCTTTTCTCTAATACATGGGGTAGGTGTAAGAGGTGTGTACCATGGGTACTACGCTTATGTATTTAGCTGAAGAAAGTCTCACTCCTTCTCTCTTTATTGATTTCTTTCTCCCTCTCTCCATCCCCTCCCCTGCCTCATTCATTCTGTTTTTCTCTTCCTCAGTTACAAATTCCAGGGAACAGGTCTCTGATTTACCTACCTTAAGTCCTGGGCCCAATTCTAGACCAACCACTCAGGGCTATTAGGCAGAGGACAATTTGCCATTGTAAATAGTTGTAGGAAAGTTAAAGGATTCTGTGAGCTGGGAGGGCACGTCTAGGAAGACCCACAGGTGCCTACTTGAAATATATATATATATGTGTGTGTGTATAGATATATATGTGTATACATACGTATATATATATACACGTACATATACGTATATATGTGTATATATATACACGTACATATACGTATATATGTGTATATATATATATATATACGTATATATGTGTGTATATATATATGCCATTATTTTAAAGCCAAGGTAGTTCAAGTTTACCAACATCACACTACATTTCTTACTTGTCCATTGCTTGTTCTTTATCCCAAGTTTTGAATTCTTATGGTATAAAACAATATATGACTGTGTTTTCCAGGAGTAAAAGATAAAACTTACCCCTTTTCCATGTAGAAAATCTGTATAAGGATACAGAAAAGGAATATATATTTAAATTTTAAATTTTTTTTATTAGTCTGTATGTTTATTAGAAAATCTAGATTAAAAAATTTTTATCTGGATGTTTGCCATTATATTGGCATAACCAAAATATATTTTTATTAAATAGTGATATAACTTTTAAAAGTTAAAACTAAAATTAGAACTCCTATTTTTTGTCTGTTGATCTCTCTCTCCCTCTATCTCCATCTTTCTCATAAATAAAATTTTAAAACATGGCCCCCTTCACCATAGATGGATTTCTCTGAGTTATAAATTACTCATGTTTTCAAGGATTTTACTGTGTATGTTTATTTTATGAAAGAGACTTACGTGGTTTGCATCTGTATCCTCACCCAAATATGTCCAGTTATAGTCCCCAGTGTTGGAGGTGGGGCCTGGTGGGAGGTGACTGGATCATGGGGGTGGGCCTTCATGAATGGTTTAGCACCATCCCTTTGGTGCTGTTCCTGTTCTGTCGATAGTGAGTAATTGTGAGATCTCATTGTTTAGAAGACAATCTCTCTTGCTCCTGCTTCTGCCATATAAGACCTGCTTGCTTCTCCCTCACCTTCCACCATGATTGTAAGTTCCCTGGCGCCTCCCCGGAAGCCAAGCAGATGGCAGAATCATGCTTCCTGTACAGCCTGTGGAACAGTGAGCTAATTCAACCTCTTTTCTTAACTCAGTCTCAGGTATTTCTTTACAGCAATGCAAGAATGAACTAATACAGGAACCATGGGTAGCTTTACAGAAAATTAACCAAGACTCAAATGCAACTGCTACCTTCTTTTATATACTGGCATTCCATGGGATCTCTTTTATATAAGTTACTGCCAAGCACAACTGGCAAGCAGGGCTTCATGTGAAACCCAGTGCAAAACAAAAATGAGGGACTCCCTGTTCAAAAATTAACTCTGTTCAAAAGTAAGAATTTGAAGATGGTGGCAGAGCATTAAACCAAGCAATCACTGGGGCCCTTCTATGGACAGGGCTTTGTGTGACTGCAGAGTTACATGTCTAGGAAGCATGCCCTGTACCCAAGTGTTAGATAAGACAGGCAAAATTCACCTCTGGGTTTCATCAATTCATCTTTAAAATATATCCTCACAATAAATGAACAGAACATTAATTATTTTTAATAATTAACAATTTTTAATTTTAACAATTATTTTTAAATGAAAAATACAACTTTATAATCAAAGCAGAGTGAAAAAGTATAACTTGCAGAATATTAAATTCACATATAATTTGTGAATAAGTAATTTAATTATTATGTTTAGATCCTATACAATTGCATGGTGCTTGTGTTACATAATGTTTACTTCTGGAGTTATTGTAAAATCATTATCATGAAATTGCAGTAGAAAAAATATCCCATTAACAGGAAAATAATTTGATTAAAAGATAAAATTTAATTTCTTAATATTTTACCAATAGAAAAAGCAAAGTTCAGTGAAAATAGTTTCTTAGATAATTTTAATCAGGGAGAGAAGCAAAATATTTTTAATTCTGGTCTCAAAACGGACTTATCAATTGTGATGCTCAGAAATACCTCGCCATTGCATTTTATCTGTAGCAGCAAATATGCAAATGTAATAAAATATTTGAAGTTAGTAATCAGATGTAAACTTTAATAGTACAAGGTAAGAACTAAAGCCTTATCCTGATTGGTAGCTCTTATCTGTAAGATGAGGAGGAAGGTCTGATACAGAGTAATTCCAGGCTTTCATTAGATGTAAATTACATGTCAAGAAACAGTGCCCTAGTCCTCTGATAAGGAGAGTGAGACTACCTAGATAAGAAAGAGAGAAGGCAGATAACAGGGAGCAAAAAAGAGGAGAAAAAAGCACAAGAGACAAACCACAATGCTGAGGTTTTCTGTGTAAATACCACGTCATTTAATTTCTGAGAAAAGCAAGACATTGGAATAATAAATCTAGACAAAAAGACACAAGTGGGTAGCAGGAGACCTGGATTTTAATTCAAGTGCTTCTATTAAATGTGTATCTTTGTGACAGCATTCTATTTACCCCTATTTCAGCTCCCTCTTGTGCAAAGGGAGGAATTTAGAGTAGAATACTTTTAAGACTTTTATAGTTTTAAATTTATGTATCTAGCACTCATAAGAGTTAGATAATTTTGTAACAAAATATCCTGGTTTTTCCTAGCTCTTTACCTTGCAAATCTATTGGCATCTATTTTATTCAAAGTCCACTGATTGCCTGTTTGATCTAGATACTTAGTGCTAAGTTCTAGAAATGCAGTGGCAATTAAAACACAGGACCCATGGTGATAGGTCTATGTAAGATTACTGAAATAAGCCTCTTCATATGAAAATAAAAGAGAAGAAATTCAATTTTTCTCCACTTAACTGCTTATACCCCTGGATGAAAGAACTGATTACTGGTATTTTAACTAATGTATCAGGTATCTTCTCTGTGTGTTTAAAAAAATAGAGTTTCAGATTAAGATCTACAATCTGGTATTTGCTCCCTAAATTTCAAGGATGTAACCACTTTCTTTCACCTTTGAACTTAAGTAAGTGGAAGCAGTATGCTATTCAAAACTGATGATGTAGTCTTCTGAATGAAACTGAAAAGGGTGATAAATTCAGAGAATTCTATAACTAGACAGACAATTAAGCTGGCAAAGTAACTTAAAAGGGTAGGAAATTGAGTCCTTGAATTTCAGAACCAGGAGTCCCTTCAAAGTTCATTATTCTAATCTCATTTTATGGGTGAGAAAATTGATGTCCAGAAAGGTCATGTGTTTTGATCAAGGTCACCCACCTGTAGGTGTGAAAACCAGAATTTTAAGTGATACCTGTCCTTGTCTACTGAAGGTATCACTTTTTAAGCAGGTATTTTAATACTGGAGTAAAATGCATATTCATGTAGGATTGACATAGGGTGTGACAGAAGGCTTAACACATGTGTGCAGAAAGTTAGATATAAAAAACCTACCCTGACCGAAAACCTTGTCTGAAATTTCTAAGAGGAAGGAGCAGATTTTCCTATACCTAATCAAGATTAGCTCCTGAAAAAGTATAGAGACCACATATAGAGCTACAAGGATGAGTTCTGGAGTCCCTGTCCTATTAACTGATGTGTCAGTGACACCTTGTTAAATTCCTGAAGTTTCTTGGAGGGTCCAGACTTTTTAAAAAAATATATTTTATCTTCTCTCTGAAACATTAAACTTCCACACAGTTGGTGAGAAAAGTCTAACACTGACACAAATATATGTTTACCAATAAAATGAAGATATGAAATATTTTAATTTCAAATTGTTTTCTGGAAAGACCTAGAAAGAAATGTCATATGCAATGCTGACATGGGTTCTAAGAAATACAGAGCTATCTATCACTATTTGGGACTCAAATAAGATTATTACACGCTTTTTTATTCATTATATTTCTAAAGGCATACCTAATAAAATAAGAGAAAAAAGTCAGAGAAAACTTGAATTTATGCTAATTAATTATTCTTAGATAACTTACCCTGGAGTGAATGAAAGGACCACAAAAGGTAAAGATGGATCATAGATGTAAATTAGAGCAACTTCTCAAACCCACTTTCTATCTTAGCTACAGACAAGGTGATGGAAACCATTTCAAATATTCCTCAGAACTTTCCAGATGTTTCTAGAAAGACAAGAGCTGTCATCAAGGGAAGACAGAGAGAATAGAAGTCTTTTTTTTGCTTTCTTTATAAGGGAAGAGCTGTATAGATATATGCAAGGGAAATGTATATTGATATGGTGTAGTAGAACATCAACAATTGCTTCAAAGCTGAAGGAACCCTAATTGACAAGAATGATTTCTTGTAGGACTATGCTTTTGTATTTCAGGAGTCAGACCTTCAACATCATATGTTATAGCCCTTGATGCTATGCTTGTAAAACATAAAAAGATAGAGATGAAATAATTTATGGATCATATTCACCTGCCTCTTACTTTTACAGTTCAGGAAATTGAGGCCCAGTAACATAACACGTCATACTCCAGGTCACATAGCTCATTATTAGCTGAATCTAGGATAAAATGCAGTTAAGTGCTGTGCTGGGCTGAATAATGGCACCCCAAGAATGGCTATGTCCTGTACCCTAGATCCTGTGAATATGTTATCTTCCATGGTAAAACAGACTTTGCAGAAGTGATTAAGTTAAGGATCTGGAGATAGTGAGATTATCCTAGGTTAGCTGCTTGAGCCAAATGCAACAATAGAAGAAGATGTGACAATAGAAACAAAAAGTGAGAGTGGTATAAGGAAGAAGCCATGAGTTGAGGAATGCAGATGGGTCTAAAACATGGAGAAAACAAGGAAATGAATTCTTCCCCAAAGCCTGCAGAAGAATGCATCCCTGCTAACACCTTGATTTCAGACTCTGACATTCAACACTGTAAAAGAATACATTTACATTATTTTAAGCCTCTAAAATTTTGATATTTTGTTACAACAGCCAGAGGAAACTAAGACAATTTTTCTTTGTAAAACATCATGATCCTATCACACTCTGTTCCTATCTGTATTAATCTACTTAATGCTGTATATTGCAAAATGCGTTTGTATATCTTCCTCTTCAACTTCCCAGATCTTAAAGACAAAGTATGTTATTTCTCTCTTTATCTCTGAAACCTAAATAATTAAATAAGACTGTATGCATATTAAATAAACGAATGAATAATCATGATGCTAACATTTATTAAAATATGCCTAAACTTCACTCACAAGATGATTGGCCAGTTACTCAATAAATATTTACCTAGAGATTTCTAGTTGTGAGGCATTGTACTAAGCACACATTAATATTCGAAGACTTAGGCAATACGTATGTACTAGGCTGTTCTTGCACTGCTATAAAGAAATAACTGAGACTGGATAATTTATAAAGAAAGGAGGTTTAATGGCTTACGATTTTGTAGGATATACAGGAAGCATGGTACCAGGCGTCTTCTCGGCTTCTGACAAGGCCTCAGGAAGCTAACAATTGTGACAGAAAGCAAAGGGGAAGGCGGTATATCACATGGCAAGAGTGGGAGAAAGATGCCACACATTCTTAAACAGCCAGATCTCGTGAGAACTCACTCACTGGGGTGAGGACAGTGCCAGACCATATGGAATCCAAAACATCACCCACTAGGCCCCACCTCCAACACTGGGGATTATGCTTCAGCATGAGATTTAGAGAGAACACATATCCAAACTATATCAACATTTTTTTTTGTAAAGTTTTTAGTAGCTGAAGTTTTGTTACAAGATGACAGGCTTGATCTTAAGCCAATTAGAATACTGATAATCCTTAACTATCTATCATTCCATGATTTAAGTTGCAAGAAAGTGGAACACTTTCTCTTAGTAAATCCATTTCCTACCTTGGTTGCCCAAATTATATGTACCATTTTTTCCTCTCTATATGAGTTTTTTTTTTTTTTCCTTTTAAAGGTATTTCTGCCTGTCACAATGCAACTATTCCAAATAATACTGAACATATTCTTCCTTCTTAGAAGGAAATAATCCAAATCATGTCCATTTTTCCATCCAGACCATAATTCACTAATTTTGGGAAATGTGCTTTGGTCTGAATGTGGCTATTCATGATCACAAACCTGGACTATGATGAAAAATGTAACCATGCCTGCATGAGTAATACACAATAGTACAGAGAAAGGAGAAAATCAGCAGTTAAGTTCCTACCATTGGGTAAAGGAAAGGAGAAAAAGCACATTGTGGGGTGGGAATAGTAAGAACTTGCTCTTGTCGTGGCATAGATTTCCTAGCTAGTTTGGTAACCTGAGGATACCAAAATCTATGTATGCTCAAATCCCTTATATAAAATGGTATAGTATTTGTATATAACATATTCACTTCTTCTGATATGCTTTAAATCACTTTATACTACTTATAATAGCTAATACAATATACATGCCATGTAAACAGTTGTTATACTGTGTTTTCTTATATGCATTGTTTTTCTTTTTCAAATATTTTTGAACTATGGTTAGTTGAATCCACGCATGTGGAATCCAGGGGTAGGTAGGGTTGACTGAAGTGGTTTCTTCTTCTGAAGAAAAGATTCTTATCCTTGAATATGGGAGAGAATTTTTTCTGGGGTGTGCACTGTTCTATTAACCCACACCTTCAGGCAAAATTATGACCTGGGGATTGTGTTTCAGTTTGAAAATCGGGGGCCCTGCTTGTTATTCACTAAAAAATAAAATAATTTGTTTGATTTCAGGGGATTACATGCTAGAAATTTCATTCACTTGTGGGCCTTGGTTTTGAGTCAGACCTTATGATAAGTTTGATCTCCTAACATCCTAAAGGAATACATGACTGGAATCCAATCAAACTTGCTTAAATATAAAGAGAATGTGCTAGTCCAAATAACTAGAAAATCCAGAGCAAAGCTGGCTCCCAGCAGATCTTGTAAAAACTCAAAACTGTATCAGATCACTTTTTCCTCTATCTCAAACCTCTTATTACATCTAACTTTTTTTTTCTTATGCCAAAAAGTTACCATGTAGCAAAAAAGATGGTTGCTAATGGGTCCCTGTCTCATCTTCTAAGGTCTCATCAATCATAGAGGAAAGTTTCCTGTTTCTCCAAATCTTTGTATATAAAACTGGGAATGATCTTATGTTGATCCTATCTGACTCTTGTGACCACTTCTGTAAGTAAGCAGGGCTGGTTGAGGGCTACAGGAGGTGCTTCTTTAAAAGAAATTGGCATGCTGAGAGGGAGGAGAAAGACTCAGAGACCAATGGAACAGGATAGAGAACCCAGAAATAAAGCTGCACAAATAATGAAGTCAACAATAACAAGCGATGGGGAAAGTACTCCTGAAGCAATAAATGGTGCTGGGATAACTGGCTAGCCATATGCAGAAGATTGAAACCGGACCCCTGACATTCACCATGTACAAAAATTAACTTATGATGGATTGAAGACTTAAATGTAAGACATAAAACTATATAGCACCTAGTAATGTTCTGTAGAGCACCAAAGCTAATGCAAAACACATTAGTTGTAACACAGCAGACTCAAGAGTGATGGATCTGATGGTGTCAATAAGTTTGAAATATGCATAAATCTTTAATGGTAAATACCACAAATGCTAATACCATTAGCATTTTGTTGATTGTGAATTATACAGAAGAGAAATAACACATTGTAAATGATATTTTTATATTGCTTCTCAGATAGAAACCATAAAACTAATCAATGGTTGTGATGAGAAATTAAGTCAGGCAAACAAAAATTATTCCAGGAGAATATAAGAATGCCAGATCAAGTTACCTCTTAATATTATAATTGTGGTTTTAAGACAAATTATTTTAGTAAGGAGCTCACAGTAATAATGGAAATTTCTGTCCTTTGATGGACATTTGGAAATGCTGATGAGCCTCTATATTTAAATGGTGAGGATGGCTCCATTAATGGAAAGCAATACATACGTTATTACCAATTAGTGCTGTTTAATATTAAGATGTGCACTTTCTACATTTTTTGATATTGAAAATCTTTGACTAAAAGCAACTTTTTCTTGATGAAAGTTCCTAGAAATGAAAATTTCACCCTTTGTTTTCTGATCTATTTACTTTCAGCTATTTTTTTACAATGATCACTTGCATAATTTTTGGCAGAAATGTGTTTCATTGCTATTTGCATAGGTTATATTTGTTTTGTACATTTACATTAAAATTCAATAAAGCAAATTCAATAAATGTTTGTTGAACTGAATTAGAACGCACACACCTATCGGATCTATATGTACACACTCATATTGACTGACTATTCCATTTTGGTTATTAATGTTTATCTTAGAGTCAAATCTCTGAATTGGCTGCATTAATTACTAAGTGCAAAACCCTGTAACTTTAGCAAATAAAGGCTTAATAATTAAATCTTAAAAGTATAATAAAATTTATATATTCTTAAGAAATCAGAAATTGAAACTAAGTTGTGTCTCACTGTTGGCCTGAAAAGAAATAAAAAATACCTGCATAAATAATTGCCTTTGGCCGAGTGCAGTGGCTCATGCCTGTTATCCCAGCACTTTGGGAGGCCAAGGCGGGTGGATCACGAGGTCAGGAGATCGAGACCATCCTGGCCAACATAGTGAAACTCCATCTCTACTAAAAATTAGCCAGGCGTGGTGGCGCATGCCTGTAATCCCAGCTACTCAGGAGGCTGAGGCAGGAGAATCCCTTGAACCAGGGAGTTGGAGGTTACAGTGAGCCAAGATTGCGCCACAGAGCTCCAGCCTGGCAACAGAGCGAGACTCTGTCTCAAAAATAATAATAATAATTGTCTTGGAACTATCCAGCTTTTATCTCACGTAAAAGGCCACTTATTTTCTATTTTAAATTTGCATTTATTTTTAATATTTTTTCCCCAAATATAAATATGTTACATGGTCAGAACAAAGATATATATAAAGTATATAATATGGGAAGAATTATCTACATTCTAAAATTTCAGAGATAGACATTCAATTTTAACAATTTGTTAATGCTCTTTATCAACAGATTATTTTTGTAATTACCAAAGAAAGAAAAATATTTTTATTTTGACAATTTAGTTCCTGAGATAAGGTCAAAAGATGGGCACTGCGGGGAGGAGGCAAATCAGCTAGGGCCTGCAGAACTTGAGAAATGACCTAGTGGTGAGTTATCTGAGGTTTTTTCTTTTTCTATTTTTTCTAATTCCAGCCTGGTTGCTGGAGAGGCCTGCAATCAGGAAGCAAAAATAGGCACAGATAAAAAGTCCCACAAGAAGCCTGCTCTCCGGGCGGATCACGAGGTCAGGAGATCGAGACCATCCTGGCTAACACGGTGAAAACCCGTCTCTACTAAAAATACAAAAAATTAGCCGGGCGCGGTGGCAGGCGCCTGTAGTCTCAGCTATTCGGGAGGCTGAGGCAGGAGAGTGGCGTGAACCCGGGAGGCGGAGCTTGCAGTGAGCCAAGATAGCGCCTCTGCAGTCCTGCCTGGGCGAAAGAGTGAGACCCTGTCTCAAAAAAAAAAAAAAAAAAAAAAAAAGGAAGCCTGCTCTCTCTAGCCAAAGGATGGTGAAAAGGGCATCTAAGCCAGACAGAAACATCCTAACTATACCTGCTTTATTCCAGGTGAGCAGTCTAAAAAGTCATGGCCCTACCCCTTCCCATCAGGCACTAAGCCACTGGAAACTAAAAGCACAGCCCGGCCCTATCCCATCCCTGCAGCGTCATAGTGGCACCACTTTCCTTCCCCACTGGGAACTGCAAGTTGGGAGACAATAGGCAGAGCCAGACTCACCATTCTTGCCCCAAATAATGAGGTAATAGTGCCCTCTTCCCTCCCAACTAGACAGTGGAAGAAGGACCACGGAGAGAACAGAGTTAGATAAAGTGATTTTCTAAACGTCTGTATGAAATCCTGGGCCGAACTCTAAGCAGCCCAATTGTGACAGCCAGAAACAGCATAGCAAAGGTTTGATAACTCAACTCCAGTGTGGAATACTACTCAGATTTCAGACTACAGCCTGGGTAGAATGCAAATGGACAGACTAGAATAACATAGCAAAGGCTTGAAAAACTAAACTTCCATTTGAGCAATCTACTAACCTACTAAAGTAATCATGATGTGTGTTCTGTCGACTGCCTGATAGAATATTTAAATGTAAAAGAGAGTCTCATAACATACTTATAATCTACCATATGCAATTCAAAATTACTCGATATACCAAGAATCAGGAAAAATCCCAACTCAAATGAGAAAAGACAATTAACAGACCCAAACACCATGTAAACACAAATTATCAAAACAGGAATTATCAAACACAATTATCAAACAAGGAATTAAGAGGCCCCACCTCTTAATATTATCACATTGGCAACACCTAAGTTTTAGAGGAGACGCTTTCACACCATAGCAGGTCCATTGCAATTTCCATATGAATTTGAGGATAGATTTTTCATTTCTGCAAAAACAGGCTTGTGATTTTGACAGGGATTGCATTAATTCTGCAGATTACTTTGGGTAGTATTGAAATCTTAACAGTGTTAACTCTTCCTAACCCTGAAACACTATATTTTCTACTTAGTTTAAAAAAATTATTTATGCAATGTTTTGTATTTTCATTGTACAAGTCTTTTATCAACTTTGTTAAATTTATTCCTATATATTCTTTTACATGTTATTGCAAATTAAACTACCTAAAACTTTTTTCTTTAATTATTTTGGTATATAAAATCACAGCTAATTTTTCCATGTTGATCTTGTACTCTGAAATTTTCCTGAATTTGTTTATTAGCTCTAGTAGTTTTCTTGTGGATTCTTTGGAATTTTTATGTATAGGTTATTCCATCTAAAAATTTAGATACCTGTACCTCTTTCTCATTTGGATGCCGTTTGTTTATTTAGTCATTCATTCCTTTGTAACCACCCAATGGGTTCACCTCACTCACTGCCTAGACAGAACCAATTTATCAAGACAGGGGAATTGCAATGGAGAAAGAGTAAATTTATTCAGAGCCAGCTATGCAGGAGACTGGAGTTTTGTTATTACCCAAATCAATCTCCCGAGCATTCCAGGAACAGAGTTTTTAAACATAATTTGGTGGGTAGGGGCTTGGGAAGTGGTGAATGCTAATTGGTCAGGTTGGAGATGGAATCATACGGGGTTGAAGTTAGGTTTTCTTAATGTCTTCTTTTCCTGGGTATGATAGCAGAACTGGTTGAGCCAGATTACAAGTCTGGGTGGTGTCTGCTGATCCATATATATGATATATATATAAATGATATATATATGATATATATAAATGATATATAAATGTCACATAAATATCATATATAAGAGAGATATATAAATGTCATATATAAATATCATATATAAGATATATATGTAAATATAGTAAATATTTTAGAGACTGAGTCTTGCTCTGTCACTCAGGCTGGTGTACAATGGTGCAATTACACCTCACTGCAGCTTCTAATTCCTGGGCTCAAGTGATCGTCCTACCTCAGCCTCTCAAGTAGCTACGACTACAAGCACAAGTCACCATGCTAGACTAAGTTTTTTTTCATAGAAATAATGTCTCACTATGTTGCCCAGGCTGGTCTTGAACTTCTAGCATCAAATGATCCTCCTGCCTTGGCCTCCCAAAGCACTGAGATTACAAATGTGAGCCACCATGCTTGACCTGCTTTATTTCAATTATAAATGGCATTTTTACTTTAATTTTTTTTATTGCTGTTATATAGGAAAGCAATTGACGCATGTGTATTCAACTTAACTCCTGAGACATTCCTAAATTCACTTATTCGTCTAAGATTTTTTTTTGAAGTGTTTCGTAGGCAGTTTCTACAAGGACAATCACATCATTTGCAAATAAAAACAGTTTTATTTCTTACTTTCTAATTAGTATGCCTTTTCTTTCCTTTGTAAAATTTATCTTACTAGCTAAGATTTCCAGTATGATGTTGAATAGGAGTGGTGAGAGAGGACATCATTAACTTATTCTCTATCTTATAAAGCAAGTGTTCAGTCTCTCGCTATTAAGTATGATGTTAGTCAAAGGTATTTTGTATTTATCATTTAATGGTGTAAGGAAGTTATCTTTTATTCCTACTTATGCTGAGTGGTTATTCAATTTTGTCAAATGCTTGTCTGCAACTATTGATATAAAACATATGTTTTTCATATTAATTTTCCAATATGATAATTTACATTGATTATTGTATGTTGAAGAAGACTTGCATTCTTGTAATGAATCCTACTTGTGAGGTAATATATTTTTCTTTAAATCTGCTTCTGCATTCAATTAGAATCAAAGAAAATATTCTGTGTGATTTCAATTATCTTGAACCTATTAAGAGTTGTTTCACGACCCAGAATATGGCTTTTCTTGGTGAATATTTCATTAATAATCTTCTAAAGAAATTTAAACATTTTATTTAAAATTAGATTTACCCACATGGTTACCATTGCTAGCTTCTTCTTTTTTGCAGATCTATACTTTCATTTGGTATCATTTTACATTTTCCTGAAGGAATTTTTCTAATAGTTTTTAAGGTGCAGGTCCAATGGTGATGAATGTTTTCATCTATAGTTTGAGAAAGTTTTTATTTTGCCTCCATTTGTAGAAGGTGTTTTTGCCACATATAGAAGTATACACTTCTTTTCTTTCAGTACTCTAAATATATTACTTCAATATCTTCTGGCGCCAGCTGTTTCTGATGAGAAATCTGTCTTCCTTATCTTTGTTTCTCTACATGTAACATGTCTTTTATCTTTGGCGGCTTTTAAGATTTCTAAAATTACTACTTTTAAATGATTTGTTTATGATATGCCCTGTTGTAGTTTCCTTAATGTTTTTTATCTGGAGTGTGTTGACCTCTCAAATGCATGAGTTTATAGGTTTCATCACATTTATGATATTTTAATTCTTTATATTTAAAAAAAAAAATTTGTCCCCTTTCTCCTTATGGTCTTTACAAATATAATAGGCAGCTGGAAGTTGCCCCGTAGCTCACTCATGTCTTGGTTACTTTGATTATTGGTTTCATCTGTTTTCTTTCTGTATTTTATTTTGATTAGTTTTTGTGGATGAATCTCTGAGTTCACTATTTTTGTGTAATCTATCTGTTGTAGTCTCTATCTGCTGTTAATCTCATTGGTAAGTTTTTTTTTTTTCTTTTAAGATGGAGTCTCGCTCTGTCACCCAGGCTGGAGTGCAGTGGCGCAATCTCGGCTTACTGCAAGCTCCGCCTCTCAGATTCACACCATTCTCCTGCCTCAGCCTCCTGAGTAGCTGGGACTACGCAGATGTAGTTTTTATGCCAAAATTTAGGTTGGGTTTTTATTATATCTTTCATATTTCTGCTTATGTTCAATTTTCCTCTAGCTTCTTGAACATATAAAATCTTGTTGTAGAATTGTTTTAATGTCCTTGCCTACAAATTCACACATTGTTTTTATTTTGGCATCATTTTTTATTGATTTATTATTCTTATCATTACAAGCCTGTTTTTTAAAAACTAGTTTTGCATGACTTGTAACTTTCATTGGATGCTAAACATTGCATATTTTACAATATTGTATACTCGATTTTTTTTAAATTCCTAGAAATATTCATTTTTGTTTTCAGTAGTTTAAGTTCCCAAAATCAATTAGGTTCTTTTCAGTATTGCTTTTAAACATTTTTAAGGTAATACCAGAGGAACACTTAGTACAGGGCTAATTTTCACTGCTAATTCTCAATCCAATTCCAATGTCCCATGAATTTTGAGGGATTTAACTCTGGCTAGTGGGAAAATGAATTATCCCGACTATGTGTGAGTTTCAGAAATGTTTCCCTCCCATCGTTTAAGTGGTTGTTTCCTGGACCTTGGATAGTTTCCTCACTTGCATGTGCTTCTCAGTCCTCAGGTGAAAACTAAAGAAGGCCCTCTGCAGATCTCTGAGACTTTCTTTCAGTGCAATTTTTTCCTCTCTGGGACTCGGCCCTGCAAACTCTATTTATCTTGGCTTATCCAGGCTCCCAACTCTGTTTCTGCATCTCAGGGATATCACTGGGCTCCAGTTGTATTTCCATTTCCCGATCCATGGCATTCAAATTCTCCAGACAATAAACTGAGACAAATATAGGGCTCAACTCATTTTTTTTTTCTCTGTCAGGTATGACTCCATCTTGTCTGATGTCCAATGTATTGAAAACTTTATTTTTTACAGTCTTTTTGTTGTTGTTTTACACAGGAGGACAAATACAATTCCTTTTACTCCATCTTGTCTGGAAGCAGAATCTCTGTTAAAATTTTTATTGCCCCAATCATGACATGAAGCTGTCTTGTTTATATTTCTATAATTAACTCTTTACAAATATCCCCGTATTCTTTTTATGCTATGTCAGATAACTTTTTCATGCATTATTAGGATGAATTTCCTCATATTCTCTTGCTGACTAGCAGGGCTAAAAAATTTTTCCAGCTATTTCAAGCAGTTGGAGCAATCTTTTTTTATTCTGTCTAGAGAATGAAAATTACTCTTTCACCCAAATTTCAGACATCACAAGAGACTATAAATCTAAAGAGTATCCATTAAAAGTTTTTGATACAGTAAAATAGAGAGTATCTTACAACTAAAGAAGCCTAGGGCCTTTGTCCGAGTGCCTTACAATTCACTGTCCTATCCAGCATCCGGCTTGCTATGTGGCATGGCGAGCTTATTTAATGTGATCATCAACAATGAAGTGCCATTTATCCTGTCATTTTAAAAACTAAAAACCAAACCTCAACTAGGCCAAAGAATAAGGATTTTGTTTTTCTTTAAGAAGATCTAAAACTATCTCAATTCATTATTCCTTGTCCCTGGATTAAACTCTTTCAGAATGATTGACATTGAATATCAATCTTCTGGAAAAGAGCAGGTTGCAACTTACAGTACAAATAAAACCATCATGTAGTACTTGACGTCATCAGAGCATTTCCAAAATTCTGTTAGGGCTGTGTAATCATCAGTCTAAATCTTTCTGTAACTTTGCCAAAGCCCTTAAGTCTTCAAGGTCTATCTGATATTCTATAAATACTTTTTCAAATACAAACTTCCAAAATTCCACAAAGGCAAACAATAATTTACAGGTACAAGTTAATCTAAATCCAAATTTTAAAGAAATGTATTCAAACAGAAATTATCTGTTTAAGTATAAACTTGTAAAGAGACTACTGTTAATTTTTATTAATACATAATTAAGATCTCCTCTCTTCCATGGCTCCTCAATATACATACATACTTTATATCACTGTCTTTTACTTGACTATTAGAATCAAAATTTTATTTCTCAGTAGGGTCAAGTTTAAGTAAAATTCTTACAGAAATTTGTTTTAAAAAGCTTTATTTCTATCTAAAATTTACCATAATGTTTCCTGTATTATTTCTCTGATAAAAATTATTAAAAAGAAAGTATGTCACTTTTTTTGGTTCATGGAAAATTATTATAGTAACAATTCATGTTAAATATCTATGCTTTTTGATGAATACAATGACCATTATAATGTATTTTCCAGATAGGGAAAATTTGCTGAAAGCGAAAGAGGCTGTTACTAATTATATGAGAACATAAACTGGGACAAAATACTATAATTGATAGCAACCACTATTTGATTTTGGTTTCTTTATCTTACCTTTAAAACAAAAACATTATTTTAAGCTAATAAGAATGAGTTGATCTGATCCCCATGGACTTACTTGCTCTACTTTTTGTTCTCTAGCACTTAGTGGCACCTATAGAGTTGTGTCCAGCTTCTCTTTGAAGAAATAAATATATTAATGTAAATGGATTATTTTGGTATGGAGTTACGGTATTTAATATGCCTATTTTAACTATTTACAGAAATTAGGAAAATTGGAGAATTTTAAGTGAAATTCTCTTGTCTCCAGGATTTCATTGACCAACAACTCAACAATAAAACCTGTAAGTCATATTTATTCTTTCGTTGTCATTATGAATTATTAATATAGATGACCCTGAGTTTTCAAAATGGGCTTCCTTAACAAGCCAGGGTGAATTTTTTACTGGAAGTAAAAGTAAATAACTGAACATTGCCATCCCAATGTATTTTACTAATTCTCATGCTCAAGTAATTTAAACTCGAAAAGTACTTGAAGAATAACAGTGGTTAACACTGTTTTCTTTCTAGAGTATGCACTTGATCTGAGACAGCAGATAGCCTTGGGAATATTGTATTGGGTGTATTTAATGCCAGTCTGGCACATTCCATGGTATTATTAGTGGAATGCTAAATAAGATACTTCTTCATAATAATTCCTTAGATCTCTCACAACTTTTTATTTCCAAAAGACCTGGAAACAAATGTGTTGGCAATTCAACTTCTATTTATTTCTTTCATTTTCAAAATGGCATCCTTCACTAGCTAGCCTCAGGGTGCAAATGTAGTAAGTCACAAAAAATACAATAACTTAAAATGCTTCAGAAAACAGCTTAGAGAAATATTAGAACAGCATGACAAGAATCATTAAAATGTGAATATCCATTACATCTTGCTGCATCACTGCATATGACAATCAGGGAGCATTTTGGGGATGATTTGCTATACAGTCAACACAGATAATTTATCAAATAGTTTCTAGCAAGTACTCAGTAAGTGCATATGGGTAATAATTATATAAACACATTGTTTAACATTTAAAGGTAGAAATTGGAAGGGAAGAAGTTTTATATGTGCCTTAGTTACCCCAAACAAATTGAAATCCTAGTTTTCAAAGGAATTGAAATGCTGATTTGTATCAGAAAACATTTTATTTCAGTTAAATATCAATTAAATATTTCATTTCAGTTAAATTTAAGAATATATACTAATTCCATTAATCATTGGAATATTTTATGTAATATGTTTTACTTAAGGTAAAATAGCAATAATTATCTATTTGTGGCATTTTATACTTTTAATAACATGTCTTAAAATATATAAGAAAAAGTAATACTTTGAAGAACAGCACACAATTTATTGATTAAAAGCAGAAATAAAATATATAATGGAGAAATTATAGAAGGCAAAGAGACTTTGTATAGAAAAATTTTAACTGAACCCATTAAAATATTTCTATTTTAGACAATATATCTAAAAATTAATGTATATCATTTATTTTGAGCCTAGATAATGGTTCACTTCTCTCACATAAGTGTCAGATTATAACACTGCTCTGCTCAAATTCTTTCCATGGATTCTCAAACTCAGATGAAATGTCAACATTCTTACAGTGATCTACAGAACTACAGATGACCTTGACTTCTTAATTCTCTGACCTCATTGCTTAGCATTTTCACTGTGGTTCTTTCAACTCCTAGTTTACCTTTAGGTTACTCTGAGGACTATTAGGTGGGTGCAAAAATAATTGTGGTTTTTGTCATTACTTTCAATGGCAAAAACCACAATTACTTTTGCACCAACCTAATACTCAGCATTTTTTGCACCAGAACCTTTACTTAGTGTTTCCTGTTCTTAGAGAATTTACAACTATCTCCATAGCATATTCCATGACTTGTTTCACATATTGGCTCAAATGTCACTTCATCAGTAAAACTTTCCTTAACCACACTATTTAATATTTTATATCCTCTCCCCAGCATTTCTCGTTCCCCCTCCTGCTTTACTTTTTCTCCATTGCAGTTTCCATCATCTAATATATTTGATATTTTGCATATTTTTTATGATCTCTGTCTTTCCCTGTTAGAATATAAGCTTCGTGAGGGCAAATAATTTTTTCTGATTTCTTCAGTCCTCTATGCAAGATGCTTAGAACAGTGTCTGACCTACTTTTGGCACACATTAAATATTTGTTGAATAAATGAATAATTCTGCATTCTATCCAACTCTATTACTTACTTTACATTTGTTATGTAAATCTGGATTCAACCGCATTATGCATTTGCTTCAGAATTTTGATGGTCATTCTTCTGTTTCTCATATAAAATTTAGAACAAGCTTATCCACTTCCAAAAATACCTTTGGTATTTTTGTTAAAATTACATTAAATTCAGAAATTCATTTGGGAAGAATTGGCCTTTGCATATTTTTTCTTATATTCAACCTAAGTATTTTTCTGATCTTATTAAAATGTATTTTTCCATAATATATTTGAATTATATAGATACAATACATAGATACAAATATAAAGGATTATGTATATATAGTTACTTTCAGATTTATCTTCAATATGTAAAGAGCTTGGAAGCTGTCAAATTCTGTCCTAAAAGAAAATGTTGAAAAAACCTAAAAGATCAATGACTTTCATGAATCCGTCAGAAAGTTGAGTTTGCAGGATAAAACAACACCCTATAGTTTGGGAAGATGGGAAAATCAGAGTCACAAGTAAGGTATTTTCAAGTGGAGCAGGCTGCTGGAGCCATAAACTAGTAGGTGCCGTTAAGTGGTGATTTTGATGAAGTGCCTGGAAGCTGAGTGTGAACTACTGCAATTGAGAAACTTCTAAAAGCCTTAGCCTTAAGAGATGCACTCGCCCTTTTATAAATGTTGCCTCTAGAAACTAGGTTTTCATGATAAAGGGTGAAAAAAAAATTCCCCTCATGAATCTGGCATGGTAAAGGGTAAAAAAGAAATCCCCTCATAAAGAGTAATCTTTATGAAATACACACATAGCATTCTCTATAATGAAGGCCTAATTTCAGGAGAAAGTAATTTACCAAGTCTTATCTCACCTATGGCAGGAGGTCATTTCTCCCAGTCTAGTGCTCCCTAGTCTTCCAGGCTTGTGGGCTGTGAGGTGGGAGGTGGGAAGGAACCTAAGATATACTTGTGAAAGTCACAACCCAGAGACATAAACACAGTAGAAGACCGAGATTTAATCATAAGATGTTAAACACTCCTCCCTCCCACACACAACTTGCTTTCAGATGAAAAATCTTCAATAAACAGACTCTGAATTTAGTGAAACTCAAAGTCAAAAGGGAAGACAAAAACAACAATACAATAGGAATTTAAAGTCTCTGGCACCTACAGCAAACACTGAATGTAGCCAAACTCCTAGCAAGATTAATATAAATACTCACACTAAAACCTCTCAAAATAATACAATAAAATACGTTAAAAAAAATTCAAGGCATGCCAAAAAACAAGAAAAAACACAGCCTGAAGAGACAAAGCAAGCAGCAGAACCAGATTCAGATAGAAGTTCAAAGTTGGAGTTATCAGACATGGAAAATATAATTAATAATTATCAATTAATGATAATTCATAATTAACTTACTAAGTGCTTTAATGAAAAAAAAGGAGACCACATGCAAGAACAGATGGTTAATATTAACAAGGAGATGGAAATTCTAAGGAAATGTTCAAAGAAAATACTAGAAATAAAAAACATTGTAACATAAATTAAGAATGACTTTTATGAGTTTATGAGTAGACAGAACATGGCCAAGGAAAGAATCAGTGAGCTTGAAGATAGTCAAAAGAAACTCCCAAAACTGAAACGCACAGAGAAAAAAGAATAAAACATACACACACATACACATGCATACACACACATGCATGCACACTCACATATACAGCAGAACATCCAAGAATTATGAAAAAATTAGAAGTATAATTGAATTACTAGAAGAACAAAGAATGTATTAAGCAGAAGAAATATTTGAAATTATAATGACTGAGAACATTCCAAAATTAATGACAGACACCAAACCACAAATTCATGAAACTCAGGAAGCCCTAAACATGACAAACACAAAAATAATCCAAAAAAAGCAAACAAAATATAAATGTGTATCTCAGCCCATCATATTTAAATGCAGAAAATCAAAGACAAAAAAATCTTGAAAGAAGCCAGAGAGAAGAAAGCATCTTACCTATAAAGAAACAATAAGAAATTAAATATTTAACTTCTCTCTCTTCTTTCCTGCTTCCTTTATCAAGCAGGAAAGAAGAGAGAGAAGTGAAATATTTAACGCAATGAAAGAAAAAGACCACCAATCTAGAATTCTATATACAGTGAATTTAATCTTCGCAAGTGAAGGAGGGAGTGATGGCAACAAGATGCTGAACTAGAAGCCCTTGGCAGTCGTTCCTCCAGAAAGACAGCCAAAACAAGAAATAACCAACTACATTTTTATGAAAATAATTAAAGGAGAGTGCTGGAGCACATCAAAGCTGCAGCAGAAACCCTGTAGAGTACAGAAACCCAGGATGGCCACATAGAGAACAAAAGGAAACAGCTGGCCTCCACCGCCCCATTCTCCAGCCATGATCAGCTCAGAACCAGGAGGGACTTCTTACTCTAGGGAAAAGGTAAGCAAGGGAACCCTAGCTGCCCCAATCGATACCTTGTAAACCTACAGAATTCAAGACTGGGGGACTCTGCAGTCTTCACAGGCTCTAAATCTAGCTGAGCGAGCTGTGTGGAGTCCACACAGCTGTGTTCTCCCTAGCCAAGGAGCCTACACTGTGCTATACCCACTGTGGTCCATGTGTCTATTGTGCCATGCCATCTGCCATCTTGGGACTACAACTAGTGCTGGAATATGTCCTGCTCCAGGGCTGAGTGAACACAGTAACCTTCCATCTCTGAGGCTTTGCTGCGGTTGAACCACCCCCACCTAGTGGCCCACCACCCCACCACTGAGCTGCTGCTACATCCTACTCTGTGGGGTCAAGCTGCTATACAGCCACTATATCTACCCCTCTGGGTTGCTGCTGTGCCTTGCCCCCATGTGTCAGAGCTGCAGCAACGCTTGGCATCCCTGGGAAATGCTGCCTTGATTGCCCAGAGCAGTCCCACCTCCCTGGGCCTGAACTGAAGAGTTGCCCTGCCTCCTAGGAAAACAGAACCTTTGCCACCCAGAGCAGTCACAGTCCACTCTTCCCAGTGCCTAAGTTGAAGCAGCATCCTGCCTCCCAGGAAATGGTGCCTTGGCCACCCAGAGCAAACATGCTCCCAGGTGTCTAAGCTGAACCAGTGCCTTGCATCCCGAGGAAAAGGTCCCCTGGTCAGCCAAAGCAATCATGTCCCCAGGCCTAAGCTAAAGCAAGGCATCACTTGTTGGGGAATCAAGTGTTTTGGCTAAGCTGAAAAACCACACACCTGAGGAGTGAGCTGATCTAGTACTCTACGTCTCAGGTAAACAGAGCAGCAGCTGAGCTGAGACACTCTGCCCTACAGGCCAAATAACCCTGGTACTCTACTTTCCTGGAACTGGACTAGCTCACTTAGAGTCTGAGATGCTGAGACACCCACCTCTTTGGAGTGTGGAGTCATTGCTGTGCCGTTCCCTGCCCAGCAGGGCCCAAGTAACAGCTGTTATGTACCATTCCAAGGCTCTGGCTGATGCTGAAAGTGGCCTCATAGAATCTGGCATACTGCCATGTGTCAATCCCAGGGTCCGGAGTTACCACTATGTGGTGCCTCATCCCCTTGGACCCAATTTGCCACTATTCCTTATTGGTTCTGATTCCTGAATTACAGCCTTGCCCTGTTCCCCAGGCTCAAAGCCCCAAAGCACTCCTTCTCTTGAACCAAGTCATTGCTGTTCCCTGACCCCAGGGTCAGAATCAAAACTGAAACCTGGTGCCCTGAACCAAAGCTGCCAGGGGGTGCCTGAGAGTCACAGACTCCAACTCTGTGCCAAACTTCATCCAACCTGGCCTCATAGAGTGAACCTCCATCCCAAGACCCAGTTGCCACAATACATTAATGGGACCCTGAGACTGTGACCTCAATTCCATATTCTCTGAGCAAATGCCCCCTAAGATCCAGTGCCACTGCAGTTGCCCATAAGCCATGTCAGATCTGATACCAAGGGGGATCCCTTTGGAAAAAATGGGGAAAATAAGAATAGGAGTACCCCAAAAGCACTTGACACTGAGGACCTTAACAACCTACATTGCTACCACTGCTGCCACAAACTCCTATAGCCTAGGACACTGAGGCACCCACAGTTACTGTGATGACCACAGCTGAAGAAGCTGCACAAAGGCTGTATCACTGGATCTACTCAAAATCAGAGTCATCACATCCTTCCCAACTGCCACACTAAGACTTACCTACAGGCGAAAGACATTCTCTATGAAAGCCACTCTGAAGAGTTTGTAAGAGGTGATTGTTCTACCAGATGTGTGGATATGAATTCAGGAACACAAGAAACTGGAAGAAGCAAGAACACTAAAGGAACATAATAACTCTCCACTAACTGACATCAAATAAAAAAATTTACAAATTGCCTGGAAAGGAATGTAAAATAATAATCTTATGGAAACTCACCATGACACTAAATAATAGAGACAATTCAACAAAATCAGAAAAATAGTTTATGATGACAAATTTAACAAAGAAATGAATGTCATAAAAAACAGAAATCTTGGCTGACGGGAATCCAATAAATACAACAAAAATACAATAGAAAGCTTCGATAGCAGGTTAGCTCAAGCAGAAGAAAGAATCTCTGAATTAGAAGATAGGTGTTTTGAAATTACCCAGTTAGAGTTAAAAAGAAAAAGAAACGAAAATGAGTGAATGAAGACAGCCAACAAGACTTATGAGGCACTATTAAATGATCAAATGTTTGCATTATGAAACTCTAGAAGTAAAAAAGACAAAGATAGGGACAGAAGGCTTATTTAATAAAATGATTGCTGAAAACTTCCGAAGTCTTCAAAGAGATATGGACATTCAGGCATATGAAGCCCAGAAGTTTTGAGCTGTGTATGGCATATTTCAAAATAGCTAGAAGAGTAGGTTTTTAATGTTTTCAATAGAAAAAAAAACATAAATGTTTGAGGTGATGAATATGCTATTTACCATGATTTGATAATTACACAATGCATACATGTACTGAAACATCACATTGTACCCTATAAATATGTACAATTATTGTGTCAATGAAAAATAAAATAAAACTTTAAAAATTGAAGGAGAAATAAAAACTGTTATGCTCTATATGTCCCCAGCAAAACTACTGCATTTATATGGCTTCTCACTTAGTTGTCTTGGGTTTTCCGCATAAGCTATAACATTTTCTGTCATTTATTGTGCTTATCTCCCAATCCTATCCTTAATATCTCTATTTTTTAATAGCATTGCTACAAAACTTCAGAAGAATAATAAATAATATTAGTGATAATGTCTTCATCTTCCTCCTACTTTCAGTAAGATTATTTATAGTATTTACTAGTTGAGTATGATACAAGTTTTTGAAGTCAAAGCTAGTATCATACTCCATACACCAATAACAGACAAACAGAGAGCCAAATGATGAGTGAACTCCCATTCACAATTGCTTCAAAGAGAATAAAATACCTAGGAATCCAACTTACAATGGATGTGAAGGACCTCCTCCAGGAGAACTACAAACCACTGCTCAATGAAATAAAAGAGGATACAAACAAATGGAAGAACATTCCATGCTCATGGGTTGGAAGAATTAATATTGTGAAAATGGCCATACTGCCCAAGGTAAATTATTGATTCAATGCCATCCCCATCAAGCTACCAATGACTTTCTTCACAGAATTGGAAAAAACTACTTTAAAGTTCATATGGAACCAAAAAAGAGCCCTCATGGCCAAGTCAATCCTGAGCCAAAAGAACAAAGCTGGAGGCATCACACTACCTGACTTCAAACTATACTACAAGGCTACAGTAACCAAAAGAGCATATTACTGGTACCAAAACAGAGATATAGATCAATGGAACAGAATACAGCCCTCAGAAATAATGCCATATAGCTACAACTATCCGATCTTTGACAAACCTGACAAAAACAAGAAATGGGGAAAGGATTCCCTGTTTAATAAATGGTGCTGGGAAAACTGACTAGCCATATGCAGAAAGCTGAAACTGGATCCCTTCCTTACACCTTATACAAAAATTAATTCAAGATGGATTAAAGACTTAAATGTTAGACCTAAAACCATAAAAATCCTAGAAGAAAACCTAGGCAACACCATTCAGGACATAGGCATGGGCAAGGACTTCATGCCTAAAACACCAAAAGCAATGGCAACAAAAGCCAAAATTGACAAATGGGATCTAATTAAACTAAAGAGCTTCTGCACAGCAAAAGAAACTACCATCAGAGTGAACAGGCAACCTACAGAATGGGAGAAAATTTTTGCAATCTACTCATCTGATAAAGGGCTAATATCCAGAATCTACAATGAACTCAAACAAATTTACAAGAAAAAAACAACCCCACCAACAAGTGGGCGAAGGATATGAACAGATACTTCCCAAAAGAAGACACTTATGCAGCCAAAAGACATATGAAAAAATGCTCATCATCACTGGCCATCAGAGAAATGCAAATCAAAACCACAATGAGATACCATCTCACACCAGTTAGAATGGCCATCATTAAAAAGTCAGGAAACAACAGGTGCTGGAGAGGATGTGGAGAAATAGGAACACTTTTACACTGCTGGTGGGACTGTGAACTAGTTCAACTATCGTGGAAGTGAGTGTGGTGATTCCTCAGGGATCTAGAACTAGAAATACCATTTGACCCAGCCATCCCATTACTGGGTATATACCCAAAGGATTATAAATCATGCTGCTATAAAGACAGATGCACATGTCTGTTTATTGTGGCACTATTCGCAATAGCAAAGACTTGGAACCAACCCAAATGTCCAACAACGATAGACTCGATTAAGAAAACGTGGCACATATACACCATGGAATACTATGCAGCCATAAAAAATGATGGATTCATGTCCTTTGTAGGGACATGGATGAAGCTGGAAGCCATCATTCTCAGCAAACTATCACAAGGACAAAAAACCAAACACTGCATGTTCTCACTCATAGATGGGAATTGACCAATGAGAACACATGGACACAGGAAGGGGAACATCACACACTGGGGCCTGTTGTGGGGTGGGGGGAGTGGGGAGGGATAGCATTAGGAGATATACCTAATGTTAAATGACGAGTTAATAGGTGCAGCACACCAACATGGCACATGTATACCTACGTAACAAACCTGCACGTTGTGCACATGTACCCTAAAACTTAAAGTATAATAATAAAAAAAGATGTTTATTTATAGGTAGGTAAGTAGGTAGGTAGATAAACATATACCTATTTCTATATCTATATATGAATAACATGTTTTCTTGGTCTGGAGTTTGTATTTCAGGTGGTTGATAAAGCAACCATAAATTGCTGTCCTTAATTTTGATCAATTAAAAAGTTGTATTTGACAAAAAGTGAAGATCTTGGAAGATGATAGCAGTATTATTTAACATTAGTAAAGAATATCTACCTGCCAAGAAAAGGACAATGCTGGTGTCATATATAAAGCAATCGAAAATATATATATTAAAAGGGAAGACTAAAAATCTTTAAAACTGTTTCAACAAAAAAATCATATATTATTCTGCATAAAAAAAAGGGTGCCAAAAACTAATATTGCTGCACAGCAAGAGGACCCCTTAGATTTTCGAAGGGCACATGCCAAAGACAAAATAAACTGAATGATCAAGGATAGGTCTGAGACTTATAAATCAATGTTCAGATAAATTAGAAGAATGAAAAGTTCAGATAAATTAAATAAGGAAAATTTTATCTTTATTACTTGAGGCAGATGAAAAAATGTTTATGAATGAGAGATGGAAATCAGAACAACTCATTTGCAATTTTTCTTTTTAAGTATTTTATCAAAAATGATTTTCAATCTAGGATGGATGGATTAAAGTTGATTGCACAAAGAGAAACAAATGATACTTAAAAATGGTAAACATTTTATTTCTTTAAAATTATTTTCTCACTCATTTATTCAACAAAATATTTATCATTTTCAAAACCCTATTTTAGGTCATAGAAAAAATAAAAATAATCAGAATGGATTTTGATATCAAATAAATTATCATCTATGAAAGATAATTCCTATCTCAAAATAACTATAACACAAGGCAGAAAGTGATTAGTTCCAGAAGAGAGAATTAAGAGTCATGGCAACTGATATAGTTTGGCTGTGTCCCCACCCAAATCTCATCTTGAAGTGTAGCTCCCATAATCCCCATGTGTCATAGGAGGGACCCAGTGAGAGGCAATTTAATCATGGGGGCAATTACCCTCATACTGTTTTTGTGATATTGAGTGTGTTCTCATGAGATCTGATGGTTTTATAAGGGGCTTTCCCCATTTTGCTCAGCATTTCTCCTTGCTTGCCACCATGTGAAGAAGGACATGTTGACTTTCCCTTCTGCCATTATTGCAAGTTTCCTGAGGCTTCCCCAGCTATGCTTAACTGTAAGTCAGTTAAACCTATTTCCTTTATAAATTACCCAGCCTTGGGTATGTCTTTATTAGCAGTGTGAGAACAGATTGATATAGTAAATTGGTACCAAGAGTGGGGTGCTGCTGCTGTAAAGATACCTGAAAATGTGAAAGCCACTTTGGAACTGGGTAACAGGCAGAGGCTGGATCAGTTTAGAGGACTCAGAAGACAGGAAAATATGGGAAAGATCGGAACTTCTTAAAGATTTGGAAGGCTTAGAAGACAAGAAGATGTGGGAAAGGGCCAGGCATGGTGGCTCACATCTGTAATCCCAGCACTTTGGGAGGCTTAGGTGGGCAGATCATTTGAGGTCAGGAGTTCAAGACCAGCCTGGCCAACATGGTGAAACCCCATCTCTCCTAAAAAAAATAAATACATACAAAAATTAACTGTGCCTGATGGTGGGTGCCTGTAATCCCAGCTACTCAGGGAACTGAGACAGGAGAATTGCTTGAGCCTGAGAGGCAGAGGTTGCAGTGGACAGAGATCATACCATTGAACTCCAGCCTGAGTGACAGAACAAGATTTCATCTAAAAAAAAAAAAAAAAAAAAGATGAAAAAAAGATGTGGGAAATTATGGAACTTCCTAGAGGTTTGTTGAATGGCCTTGACCAAAATGCTGATAGTGATATACACAATAAAGCTTAGGCTGAGGTGGTCTCAGATGGAGATGAGGAACTTGTTGGGAACTGAAGTAAAGGTCACTGGTGGCATTTCGTCCCTGCCCTGGAGATCTGTGGAACTTTGAACTTGAGAGAGATGATTTAGGGTACCTGGGAGAATACATTTCCAAGTGGCAAAGGATTCAAGAGGAAGCAGAGCATAAAAGTTTGGAAAATTTGCAGTGTGATGATGCAACACAAAAGAAAAACACATTTTCTGGTGAGAAATTCAAGTCCACTGCAGAAATTTACATAAGTTCTGAGGAGCCAAATGTTAACCACCAAGACAATGGGGAAAATGTCTCCAGGCCATGTCAGATACCTTCACAGCAGCCCCTCCTATCACAGGCCTGGAGGCCTAGGAGGGAAAAATGGTTTCATGGCCCAAGCCCAGGCACCTCTGCTCTATGTGGCCTCGGGACATGGTGCTGTGCATCCCAGCTGCTTCAGCTCTAGTTATGGCTAAAAAGGGCCAAGGTATAGCTCAGGCCATTGCTTTGGAGGGTCCAAACACCAAACCTTGGCAGCTTACATGTGGTGTTGAGACTGTGGGTGCAAAGAAGTCAAGAGTTTTGGGAACCTCTGGCTAGATTTCAGAGGATGTATGGAAATGCCTGGATGTGTAGGCAGAAGTTTGCTGCAGAGGTAGAGCCCTCATGGAGAACCTCTGCTAGGGCAATGTAGAAGGGAAATATGGTGTTGGAGACTCCACACAGAGTCGCCACCGGTGCACTGCCTAGTGAAGCTGTGAGATAGGACCACCATCCTCTAGAACTCAGAATGGTAGATCCATGATGGCTTGTGCTGTGCACCTGGAAAAACTACAAACACTCAATGGCAGCCCATGAAAGCAGCCAGGAGGAGAGCAGTACCCTGCAAAGCCATAGGGGCAGAGCTGCCTAAGGCTGTGGGAGCCCACCTCTTGTATCAGCATGACCTGGATATGAGACATTGGGTCAAAGGAGATCATTTTGGAACATTAAAGTTTAATGACTGCCTTACAGTATTTTGGACTTGGATGGGACCTGTCCCTATGTTTTGGCCCATTTTTCCGATTTGGAATGGGTGTATTTACCCAATGCCTGTATCCTCATTCTATCTAGGAAGTAACTAAATTGCTTTTGATTTTACAGGCTCATAGGCAGAAAGGACTTTCCTTGTCTCACATGAGACTTTGAACTTGGACTTTTGATTTAATGTTGGGATGAGTTAAGACTTTGGAAGACTGTTGAGAAGGCGTGGTTGTGTTTTGAAACATGAGGACATGAAATTTGGGAGGGGCCATAGGTGGAACGATATGGTTTGGCTGTGTCCCCACCCAAATCTTATCTTGAATTATTCCCATAATCCCGATGTGTTGTGAGAGGGGCCTGGTGGGAGGTAATTTAATTGTGGGTGTCAGTTACCCTCATGCTGTTCTCATGATACTGAGTGAGTTCTCTTAAGTTCTGATGGTTTATACGGGACTTTTCACCCTGTTGCTCAGCATTTCTCCTGTGCCATGTGAAGAAGGATGTGTTTTCTTCCCCTTCTGCCATGATTGTAAGTTTCCTGAGGCCTCCACAGCCATGCTGAACTGAGTCAGTTAAGCCTCTTTTCTCTAAACATTACCCAGTCTTGGGTATGTCTTTGTTAGCAGCATGAGAATGGACTAATACAGTAAATTGGTACCAGGAGTGGAACACTGCTATAAAGACACCAGAAAATGGAGAAGCTACTTTAGAACATGGTAACAGGCAAGTTGGAACAGTTTAGAGGATTCAGGAGAAGACAGGAAAATGTGGGAAAGTCTGGAACTTCCTAGAGACTTGTTGAATGGCTTTGACAAAAATGCTGATAGTAATGTGGACAATAAAGTCCAGGCTGTGATGGTCTCAGATGGAGCAAAGGTGACTTTTGCTGTGCCACCATGTGAAGAAGGATGAGTTTGCTTCCCCTTCTGCCATGATTTTAAGTTTCCTGAGGACTCGCAAGCCATGTTGAATTGTGAGTCAATTAAACCTTTTTCCTTTTTAAACTACTTAGTCTCAGGTATGTCTTTATTAGCAGCATGAGAATGGACTAATACAGTAAATGGGAAAATTATTTGTTTGAAAATAAGCAAGAGTTTAATAGAGCAGATGGCATGGGGAATAACTAATATGGTTAATGAAAGAATCAAAACTCAAAACAATATAAGTCACATTGATGCACTGAGATTGCACAATAATATAGATTTTCTTCATTAGGTTAAAATAATATAACTGCTTGAATACAAGTTAAAAGAGAATGCTCAATGAAATATAACCTCAGGATGTTAGGCCACTGCAAACTCTACTTAGTACCAGTTACAGTATGAAACAACTGCCTAAAAAAGAATGGAAAATACAGAGGGGAGCAGAGAGGAAGGAAGAACGAATGATGAACAAAAGAACAAAGGAATGAAGAAATGAAGGGGGAAAGAAGATCATGCCATTTCAGGCCCTACAACTAAACCGACAGTCTTTAGAACCAAGGACCTTATTCTTCTGGGCTGTATGCTAGCCAGCCCACAACTGGAGTTTGATGGGCCACTGGATTTTAAAAGAAGTATTTACACATAAGTATATTTAGAAAGGCATAGTCAGGATAGAGAAATTGTTAGATAACATGTCATTTAAGAAATGATTTAAACCTGGGCTCAATTTTACCTGGAAAAAAATTAAGATGTAGAGATGATAGTGTAGCTATACTTACATATCAGAAAGGATGTTATATAAAACACTGGTTTATTTTTTATAGTTTCTATAGAAAAAATTAAAGATCATGTTTCAGAGATGTAGAATTCAGCTTCATATGAACATTTCAAAAAATAGATTGTCTATCCTGTGAGGTAATGGGTGCACTCACACTGAAAATAACCAATAAAATGTAGTTTGTTATTTCTTTTCCACTTTTATGATATTCTATTAGTTGCAAAATTTGGCAAATTCTATTTCCTTAATAAAACTGACTCTAACCAATTTTCACCTGGATTACCTCTTGTGTTCCTATTTCTCATTTGATTATCACGCTCTGCTTCTATCCAACTCCTGCACTATAGATTGAGCTGGATTTCTAATACAGTCATGTGTACCCTAAGAATCCTTTAGTCAACCACAGACCGCATATACTATGGTGGTCTCATAAGATCATAATGGAGCTGAAAAATATCACTTAGTGATGTTGTAGCTGTCCTAACATCTTTTAAAAAGAAATGCAATTACTTTTTAAAAATGCAATGTAGCTTTCCTAACATTTTGAAACAGCAATGGAATTACTTTTTAAAAATAAATTTAGTGTCACCTAAATGTACAGTGTTTATAAAGTCTACAGTGGTATACAATAATGTCCTAATGTACAATTTAATAAATTATAGCTGTCCTAACATCTTTTATAAAGCAATGCAAATACTTTTTAAAAATGCAATGGGCCGGGCACAGTAGCTCATGCCTGTAATCCCAGTACTTTCAGAGGCCGAGGCAGGTGGATCACCTGAGGTCAGGAGTTCAACATCAGCCTGGCCAACATGGTGAAACCCTGTCTCTACAAAAATACAAAAAAATTAGCCAGGCATGATGGCAGTTGCCTGTAATCCTAGCTACTCAGGAGGCTGAGGTGGGAGAATCGCTTGAGCCTGGGAGGCAGAGGTTGCAGTGAGCTGAGATCGCACCATTGCACTCCAGCCTGGGTGACAGAGCAAGACTCCATCTCAGTGAGAACAACAATAACAACAAAAATGCAATGTAGCTGTCCTAACATTTTAAAAAAAGATACAATTACTTTTTAAAAATAAATTTAGCATAACCTACATGTACAATGTTTACCAAGTCTACAGTAGTATACAACAATGTCCTGGGCTTTCACATTCATTCATTACACAATCACTGACTCACCTAGAGCAACTTCCAGTCTTGCAAGCTCCATGTATGGTAAGTGACCTATATAGGTGTGCCATATTTTTAATACTTTATTCTGCATATAGACTATATCTTTTCTGTTTAGATATGTTTAGATACACAAATTTACCATATGTTACAATTACCTCCAGTATTCAGTACAGTAACATGTTGTATGGGTTTGTAGCCTCGGAGCAATAGGCTATAGTATACAACTATGTTAGTCCATTTGCATCAATATAAAGGAATAACTGGGACTGAGAATTTATGAAGAAAAGAAGTTTATTTTGCTCAAGTTCTGCAGACTATACATGAGGCAAGCGGCCAAAATCTGCTCCTGGTGAGGGCCTCAGGAAGCTTATAATCATGGCAGAAGGCAAAGAAGAGCCAATGTGTCACATGATGAGAAAAGGAGCAAAAAAAAGAGACAAGGTGCCAGGCTATTTTAAATGATCAAATCATACATGAACTCATGGAGTGAGAACTCAGTCATTATGTTACAGACAGCACCAAGCCATTCATGAGGAATCTGCCCCCATGATCCAAACACTTCCCACTAGGCCCATCTCCAACATTGGTGGTCACATTTCAACATGAGATTTGGAGGGGACAAAACATCCAAACCTTAGCAACAACCTAGGTGTGTAGTAGGCTGTGCCAGCTAGGTTGGTGTTAGGATACTCTACGATGTTCACACAGTGATGAAATCGCCTAATGACATATTTCTCAGAATGTGTTCGTATTGTTAAGCAATTCATGACTGAATTTTATCTGACACAAAACTCTGCTTATGACACCTTAATGGCACTCAGGAAAATAAATTTTTCGGCTCTGCTTCATGATGTGCTTCTTCCTACATCCAAAGACTCTTCTACCATAATTCCACTACAAATATATATACATAAAATATGTATATCTATAAAATGTATATATTATATATATATATATATTTCACTGTCCTTTCTCCAACAACACAGAAATACTTAACTGCTTTTCAAATCTATTATTCTGTGTCATGCAGTTGCCTTTACACTTCTTATTCCCTGTGCTTAGAATAGCTTTTGATTATTTCATCAGGCTGTTTTCTACTTATTTTTTTTCAGCACTTGTATATCAGGTATCATTTTCTCAGGGAAGCTTTCCCTGAATTCAGGCTAATTTTGATTAATAAAGCAAATATGGTTTGAGCATCTACTATGTGATAAACAAATATAGGGGATTCCATTCCCCATTGTGCCATTACCTATATTATTTGTATATTTTTACATTTGTGTAAATATATATAAACATATATCACCGTGAAAAATCAATTTTATATCTACTGCCTATCTTATAGACTGCAAAATTTCCTACTGGAAGAAATATACCTGCCAGTTCCCGCAATGTCTACTCCATTTCTTGAATGAAGAAATTGATGAAAAAAAAATGAGTAAACAAATAAGCAAATACTCTTGTAGACTTCCAGAACTGATCAGGTGGCAGAGCAGAAGTCAAAGCCTTCTTCCAATGCTAAGAGTCCACGTCACCCTTCTATTTATGAAATACATTCCTGGGAACTATTCATTTCTAGGATAATCAAGTACTGTGGTTAAGGCCACTGAGTAACTGTATTTACGAAAATAAAATACAATATTTAGCATAATGGGATTTTTATGAAAATCAAGGATTAATATGAACAAAATAGATCTTTATCCTTGTCAGATTTTACTTAATGTAACACTATTGCAAATAGTATTATCTCTTATTAAATAATAGATTTCAACTATACTATCTAATATAAGAAAATCTCTATGGTGGGTTTGCCTCTCTCCAAAATTCATGCCCCTAGAGAACCTCACATTAGGAACTTATTTGAAAATATGGCCTTTGCAAATGTAATTACCTAAGATGAAGTAGTACTGGATTAGAGTGGGCCCTAAAGCCAATGACTGGTGTCCTTATAAGAACAGGAGAAAACCCACAGAGATACACACGGAAAGGAAGTTCTTGCAATGACGGAGGCAGAGATTGTAGCGATTCAGGTATAATCTAAGGAATGCCAAGATTATATTATCCCTCAGAGCCTTCAAAATGAACCAACCATGCCAACTCCTGGACTTTGAACTTTTGGCATCCTCAACTGTGAGTGAATAGATTTGTTTTATTTGGCCACCTAGTTTGTGGCAATTTGTTACTGCAGCCCTAGGCAACTAAAATGTTCTACATTTCACCATTTTATGTTGAAAAATAGAAAAGATAAAAGAGCATGACTCATTAAATGGTCATGTGTGATTTCCCTTCAATCACTGAATCAGTCTTTATCAAAGAAAATGTGAGTATGTGTAGCAACAAGTGGTTACATTGAAGCCAAGGCCCATCTGCTTTATACGGTAGAGTCCGATTTTATTTTGAGATTTCCCTTTTTTTCTAAATAACCACCCTACCTCACCCCGAAACACACGCACGCATGCACACACACACACGCCCGCGCCCACTGGACTTCTCTTTAGCCCACTGACTCACTCCTATCGGGCACACTCTATATGAAGGCACTGGCTCTCTGCACTTTCCTAGAAGATCGTGGTCAAAGAGAAGAGGAAAAGCTGTTTGTGGTGTATCAGTCAGGGACTGTTAGCGAACAAAGGATATGGTAAAACTAGGTTATTGGAGGAGAAACTGATAAAAAGCCACTCTATAAATATGTGGATAGAATGTAGGGAAACCACAAGAGACAGAGTATATGAAGAGCAGGGGTAGGGGAAATGGGAAGGAGTGATTACAGGGAACTGGAAAGAGAAGCTCTTCTGGAGATGACTGTGAGACCTGGGTGATGAGATCTGTGACATTCAGTTCATGATGCAGCCTGGGATAGGGAGTAAAACTCTAAATACTTTGATGCCACTCTCCACCTTCACTGGCCCAAAGCAAAGGAAAGTCAGTTTCTGAAGACACAGAGCAAAGCAGAGTATAGTGAGGAGTAGCAAATAGAGAAGGATAAGAAAAGATACCAGTAAGGTTGAATCTAGAGACAGATCTCCTATTTAAGAACTGAAAATTTTGGCTGGGCATGGTGGCTCACGCCTGTAATCCCAGCACTTTGGGAGGCCGAAGTGGGTGGATCATGAGGTCAGGAGATCGAGAGCATCCTGGCTAACACAGTGAAACCCTGTCTTTACTAAAAATACAAAAAAATTAGCTAGGCGTGGTGGTACGTGCCTGTAGTCCCAGCTACTCGGGAGGCTGAGGCAGGAGAATCACTTGAACCCAAGACGTGGAGGTTGCAGCGAGCAGAGATTGTGCCACTGCACTCCAGCCTGGTGACAGAACGACACTCCATCTCAAAAAAAAAAAAAAAAAAAAAAAAGAATTGAACATTTTATCCAATTTTGAAGTATTTATGTTCCAGGGGATTGGGAAAACACTTAATCCACACAGTCATGGACTACTTTGTTTGTGACATTCACAATTCCAGAGATTCAAATTTGGACTTGTTCTTACTTTCCTGGGGTGTAGGGTAGGGTATACAATGATACAACTAACTGATAAGTAAATTTTGTTTGTGGGACACAAAGATTTACTAAAGGAAGAGTGCATGTTGCAGTACTAAGTAAGGGAACATTTTACTTTCAGCTGCACCTGCAGCCAACTTTGTAACCCTTGCATTTGGGCAGCTGGATGTAAAGTGTGCAGAGCTGTATTGGGGAGTGAAAGCAGAGAACAAAGTAATTGAGTTGTAAAACTAAACAAAAGACTGATTCGATAATACTGGAAATATTTGAAACAAAAATTAATAATTCCCTATTCTGACAATGTCTAATGGGTTTCAGAGATAGAAGGACATCCTCAACTTCTTAGAATTTGAAGAAGGATTTGATGTCTAGTAAACCTATCCATTTAACAACGAAAAAGGCTTTTCTTGCCTTCTACCCAAATAAAGTCCTTCTGGTCTTTGAAATGAAAGTCAAACAGAAAACAAAACAGAGTAAAGGTCTTACAGGAGGGACAGTAAGCTCAGATTGAGCACTCCAGGGCTAATTCTAAAAGCAGGCCCTTTTTCTGAGGGAGGTATGAAACGAGCACAAATATAACCTTTTCCATCTCAATCTTATCCACCCCCATTGCCCTTTAAACACTGTGACCCAACTCATTCTATTCCTCCTCAGGCTTCGCAGAGATTCTATATACATTTTACAAGTTCATCATTATTACTCCTACTCCTGTGGCATCACTAAGGTTTAATATAAGAAGGCAGCCTGTAGCTCAAGTTATTTCTGCATCTTGTCATGAAGTCTACGTTTCCTCTTCCTCACTATTTTCTTTTTCTTTTTTTTTTTTTTTTTGAGATAGAGTCTCGCTCTGTTGCCAGGCTGGAGGCTGGAGTACAGTGGCATGATGTAGGCTCATTCCAACCTCCACCTCCTGGGTTCAAGCGATTCTCCTGCCTCAGCCTCCAGAGTAGCTGGGACTACAGGTGCGCGCCACCATGCCCAGCTAATTTTTGTATTTTTAGTAGAGACGGATTTTCACCACATTGCACAGGATGGTCTCCATCTCTTGACCTCGTGATCCACCCACCTCGGCCTGCCAAAGTGCTGGGATTAAGGCGTGAGCCACCGTGCCCAGCCTTCGTCACTGTTTTCATCTAGTGTCAAATCATTTTAAATGTTTGTTTTTAGGCCAGGCACGGTGGCTCACGCCTGTAATCCCAGTACTTCGGGAGGCCGAGGCGGGTGGATCACGAAGTCAAGAGATCGAGACCATCCTGGATAACATGGTGAAACCCCGTCTCTACTAAAAATACAAAAAAAAATTAGCCGGGCATGGTGGCGGGCGCCTGTAGTCCCAGCTACTCGAGAGGCTGAGGCAGGAGAATGGCGTGAACTTGGGAGGTGGAGCTTACAGTGAGCCGAGATGGCGCCACTGCACTCCACCCTGGGTGACAGCGAGACTCTGTCTCAAAAAAAAAAAAAAAAAGTTTGTTTTTAGACTCATCCAATTAATATTTTTAAATAACTCAGGTTTCTAGATGTCATCCCCAACCTGTCTCTTACAAATCAATCACTGCTGCTTTTCTGCATAGAAATCCTAAAGCCACTGTTTGTTAATGTGGTCTGAGATTATAGCTACAAAATATGGCTAAGGTAAGGTCACAAAACAATTGTCTGGAAGTCAGGAAAAAGTAGTAGCAATAAAATCTTTTATATTTTATCTCCAGAGAAAAGTAACTATTGTTTCTAACCAAAAAAAAAAAAAAAAAAATTTTTTTAAATGTTGATGTTGATACAGTAAAGAGCCCTTTGCTGACACTCAATATTCACTAACTCCAACTTGAAATGTTGCAACTTGAGTGCCTTTTTTGCATTTGCTTTTTTTTGAAACGGAGTTTCACTCAATCTTGGCTCACTGCCACCTCCACCTCTCAGGTTCATGCAATTCTCTTGCCTCAGCCTCCGGAGTAGCTGGGATTACAGGCACCCTGCCATCATGCCTGGCTAATTTTTTTGTATTTTTGTAGAGACGGGGTTTTGCCATGTTGGCCAGGCTGGTCTTGAACTCCTGACCTCAAGTGATCCACCTGACTCGGCCTCCCAAAGTGCTAGGATTACAGGTATGAGCCATCACATTTGCTTTTTTTTTTTTTTTTTTTAACTGGAGGGAAAAATCCAAGAAAATGGTTTGGTCACCTGGATGTACTTATCCAAGTTTTCTACTGTATTTGTCTTTTTATACTGCAATTTTGCAAATGTTAACAGATTAAGGCAGACAATAAAACACGAGCTTTACCGCTGATCCCCAAATCTGATATTTTAAAAGCATATAGAAGCTTCTCACTGACATTAACTCATTTCCCTGAAATGTAGCAAGGAACAGACATCAGATCATCTGAAGTGACACTTACACGAGCAGAAAAAGACAGATTCATTCAATCTTCAAGTTTCGGGCAAGTGATTTAAGACAATAACCTCAAGTAAGTTCTTTCCCGAAGAATAACAACAACAACAAAGCCACTTGTATCAAAAGCAAATATCTGGATTTGTGTGTGAGAAAAGATT
The DNA here is from genome assembly GCF_009828535.3 of Hylobates moloch. Taxonomy (NCBI): domain Eukaryota; kingdom Metazoa; phylum Chordata; class Mammalia; order Primates; family Hylobatidae; genus Hylobates; species Hylobates moloch. Next base: position 53,860,937 of record NW_026652285.1, on the reverse strand, counting down.
AACCATGCATTTTAGAGTAGTCATTGTAAGGGCACTATGCGAAATTAAGATCACATAAAACTGTAATAGCGGCTATTAATTGCCTGAAGCCTATTAAGCCTTGCAAATCAGGGAAAGCAATCCTATGCTTGCTAGCCACACTTTATAGCCTCCTCTGTCTGGCTCTTTTACAACTACCATCTCTTGCAAAATGCTTTGTTCCAACTTAAAGAAATGAAGCAGGAATAACTCCTTTTTTTTTTTTTTTCCCTCAGCTGGGTTTTGGCAAGTACATTTTAAGTTACTTGCACTCTAGGGAGCGAAGCACTAATGAAAGCGTATGAAAAGTAATGTACCTAAAGAAAAGGTAAATGACAATAACCAGTGCACAACTTTTTATGACTTAGGCTTTTAAAGTGAAAAGCACTTTCTATAACAATAAATGTTCTGTGTTATATAATGTTGCAATAACACACTAAATAACTGAACAATAGTTGTACTTTTTCCTCACTGCAACAAAATGTGTTTGGAATCAGAAGACAAAATATTCTTTTTCCCTTTACTGTTTCAATTATGTGTGTATTAAGCTTTGACAGATCTTTAAAAAATTTATTGTTAAACCCCAAAAATGAATACTTGAAGCACTGTTGACTCATAAGTCATATTGAATATATTTTGTTTTGGTATTTGTTTTATATAAGACTAGCCATAGGTCGGAAAGGAATAAGCCCAGAGACTTAGATTTAATTCTTTTTAGAAAGTTGATTATGCTCTATGTGTTGAAAGAAATTTACATAAAAGACTGTAGACTGGAATTGAGTACCATAAAATCTTTGCTCTGTTATGTAGAAGACCAGATGTAATGAGTTATCACATAACTTCTTTACTCTGCTACTGGAAATAAATAAAAGCTCCAGAAACATATTGTCAAAATACAAACAAAAATAAACAAGCCCGGATCTCTTAGGTCATGCAAAAAGGCATCAGAAGTTCCTTTAATGCAGCTATCATTAGGTAAATGATCAGTGTGTTACCTCTAATGACATCCAGCTTATTTCACGTAAGGTAACCATTTCCTTAACTACTATCTAAACATCAAAGGAAAATGTTGTATGAACACATTCATATTTCTCAAATGCAATGGCATGAGAGGGCATTAGCCATCCCACTGCCTTCATCAATAAACTACAAATAAATACATAATTGAGTAAAACACCATTATGCTATGTGAAACACTTCAAGGAATGTCATCTGTCTCTTACATTTCAATCACTGCTCCTACCTTTCTGTATAGAAATCCTGGAGCCACTGTTTCTTAATGTGGTCTGAGATCAGAACTACAAAACATGGCTAAGCTAAAGTCACAAGACCACTGAACAGAAGTCAGGAAAAAGTTATAGCAATAGAATCTTTCATTCTTTATCTCCAGAGAAAAATAACTATTGTTTTTAACCAAACAGGTTTTTTAAAAAATAAATGTAGTTCTATAGTCTTATTAGAAACTTATATACTCCATACTTTTGATGATTTTCTCATCAAGGCAGAGCATCTGTTCCAATAAAGCTAGCAAATCAATGCTCCTGTAGCCACTTTGTCAAAGTTTAAAAAGAATTCTTAAAAAAGATGATTGAGATTTTATGGTCAAAGACTGAAAGTTTGGTGTTACTTCATTTCACCTTCTATAAGCAGAAAAAGAGCATGGCTCATGTATCCTTTTCAATTACACAATTACATTGAATGAAGGACTTGCAACAAAGAGATTATAAAAGAGGTCCAGGATATATGTGGCACTCTTACGTCTCATGCTTGCGGTGGCCACTGTTAACAGTGCCATGTCATTCTTTCCCTCTGAGCCTAGACAGAGCTTTCAATCTCTCTCAAATGGTGCTCTAATCAGCTACTATCGACTAATGAGAGTTGGTATTCAAGATGAAACATATTTGTTATCTCTTTTCAGTGAGTAAAACTTTCTATTAATCATTTTTTATACCAGTCAAAGAACATTCAATCCTTATTGGCTTGTTTCTGGCTAAAATGGTTCTTCATGAAATTCTAGTTCCTAAACAATGTTTCCTTTTTCAATAATTTAAAAATGATTATATATTAAACTAAAATATGTCTTATGAAGACTGCCACCATGATTCAATAGTATTAGAAGAAGACAGAGCAAACAATTTTATCCATGTGCATTGCAAAAGTTTTGAAATATAAAACTCATAATGATTTACAAAGAAATTCTATTATTTTCTTTAATTACTAACTTTTTAAGGGTTGGGCACATGCTTTAAAATCTTTGACATTAACTTTCTCTCACCATAAATATAAATTGCAGTCTGCATTTCAAATATATTTTTATATAAATTATACCTTATTGCTTAAGTTTGTGAAGTATGCATTTTTTATTGGTCTTGTTTTTGGTAATATTCTATTAGTTCGAACTTGATTTTGGCTTAAAGTCACTCATTGGATAAAATATGCAGTTATGTAATCTCTCATTGGTATAAAATTGTTACTTAAATATCAAGATAAAGTTTAATAGTCACTAATCATTTAAAAAATACATTTACTTAAATGTATCAGTAAATGTGTCTACCAAGCTCATTGATATGCAAATATTAAATACTTAAGCACTAGGCTAAAGAATCCTTTGAGTCCAATTGATCTCTCAAATTCCATGACTCTGATCCTTCAATTCAGTGTTGACTAGAATGTAATGAGATACATGAAATTTTATAGCCTGTGTATTAGTCAGTTCTCATGCTGCTAATAAAGGCATATCTGAGACTGGGTAATTTAGAAAAGAGAGAGGTTTAATGGACTCACAGCTCCACATGGCTGGGGAGGCCTCACAATCATAGCAGAAGGCTAAAGTCATGACTTACATGGCAGTCGGCAGAAAAGAATGAGAGCCAAGCTAAAGGGGTTTCCCCTTATTAAATCATCAGATATCATGAGACTTATTCACTACCACAAGAATAGTATGGGGAAAAGAGCCACCCTTGATTACATTATCTCCCCTCTGATTCTCTCCCACAACATGTGGGAATTATGGGATCTACAATTCAAGATGAGATTTGGATGGGGACACACCCAAACCATATCACTCTGGTATACTTTTGGAAAGCTGTTAGTAAACTGTAATGTGTATATAAAAGTGACATTACTCTTTAATCTAGAGTATACTTTATGTAATAATTCTTATCCTAACATTTTCACAATACTTGATGTTTAGGGACAACACAATTTAAATAAAATAACTATAGTTATGCTGATACTATGATCAGGGGCAATGAGTTTGTTATTAAAGAAGTAAGAAATGACACATGTCTAAGATCCTTAGGTACTGGAATTTGGATAATAGAGCTATCTGTTAAATTTGAGAAATAGATAAGGAATAACACTTAAGACTTGTTCATCTTGTCAGATTTGAGACAAAAAATCTAAATCAGGCCCCTGGGAAGCTAGAAATTATGCAAGGATTTATTTCTATGTTGGTACCAATACATACATTAAACAATCCTTAAAAATTTTAAAAACACTGTGCATCTGCAACAAACCTATTTTACATTTAAAATTGTTTTATATCAACTGAAATAAAAATGCAATTTTAGTACAATGTGGTTACCTTTGAAAAAAACATTTCTTGTGGTTTTTAATGAAAAAGATTTGCTTTATCATCACCAGGGCTATGTCTTCTTGCCAAAAGGAAGAGAAAAACAATAAAAAAGAAGGAAACTTTTAAATCAACACTTCATAAAATAAGAGATATAAGTAGCCTACAGACACATGAAAATGTTCTCAACATGCAAATGTTGTATTTAACATTTATACTGTAAAATATTACTTTGCACCCACTACTACAGTTATAGTTAAAAAACTGACAACAGCAAATGTTGGTGGAGATGTGGAGCAACTGGAACACTCATACATTTCTGTCTGGAGTGTAAAATGGCGAAACAATTTTGCAAAACTGATTGGTAGTTTCTTATGAATGTAGTCATATACTTACCCTAAGACTCTGCAATTCTATTCTTACCAAACTACTATTCTTACCAAACTATCTAAGAGTAAGAAGAACAAATGCCCACTTGGAGAAAGAGACATAGTTTCTTTTTTTCATGGAAATTTAAGTCAAGTGAGGCTCATTAGCCAGTTCTTCTGAGATTTGCATAGGTATACTGTTTATGCAGTCATGCTGATTGGATCTCCCTCATGTCCATCTTCTTTGGTTCTCTGTACACTGACTCCTCATTTCTTTGACATACACATTAAATACACATTTCTGATTTGAAGCTTGTATTCTCTTTCATACATGATGCCTGTCCTTAGGCTGCCCAAAGAACTCTGAATCTGAGCTCTTATATTCTCTTCCAGCTTCTCAGTGACCACAGTAATTTGGATTACCTGGCTTCCTGGCAAGGATAACAAGAGGATGGCAGCTAGTAGAAATTAGTAAAAAATAATTTTGTTCTTTTTTTTTTTTCCTAACTGTTTACTCTCTCTCTCTCTCTCACTTTTGTATTTCAAATCCAATTTATTATCACTTTTGTCTTCCCTTTTTTGCTTGCCTCCATAGCATCTTTTCTCTTCTTATACTGGTTTATATCGTATTTTCCTTCCTTAATTTTTCATTAGTACCATATTTTAACTTGGCTATTTCTTCACTTTGTGGCTATTTCTTTTCCAGTATTTCCTTCTCTACTGTCTCCCACCTTTACTTTCTCAGATGATCACATTTTCATAAAAGTTTTGGGTTCTTCCCAGAAGTAAACCCTGAAATGAGGATGTGAGAAAAAAACTGTTTATTTGGGAGTTGATTCCAGGGAAGCACCAGTAGGGCAATGGTGTAGTGAGACAGAGAAAGCAGGCAGGCTGGAGCTGTCAACAAACCAGTTGTCATCAACTGAGGTGCCACCCAGAGGGAGATTTCTGGGAGACAAGGGAGAGCATCTCTCAGAGTAATTTCTCCCAAAGAGTGAGGAAGAGGCTGTACTTATTTACAAATTCCTATTCCTCATTGTTTGAGGGCTGCTCCCAGAAGTGTTATCTATCCTACCTCCTAACACTCCCAGCCTGACCTATGAGTGAGCAGAGCATGCTCCTGTGCACAGAGGACACAGAGGAGAGGAGGAAGGTGCATTTGCTATCTGATGGAGAGTGCATGAACTTGTTAGGAGCAGGGCACTACTGGCATCTGCCTCTAAATTCAACCTTTTATGGTTGAATATTTATCACTTTGTAAATTCACGGGTAACATTTTGAAAATACTTTAGGGACACACGGAAATGAGACCAATGCAAAAACAAAAAGAGCTCAAGTTTTTATGTGTTTTTCTGAAATATAAATACCAAAGATATGTTGATATATGTGCTCCTACTTATAAATATGTGCAAATGAATGTCTTCTTTATACAGGTGAATAGAAGTTGCATACAAAAATTTTAAACATTATAATCTTATAATACAATTTTTGAACATACAATCTAGTTCACAGTTGCTTTTCTTATTAGTTTTGCTTTATTCAGTCTTTTGGTTTTCGTTTTTTTTTTTTTTTTTTTGGCATGGATACCCTTCAAAAAACACAGAATAATGTTAAATGTTTAAAGTATAAATGGTTCCAATAGTCTTTCTACTAATACTGCATTCTTCATGAGATGCCAATATTTTGTTTGTTTTCTTACTAAAACCAAACATAAAATACAATCTAATTAAGTCACTTAAAATTGAGACTTCAATGAGAGAATTGTAAAAGCTCTCTTAGAAGAGCTTTGGCTGCCTAAAAGCAGCTCTCTTTACCATAGGATGTTCAAATTTCAGAAATCTTTCCTCTCAGTGGCACAAACCCCAAGTTAAATTAAAGAGCCCCACACAGAATTAAGAGGTCTTAAGTTTCATCAAAGCAAATATGAGCTAAACTGCATGCTAGATCTGATATTTATCAGAGTTTTAGAGAAGACAAGATCATTTTATACTTACAAGATTGATATATTCAAATGAAGAATGGCTTAGTTTATAGAACACCTACAAGCAGCATTTTAATCGTTCTATGAGTGATATGTTTTCCTACAATTTGTATAGTATAATTTCCTACAATTTGCTTAAAAGTGAGATTTATCCCTTATATTTTAATCTCTAAATAACATCCCTAACTTGCTTTAAAAGCTCTAGGAGTCCTTTTACTCTTGAAATATATCCAGTGCTGATTCTACTATAGTACCAGTAAAGACCTTGCAGACACCAGGACAGATAGCCACAACAACACTGAGACTTAGGGTACCAGTGATCAGCTGAAATCAGCTTTCTAATGGCTGTTTTATAAAAAGTAGATTAGTAATACATGTCACCACCATGATCCAGACAATTTTCTCCAAGAAATAAAAAAAGCCTAATTTTTCTGGATCTCATCTTTGGCACCTTTTTGCTTCTTAGATTTGATCTGGTTTTGATTTCTGGTTAAATTTCAATTAAATATTTCATTTTAGTTAAATTTAAGAATATATACTATTTCCATTAATCATTGGAATATTTTATGGAATATGTTTGATTTTATCTGGTTTTCAAAAAATTATTATTGGCTACAGAAAGAAGGAATCCTGTCTTTCCTTTCAATTTTTTTTTTTTTTTTTTATGAGGCGTATTCTCGCTCTGTCGCCCGGCTTGGAGTGCAGTGTCTCGGCTCACTGCAAGCTCCGCCTCCCGGGTTCACACCATTCTCCTGCCTCAGTCTTCAAATGTTTTGAATATGAGATTTCCTAGATTTTGAGTCTGCCATCTTACTCTACAACTTCTTTCAAATGCTCATTTCTCTCCGCCCATCTTGGTGATGATCTCCTCTTTAGATGCTTTAGCATTTTACGATAAGCAAAGGGAGCGTTCAGGGAGATTATTACATTGTGCAACACTGGAGCTCCAGGATCTCTGAGTCCCATAGGAAGCCAAATATTTATTCAATTAATCTTGATTGAAATTAAATATACTGAGAACTTCTCTATCACTATATTTGTGAGCAAGAATGATAGATATACGCTCATTTAGCTTGTGCTCCAGTGAAGTAAACAATGAAAAAAAGTCATTTTTAGTGTGATGGGTAGATTAATGTTTCAAAGACAAAGTGCAAGTGTTATAATGCAGACCTAATATGGAGAAGAATTAGAGCACAGGTTTAGACCTTTTCTATATTCTGTATTGGGAATAAACTGTTGAAGGGGGAAAGTCAGAAGAAAATGAATTAGGTTAATGTTATAATAATATCGGTAAAATATGATTTTAAAATAGACAAGAGTAGTAGCAATAGAGGGAGAATGCAGAGGAGGTAGTTGTAAGAACAAGTAGTGTAAGTCATGGAAAAAAGATCAGAAGTGAAATTTGGGGCTTGTAAAGTTTGAGATGCCTGTGAGACATTAAAGTAAAATGTCACATATGTACTTTCTGGTATGATTCTACATTTAAAGGGAAAATCTGGGCTGTAGATATAGATTTGGCAATGTTTTAGCATGTAGATAATATTTAAAGACATAAAACTGGTTGGCTAATTATAGAGTAACAAGGACTAAATCCTGAGACAGTCCATTGGTAGATATTGAAGAGTTTAGAAATAACCAGCAAAGAGAACTGAGAAAGAGCTGCCAGTGAAGACAGAGGAAAACCAAGAAAATGTGGGAGGCTGTGTAATAAATAATTTTAACTGCCTTTATTCCAAGTTCCCGGGAGGGGATCTCTAAATCCTTGGAATTTCTGCAGTAGTAGTAGTGTCTTTGTTATTCAATAAATTTTTTGAACAACAATAACGTGTTATTCATGATGGGTCTCTAGATATCTTATGCCAGTAAGATGAGTCATGATTGAAATGAGCCATACCAGAAACACCAACCACGTGATTAGAGGGTTGAGGAGTTGTGAGTCATGTGATATCAATGCAACCTCTGGTGGGAAGAGGGAGGCGGGATATCGAATTAAACTGAATAGGTTAATGGTTCAATCAATCAGGCCTATGTAATGAAATCCCAATAAAATCTCTGGACACTGAGACTTACATGAACTTCCCTTATTGACAGTACTCTACATGTTATTGCACACTGATGTTCTAGGAGAGTAATGAGTCCTGAGGACAAGAAAGCTGTTTGTTTGGGACCCTCCCACACCTTGCCCTATGAGCAGATTTCTTTGAATGGTAATGATTTGTATCTTTTTGCTATTAAAACTATATTTGTAAGTACAGCACTTTCCTGAGTTCTGTCAGGCATTCTAATGAATTATTCTAGTGAATTCATTATATCTAGTGAATTATTAGAGGGTAGTGTGAACTCTTTAATTTGTAGAGAGTGGATCAGAAGTGAGAGTGGTCTGGGGAACTCCAGGCTTGTGGCTTGTGTCTGAAGTGAGGGTAGACTAATGGAGAACTGTATTCTTAACTTGTGCAGTGTGATAAAACTCTGAACAGTTGTATCAGAAGTCAATGCTGAGGCCAAGGGAAGAAAATGTTTCAAGGAGTAGGTAGTGATTATCTGAATCATGTTATATGAGGAATGAGAATGGAGGTTTCTTTTTAACACATGGAAATTATAGTTCACTTTGAGGAAATAAAAATTCATTGAGTTAAATTAGTAAAATTTTGATTTGAAAGCCTTCTATCCATAACAGGAGGACAGAAAGTTTATAGACTACCCTTTTGAGAAGTTTTGCTATCAACCAAAGGAGATGTGTGGTTTTAACTGAAGGTAGATGTGGGGTCAAAGGATATATTTTTCTTCTTCAAGATAAGAGATTCCATAGCATGTTTATGCTGATGAAAATATATTGGAAGAAAAACATAGATGACATAAGAAATAGTTGGGATAATGTCTGAGAAAATGTGCTTGGGTGTGTGGAAGGCACTAAATTAGGTGCTTCACTGTTAGGGTTGGCCTTGGAAAAAGAATACAGAAAATGCTTTCATAGTAGTAGAAGAGAAGAAACAGCATGAGCATAGATGTTGTCAAATGGATAGATGTGGTAGTTTGAATTTATAGAGAAATTCTCTTTTTTGATGGCCTCTATCTGTAGTAGAATAAAATATAAGGTCATGGAGTGACAGTGAAGATAACATAAGAATGACTGAAGGCTTGAGGAGAAAAAAGCAGGTATGAACCCCAGTCTGCAGTAATGGCTCATGAAAGGATAGAGGTCATGAATTTAAAGTGAAATGAGTCAGCATGGTGACAGTGAGTAGCAATAAGGAACATGGGGAATACCTGTTCCACAGAGTTAGAAGCGGCTAATAAACATGATGGCAAAATCTGTCATTACTTGAGAAGGCTTCCAGGGAAGAAGTGCATTTGTGGGAGATTTGGGTTTCTCTTAAGCGAAAACGGTAAAGTGAACGTTTAGGATATTAAGATGTTTGCTAGTAACAGATTAATGAAACAGAATAGAAAATTCATACATAATTCTGCATATGTGTATATGTGTATGTGCATGCATTCATTATGAAAGTACAATTTCACATCAATGCAGAAAAATTAGATTATGTAATAAATACATTGTGATAACATGGGCGGGTGGATCTCTACCTTATATTTTATGCCAAGAAATATTCATATGGATCAAATATTTAAATATGAAAAAGTAAATTATAAATTTGTTAGAAGAAAACAAGAAATTGAAAAATAATTTTAGAATGGGTAAAACATTTCAAAATATTTTCAAAAATGCAGAAATCATTATCTATTTTATTGACCAATTTTAACATTTAAAGTTTTAAAAAATATATTACAAAACATATACAAGCAAAGGCCAAAGGCAAATTGTAAAATGAAAAAAAATATTGTTTTTTACATTACAGAAAATAGCTAATTTCCTTTATTAGTCAGTAATCACACACAGTTAATAAGACCAATAACCCATATAAAAATGGAGAAATAATATGAGCAGCCAATTTATTTTAAAAAAATGAAATGCAGATAGCTTTAGGCATATTACAAGATACTCTGTGACTCATATTAAAATTGCAAATTAAAACTATAAAATTCCCAATTTTACCCATCAATCCAGCAAAAATCAAAAAGATTGATTTATCATTGTCAGGGAACAGACATACATTGCAGCATCTAAGTGTAAGATGGAAAACCAATGGAATATCCATTAATAGGAATCTGTTAAATAAGTTATGGTATATTATTATAATGGAATAGCGAATCAAAAGAATGAGCTGAATTTTATATACTGCATTTAAATGTGAAAAAATTATAATAATAATTTGAAGAGGAAGTAATATTTGCAAAGAGTAATACTGTGAAGTAAGCTATGAAAAGGGCTATTCAAGACTCAGTATACTTTATGTAATAGTCTCTTTGTTAACAAATCAAAGAAAAATATTCATACACGCACACACAAATAGGTATGTAGACAAATATTTGTGTAAAATATGTAGGAACATATATAAATGCTAACGTGTGCTTCTAAAATGGGGATTTGGAGTCCATGGCAGAATGGGAGATCTTCCGAATTTTATAACATATCTTCTTTTATATCCTATTTATGTTTTCCTCTTTAAAAATTTTAAAGAAATGTTTACAATTATAACACCGTTGGAAACTATTAAAGCATTTTAAGCAGGGGAGTTTCAAAAATATAAATAATGCAATATTAACTATAAACAAAAACCTTTGGAATATTTAAAAACATACTTGAACTAAATTTTAGAAAATAATATATAATAAGAGTGATTTCATGAGGTGGTTGAAGAATATTGAAGTAGACCTTTAAGAAGGAGGATGTGGTTTGTTTAATTCTACACTGGGTAAAATATTAAGATAAGCATGTTTGCTAGAAGTTTTTGAAATTAAATAGAGTGCATCTCCTCCAAACTAGACATGAAAAAATAAAATAATTAAAATGTTAATCAAGAAAGATAAAATGAATCAGAATAGCAGTAAATAAAAGTCAGAATATATAATGATAGAAAAAATTTCAAATACATCAGTGACTACAATAAATGTAAATGCAGTAACTTTTAAAGTCAGAGCTACACATCCCCTATCTCTTTCTCTGTTAAGAAAAAAATAAAAAGGCAGTTGTGTTGCTTTTGCTTGCAGATTGTGACATATTTGGTGAAATTCTTGGTTTGCATATTTTTTCCTAGATATGTGTGTTCTGCTGTTTCAGTCTGTTTTGGCCTCAGTAGAAACTTAAAATGTGTGTCCAAAGGTCACAACAATGTTTCAGAGTCTCTACCCTCCTCTGAATGCCTGTTTTTGCCATCTATCTGTGTAGAGCCCTCCCGCTACTCTGGCTGTGGCTCTGGCTTTGACTATGTGATTTCCTTTGACCAATGGAATGTTAACAAACATGGCCAAGGGGAGGCTTGGAAAGTGTGTACATACGGGATTTGCCTGCTTCTGCACTTTGCCCATATAAAGTAAGAGCATGGCTGCTCGAGGAGGAAAGACAGGAACAGAGCCAAGTCACAGCAGTCATTCTATGCAAGGCCATCCCAGATTAGCCAAAAGCCAGCCGTCCCCTCTAACATGGGAACAATTCCCACAAAGTTGGATATGAAAAATTATCCAATTAACCCACAGATTTGCTTATTGTTTTAAGTCATTGAGTTTTGACATGATTGGTTAGAAAACACTATGGTGCTAAAAGATGAGATTCATGGAGTTGGCTTTCTCAGTGAGTGTAAAAAAGTGCAGTGGTGAAATGCCTGTGTTAATATGTTAAAAGACCTCATACATCAATATAAACCAATGAACTCAGGGAAGTGAAACACAATTCTCTCACTCACAGTCACTGAAGGGCTGTTTTACAATTTTCTTCACCAAATAATCAAAATATATTTGACTTTTAAAAAGTACCAAAGGTCTAATAACCCCTGCTTTTCCATACTTCTATTAGCATCAATTTATGCTCCTTCAACTCTTTCTGTTCACCTCCTATGTAATTCTTCTCATTTGCCAGTCTTATCCTGCTGTCTGACAGTTGCCTTCTCTTTTCTGGCTCTCGTCTCTGTTTAACCTGCCAACACCTTTTGTTTTCTCTTCTATGCTTCAGGAAAAGGAAGATAACTTGGCATACCTGCCAGAGACTTATGACAGTAATATATGAGCAGGGTGCTTCACTGATGTCGTAGAATAAAACAGTACCCTCAAGAAGACAAACCCTCTGTCATTTGGTTTCCAGGGATACAAACATATCTAAAAATGCGGAGCCAAATACATTTTAAAATAAGAAATTCTTTTAATAATTGAAGTGAAGAAAATGATATAGAGGGAAAAACAAGGCTTTGGAGTCAGACACTGCTGAAAGTGAATTCTGACAACCGTTTACCCCAGGCAAGTTACTTAACTGCTTGAGTATCCCTTTTATCTTCTGAAAGATGTGAGGATTATATGAGACAGAATAGCTAAACTCCCGGCACAACCAGCATGTTTCTTCTCCTGTCTCTCCGGCTTCACCAACAACTAAGGCTTTTTTAATTTTTAACATTATTCCTAAATATCCCCCAAATCCTTCAGCAATTCTGCTCTGTCTCAGCCTCTTCAAACTGGTATTCATTCTGAGCCAGATCTCTTTAAGAGCAAAAGCCCTGTGGTTACTTGGACTTAACTGCCTAATAGGACAAAAGAAATAGAAAGTTATAATGTTTTTATAAATTCTACTTGGATACATTTTCAAATTGGAATATTTTATCCTTCTCACGTGAAAATAATACTTCCACTAATCATTAACAAAACAGTGTTAAATTCCACAACTTGCAGAAGAAATCTGGACGACTACTTACTAGAGTAATTATGAAAACACTACTAGACACAATTATGTGCCCTAATAGGGCTATAACTAATCAATTGGATTGATAAGCTTACGGAAGATGACAATGGTCAGATCCTGCAGGAACATCTCATGCGATGAGTATGTGACAAAGTAAAAATTTCTTGCGTTGGTTGACTGATACTAGTTTTCCTAACTGCTTATTTTACTAGATTACCATCTATTTAAACATCATCTTAATTTAAGGTCTCAATTTGTGCCACAAACTGCTTTGTAGATGTTGATATGTAAATGTTAAAGTGTGCAATTCTTTTTGATCAATAAGGCAGGTTTCTCGTTCTTACAATATTCCATAATAGGACAATGGCAAAGAGGAACACAATTATATCAAATGAAGCACTAGTACTTATGTCACAGCCGAAAGATAAAAACAGAAGCTACTATTTATTGAATGTTTTACGTATGCTAAGTACTCTGCGCACACTAATTTTTACGAAAACCCTTCAAGGTAAATATCTTTAGCCCATCTTACAGGGTGAAGGTACCAATAATTTGAGAATAAGTAAGTTTCCCAAGTTAAAAATAGAATGGCCATTTTTGTACATATTTGGCTGCAACATTATTAAACTAACAACAAAGTAACCATAACAATCACCCAGCTCCAATTTTGCTGCACCCATCTGAAAATAATGTTCCCACAAATGTCTCTCTCCCTCCATACTATAATCCTCTTATATCCTAGCCAATCTTAGATGCTGTCAATTTCTCCTTATATTTCGTCCTCTCAGAATTTACCTGCCACTTTACCTTATGCATTTACTATTTTTGTTATTCAGGCAAACTATTTATGCTGTTCTTAAATGGTTCTAGGGAAGGGCATTTTCATGTCAATGGCCAGGTGGAGGTTGAATTTTAAAGTAAAGATGGGAAGTTGAAGAATGGTATTCTTTTCAACTTTTCAAAGACATAAAACAAATAAGATACTGGATTAAGAATCAAATATCAGAATATATTTAATGAATCGGAGCTTGGGTTGCCATCAAGAAGTATGTAAGTGCAACATCATGCTTTGTTAGTAATTTTGTCCTTGGACAAAATAGGAAAAATTCTTACAGTACGATGTAATAAATCAATGAATCACTTTTAAGTACATTTTTGGTACATTGATGTTATTAAAAAGTGAAGAAACGTTTACTTCAGCCATTCTTGTATGAAATATGAGAAGGAAAAAAAGGTAGGAACTCAGACTTGCTTTTTATGGAATTAATCTTAAATTCCTCAGAGTTTTGGTTCCAGATTTTTACATCTACAGGGAACAAAGGAAGAATAACAAAAAATGTTAATTTCATTTGTTGCATGTTACTTTTTTTTCTTGGATGCTTTGTAAAACTCAAGAGCACCATGAGTTTTCAGGAATTCTACAATGCTGTTGACATCTTGCTCTTATCTAATAGTAATGATCCAAGTTGGAAGCTGCCATCAGAGCATAATTCCTGCTAAATGATGATAAAGTAGGTATTAGTGAGATAATACAGTATCTATGTATACCTGAAGCAGAAGACTTTAACTTGTCAGAATCATCTTATCTAATGAAATCTGGAAACAAACTATTCTGATAAGGAAACATAGTTTTTATTTTATATCACTCCTCTATTGGATTTTCCTACCATTTTCTTCCCAAACATGGCCTGAATCTCAATTCTATTTCTCTGGAGGACTGAACTTATTATGTTATAGCACTTTGCTTGATATTACACTTTCGTTTTTCTTTCCCTTCAGCATCCCATTTTCTCATATTCCCACCAATTTTTCCAGGGAACAGTTCCTGATAAATCACTTTTGTACAAAACCTCATCCCAGGATTTGCTTCTGGGGAACCCAAGCTGAGATAAGCATACATTAAAAATGTGAACATTTGTAATCATCAGGATAATCTACTTAGACTTTATTGAGTGTATATATATATATATATATATAATATATTTTGCACTCTTAAGGCACATTTTGACATGGTTTGTATTCTCTATACTAAAATTTTCCTGGAGTTGATATTTGGATATTTTTCATTCACTTGTTTCAAGTTTAGGTAACACATAGAATCAAATATTTAAAATTGCATATGATTTGTGCCCCGAAGAACTTTCCAGTTTATTGAAACTAGTTCTAGTCTTTCCAAGATGCTTCAAGAAAAGCTAAACAGTTTAGCCATAATTGTAGAACTTAATAGCTGTAAAAGCCAGAATTAGAAGCTTTTTTTCTTTTTTCTAGCCAGTACCCAGTGGTGTCTTCCTGTTACAAAATGAACACATTTTTTCCCCTTTATCTGCCTTTGGTGGAGATACAGAACAGCTGGTCACCATCCTTCCTATTTGGTTAAAGAGTGCAGGAATGGATTATTATGGAAATCACTTCCTTCCCTCCAGTCTAGTAGGTGCTGACTCCACTTAAAGGAAAGAGCAATAGAGGGGAAACTTTCAATGCTGCTGGCCTGCTTCCACGTAGTCTGTGGATAATGGAGCTCTTTGATGTCTGGTACATTCATAACCACTGAACTCAGCTTTCCAGTCAACAGAAGAACTATTTTACACTACTTTTGATGTGATGAAATAACTTAACTAGACATGGTTAATCACATAGCTGGTGATTATGCCATGCAAGGAAAAGCCACTAAAGCAAGCTGACTGCCTCTATGAAGAACAAAGGAAAACTCCCTAGCAGGCGTACACATAGCTGACTCAAGTGCTCTGGCATGACTCGGTTTTTTACCATCCAGATTCACTCTTACTATTTTAACAACATGAAACATAATCATCACTGTGTCCATGACAACTCTGCATACCTGCCTGACTTGCTTATTGCTTATCCTGTGTGGTAGTCATAAGTTTCCTTCACTCTGTTCCAGAGATATCTGACTTTGATCACACTACCAGGCTGAAAACCAACCATATCTGGAACTAAAGCAGAGAAAGCTCTTTTGTAAAAGTGTAATCCCACTTAGGTCATCTGTTTATTACTTTGTCCAAAACATCTAGATTTTCAGATGATTTGACTGGTATTACAAATGCAAATCCTATAATAAATGAGTGTCCCTATAGGTCAGCAGCATCAAGGGAAAATATGATCTGGGGAGAATAGCACTGACAAGTTGGTTTATTAGTTCAGCTTGCTTTAAAGACCAGCCAAGGTCCTGTTTTCAACTAGACTGTTTATTTGCATCAATTATTTCAAGAAAATAAACAAACTGGATCTAGTAGAGCAGATTCTTTCCATGCAGAGGAAATTCTAACTTTTCCAACTCTAAATGAATGGCAAGCTAATGAAATATATATTCAAGTATTTACAAAAGCTTGGCAACTAAACAAATCCATGGTCTTGAAATTAAACTATAATTGTAGTATAGAGTTACATTTTTTAATGTAAACATAGACTAAATAAACAATGAGTTGTCTTTAAAAACCTTCCAAGAAGTCTTTAGTGGACTATCTAATGTTGGTTAAACATAGAGGGCACTATTATTCTAAAAATGATCCAAGGAACAATATAGGCCTAAGAAGGTACAGTTTCAGGAATTGGGATGTCAATTTCAGAAAAATTTTTGAGAAAATTA
Organism: Hylobates moloch; assembly: GCF_009828535.3. NCBI lineage: Eukaryota > Metazoa > Chordata > Mammalia > Primates > Hylobatidae > Hylobates > Hylobates moloch. The sequence goes on along the minus strand of NW_026652285.1, from coordinate 53,844,605 downwards.
ACCAGTGCTATAAAAATAATTGAGGTTTTGTGCTTAGGTGAGTAAGCTTTTAGGAGGTAGTGTGACAAATCACTAAAAGCTCATTCAATACAAGAGAAGTTGGATTTTTCAATAATAATTTGTTTAACTGTAATCAAAAATAAAATACCAGCAGACCATTAAAAGTTTAATTACAGGTGTTTTCAGTGTCTGCATTATGATATGGAATGACAAGGAAACTCATCCGGCACCCTGTGCCCTAGTTTCCTCATCAATAAACTAATGAGATTCAGTCAAAAATATTTATAGGATTCCCATTATGTACTGCAGAATTTAAAGTGGTAGGCCAAACAGGCAAGTCTTTGCCCTCTTAGAACTTATACTCTTGAACAATAAATATAATAGATATGTGGATATGAAGATAATTTCAGGTGATGGGAACAATTCTGAAGCCAATTCTGTGACATGACAGGGACCTGGGGAAGAAAGAGCTGCTTTAGTCTGGGTAATCAAGGATGATGTTGGGAGGTGGTGTTTGAGTTGAAACCTGGTGAGTTTGAAGGAAGCCATACAAGTATCTGACAGGGAGAAGTGTTTGGAGGAGAGAATTCCAGCTAGCACTAAGGGCCAAAGCCAAACAAAGGACATAGACAATATCAAATTTATGATAGAGGCAAAGAAAGCTAGGAGAGTAGGTAAAGAAAAGCGTAATTGGTCAGGTCAGAGAAACTGGAAAAAACTACATGTGTGGCATTTGGACTATGGTTTGGAATGTGGACTTGAGTCAGTGTATTGGGAAAGCATCAGAAGATTTTTAGCAAGAGAGTGACTGAGACAGTACTTACATATTCTAAAGAGACCCCTGGTATTTGAAGTAGAATTGATTCTAGAGTAGCAAGAATGGAAGGAGCAAGGCCAGTGAGGAAAATAATAGTTAACCAGGACTGAGATTAAGATATTTTGGATTAGGGCAGTTAGACTAGACCAGAAATTCTCCGTCTTTCCTGTACAATGGATTAGTTGTCAGTCTATAAACGTCTCTCAAACTAATGTTTTTAAATAAATAAATGTAGAGAATGAAAAAACTAGTACATTCAAATGTAATCGAAATGTTTTAAAAATATGTCAATACATTAAACAACATACTTTAATGCAAACAATATGTTAATAAAGTGTAGGGTGATATAAAAATATCTGATTTATATTAATGACTAGGTGCTTCTAATACTACTGCAGTTAGTGCCACAGTCATGATTAAAGAAAATGCTAAATCTTAAAGATGTATAAAAATAAAGATGTAAATTTTTCCTTAGAAATTCATAGATTCTTGAACTCCAGGTTATGTTCCCTTGCTAAATGATTTCTATGGAAAGGAACTTGCACTTGGTCATTTTAATTCATTTGCAAGGTAAATTATCATTGATAATGCTGGAGGAAAAACAATAATTTCCTGTGCCATTGGCCATATATTTGATCATGGCTGCAGTTTCCCCGGTGAGATAGTTTGGATATTTTTCCCCTCCAAATCTCAAGTTGAAATGTAATCCTCAGTATTGGAGGTTGGGGAGGCCTGGTGGGAGGTGTTTAGATCAAGGGTGCATATCCCTCATGAATGGCTTAGCATCATCTCCTTGGTGATGAGTGAGTTTTCACAAGATCTAGTTGTTTGAAAGTATGTAGAACCTCCCTCCTTGCGCTCTCTTATTCTCACTCTGGTAATGTGAGATGCCTGCTCCCCCTTTGCCTTCCGCCATGATTGTGTTTCCCGAGGCCCTCACCAGAAGCAGACGCTTGTACAGCCTGCAGAACCATGAGCCCATTATACCTGTTTTCTTTGTAAATTACCCAGCTCCAAATATTTCTTTATAGAAACACGAGAACTACCTAACATACTCAGTTTACACAACTTTTTTTTTATTATTCCAAAGAACCCTTTCTGGGGAGCTCAAGTTCAGAGTAGCTATACCTTTTCTGTCTCTAAAAAGAGTCTTGTTGGTAACAGGATAAACTCTACATATTTTTCACTTAATCAAGGTATCGTGACTTCTCTTACAGTAAACTTCCACCATGGAGGCAACAATACTCATGTAATTCAAAGTCAAAATTTAGATGTCAGGTGTGAACAAACAATAAAACCAGGGCTTTGCTACCCTATATGTCCATTACTGATTTGAAAACATTTAATAAGTAATGTGTACATTTTTAGCTCCTGTTTTTGTTCTTTTGTTGTTTGAGACGGAGTTTTGCTCTTGTACAATGGCATAATCTCGGCTCACCACAAACTCTGCCTCCTGGGTTCAAGCGATTCTCCTGCCTCAGCCTCCTGAGTAGCTGCAATTACAGGCATGCACCACCATGCCCCGCTAATTCTGTATTTTTACTAGAGATGGGGTTTCTCCATGTTGGTCAGGCTGGTCTCTATCTCCCAACCTCAGGTGATCTGCCTGCGTTGGCCTCCCAAAGTGCTGGGATTACAGGCATGGGCCACCATGCCTGGCCTTAGCTCCTGTTTATATACAGAAACACTTTCTTCTATCTTAGCAGAAACAACGGGAAAGATCTGACTGGAAATGAAATGTCCTAGGTTTTGGTTGTGGATCATCTCAATTGCTTGATGGCCTTTGGCAAATTACATGACTCATCTGTTTCCTCACTTACAATCTAAACCTAAAGTGCATCTGCTTTATATCCTACCACCTCTAGAATTTTACATTTCTATGAAAAACTAAACAAATTAAATAAAATGGAATAAATTTCTTCACACTGTTGACATCATTATATGGTGTATTCCTCATAGTTATTGTGTTTGATTATGTTACACATTGAAGGAGAGTTCCAATTGTTTTGACAGGCTTACCACTTTATTAGCTCACAGATATTACATATGAAAGACACAAATTTTAGTATTGATGTTTGTCTCTGAGATATGAAAGTTTTCTCCTACATGTTTTAGTATTCATTTTATTTTATGTAAATTTTGTTCAATACTCAATTTTCCTTTCCTATAATACTTTGAGCAACCATTGCTTTCAAAGTAATTTTCTAATAAATAATGCAAGTAGCAATTTAGGGGGGGAAATTTGGGCTTTAATTATGAAAACAAAACTTGGAAATACAATAATCTTCTCTCTCTAATCTTAAATTTTATTTATGCATCTAGCCTTAAACACAAGTATGGGTCATATGCCCTATGCCCCTAAATCCATCAGGACCAACTTGATGAGAATCAGATCTTTGTAAACCTACTGTGAACAATTTCAGTGAGCCATTTTGGCATCACAAAATCTAAAAGTCCATGATAGAATATATAAATTAGCTAATATGGCTAGTGTAATACGATTTGAGTGTTGAAAGCTAAATTTCTGTGACAGGTATCATAAAATGTCACATGGCATTTATCATGAAGATATACTCAAAGTGTTTAGATAAACATAGAGTTTTAAGTGTCTACTATCATTTTGGAAATCCAGGAAAGATTACTTCAATTTTTACTTTTTGGCCAAAATTGACAGGCATATCTTCATCAAGGACATAAACCCAACACCAATGCCAAGACTGTTAATAATCAAGGAGTCTTGTATACCTATGTACCAGTTAATCCTATTTATTTCTGAAGGAACATGAGACAAGACGAAAGGTATTACAAAGGACATACATAGTTGTTTTTATTACATAAAGAGTTTGAGGGAATTGATGAGAAGGAAGTTTGACTATATTAATGTCATCTTTGATATAATATAAATATAAGATAGGAGCAAAATGGCATAATTGAACCATGATTCTTGGAAACAGCCACATATTAATCTAATTTCTCATTTTACAAGGCTGTCCTCTTGGGCCCGGTTACTTAAAGTTTGTCTGCGGCTTCATTTTCTAATCTGTAAACACAGTCATGATGACAGTGACTAACAGAACTGCCATTAAGTAACAGTGGAGTAATTCATGAGACAAAATGTTTTGCAATTGATTAGGCACTAAATGAATGTTAGTTTTGCTCTTTTCAAATAGTGCCTCTATTTGCTAGTGTTGTACTAACTTGACTAAATGGAGTTACTCCTTAATATTCAGGCATTATACCGTAGGAGGATGTCCTGGATAAAATTCCTTTTTTGCTTGGTTTTGATCTTCCATATCTTTGTTTCCTCTTTTTCCACACCACTGTCTGTCTGCTTTCCTTTGTTAATGCTGTATTTTTGTTTTTTTCAAACTGGTGTAGCTTATACTAATCATGTTTTTACTCTTCTTCCCTTATCGCTGATATTTCTCCTTCCTCCTGCTCCCGTCTCCTTTCCTGCTCATCATTGCTTTCCTTCTTCTCTTTGGTGCAGCTTCAACACTCATTTGTACTGTGACCTCATGTGCCAGAGTGGGTTTAGTTGCATGCTTGTCTTTCCAGCCAATCTCAGGACACTTTGATCTTACAGCGACCTGAACAATCATGACATTTCTTTAGCTTTTCTCAATAGCTCTTCCAAAATTCTGCCTGCAAATTTTGTATTCCCTAGAATTTCATTTGTTTAAAGATGCCGTTGTTTAGGTGCCAAGTATTTGAGGTTTTGTTTTATGAACAAAAATTTTTATATTTTAAATCAGGAAACTTTAACAATGCTCCAGTGCTTAAATAATTCTTGATATACACTCAAGACTTAATGCAAAACAAGCTATATGAAAAAAATTAAGAAAATGGCAAATATGAAAAAGATGCATATATTTTATTGCTTCTTATCAGAGCAATAACAACTTTTTTTTTAGCTCTGAAAAACATTTACTGAATAACCTCCCTCAAATTGTAAGGTAAGCAACTTAATAATTATATAAAATTCATTTTTACCCATCTCGTGCTTATTTAAACTGTCATTATTATTAGGATGGAGAACTCTTGGTATAAAGAACATTAGAAAATCATAACTTGCAAAAAATATGGAAAAGTATATAATAACAAATCCTAAAAGGAATATCGAAGCAATTATTCACATTGACTTAGAAAGTTCATAATAGATTTGCATGTTACAGTCATCAAGATTTTTTTTTCATTTGCAAACTGGACACAACGTAACTCAATTGTTATCAATTCTCACTCTCTCACTTTTTCTCTATTGATTATATTTAAATAACTGACCTACAAATTTCACCTGGGGAAAGAGCAAAAACCTTTGACCAGGCATAGTGCCTCACTTCTATAATCGCAGCACTTTGGGAGGCAGAGATGGGAGGATTGGTTGAGCTCAAGAATTTTAGACCACCCTGTGAAACATAGCAAGACCTCATCTCTACTAAAAATAATTAAAAAATTAGCTGAGCCTGGTGGCATTCACCTGTATTCTCAGCTACATGGGAAGCTGAGGCAAGAGGATAGCTTGATCCCAGGAGTTTGAGGCTGCAGTGAGTCACGGTCACCTGGGCGACAGAGCAAGACCCTGACTCTCAAAAAAAAAAAATTGTTTTGAAGGCCCTAGCAAGTAGTATGACATCATTGTTACTACACTGACTATAGCTGTAAAATCCAGTGGGTTTGTGCTTTATGAAATGTAGCTGGAGGCTCTCTGGGTCAGCTTCCTTTATAAATAGAAAGGGGAAAGGGAAGCAAATTATATTTACAATGTGTGTAGGAAATTTTCCAAGGAGTTTAAGAAAGGAAGGAAGGAGGAGGAAAGGAAGGAGGGAGGAGGAAAGGAAGGAGGGAGAAGGGGAGGGAAGAAGAAGGAAGGAAAGAAGAGAGAAAAGAAAAGGCTTTCTTCACCCTTACATTAAAAGTTGAAACCTAAGATACTCTAACAAGATTTAGATTTTGACATGTTGGTGCAAAAATTGTACTAATCTGGAGGTGTCTGAGACTTGGATTGTGGGGCTCCTAGAGGAGGAAGATTGAACATGTATGCCATTTATGTGTCAAACCCTTCAGGAAATTTCTGAGAATCTGAGAACTGTCTCTTGCAAATCACCCTATTCTTGACGTTGGCTGGAACCTGAAAATCCATTTGTTAGAAGTGAATACTTTATTTGAAGCTGTTATCCCTTTGTAAAGCATAACTTCCCCTAAGATGGAATCATTTATGCTGTTTCAATCACTTACAATGTGAATAAAAATAGCTAACATTTCATTTTGGCTAGAATAAGAATAGCCCCATGAAAGAATGTGCTACCTAATGAAGGAACACTGGACAAGTAAATCACTAAAGGTATTTATATTTGTCTGTTCTCTCATTGCTATAAAGAAATACCTGTGACTGGGTAATTTATAAGAAAAGAGGTTTAAGTGGCTCATGGTTCTGCAGGCTGTACAGGAAGCATGGGGCATCCACTTCTAGGAAGGCTGCATTAAGGCAAAGCCAGAGCAGGCGTCTTACATAGCCAGAGCAGGAGCAAGAGAGTGAGCTGGAAGGTGCCATGTACTTTTAAATGACCAGATCTTATGAGAACTCACTTGCTATCTCGAGGACAGTGCCACAGGGGAAGGTGCTAAACCATTCATGAGAAACCACCCCCATGATCAAACCATCTCCTACTAGACCCCACATCTATCTTTGGGGATTGCATTTCAATATAAGATGGGTGGGAATGCACATCCAAGCTATCATTATGCACCTGGTATCTCTCAAATCTCACGTCCTTCCTGCATTTCAAAGTGCAGTCATGCCTTCTAAATAATCTCTGGTCTTAACTCATTTTATGTCCAAAGTCTCATCTGAGACAAGTCTAGTCCCTTCCACCTGTGAGACTGTAAAATAAAAAACAAGTTTGTTATTTTCAAGATACAGTGGGAGTACAAGCATTGGGTAAACATTCCTGTTCTAAAAGGGAAAAAGTAGTCAAAAGAAAGGGGCTACAGGCCCTATGCAGTCTGAAACCCAGCAGGGCAGTCATTAAACATTAAAATAATTTCCTTTGACTCCATGTGCCACACCTAGGGCACACTGGTGTGAGGGGTAGGCCCCCAAGGCCTTGGGCAGCTCCGCCCCTGTGGCTTTGCAGGGTTCAGCCCCCATAGCTGTGCCAATGGGCTGTCATTGAGTGCCTTCTGCTTATTCAGGCACAGGATCAAGCTGTCGGTGGATCTACCATTCTGGGGTTTGGAGGACAGTGGCCCTCTTCTCCCAGCTCTACCAGGCAGTGCCCCTGTGGGTACTTTGTGTGGGGGCTCCAACCCCACATTTCCCCTCTGCACTGCCCTAGTAGAGGTTCTCCATGGGGCTGTGCTCCTGAAGCAGGCTTCTGCCTGGACATCCAGGCTTTTCCATATAGCCTCTGGAATCTAGGCAGAGGCTCCCAAGCCACAACTCTTGCGCTCTGTGTAATCACAGGCTTAACACTACGTGGAAGCTGCCAATGCTTATGACTAGCACCCTCTGAAGCAGTGGCTTGAGCAATATCTGGGGCCCTTTGAGCCAGAGTTGGAGATGCCAGGATGTAGGGAACAGGGTCCTGAGGCTAACAGGGCAGTGGGGATCTTGGGCCTGGCCCAGGAAACCTAGACTTCTGAGTCAGTGATGTGAGGGGCTGCCATAAAGCTCTCTGAAATTCCTGAGGCCTTTGTCCCATTGTCTTGGCTATTAGCACTTAGCTTTTAGTTACGCAATTTTTTCTAGCAAGTGGTGACTCCATAGCCCACTTGAATTCATCTCCAGAAAAAGCTGTTTTTTTTTTTTTCTCTGCCTCATGGCCAGGCTGCAAATCTTTTAAACTTTTATGCTCTGCTTCCCTTATAAATGTAAGTTGCCACTTTAAGTCATTTAATTGTTCCCACATATGAACATAGGCTGTTAGAAGCAGTCAAGTCACAGCCAGGCACAGTGGCTCACACCTGTCATCCCAGTACTTTGGGAGGCTGAGATCAGTGGATCACCTGATGTCAGGAGTTCGAGACCAGTCTGTCCAACATGGTGGAACCCCATCTCTACTAAAAATACACAAATTAGCTGGGCATGGTGGCAGGTGCCTGTAATCCCAGCTACTCGGGAGGCTGAGGCAGGAGAATTGCTTGAACCCAGGAAGGGGAAGTTGCAGCAGTGAACCACCATCGCAGCATGGCACTCCAGCCACCTAAGTGACAAGAGTGAAACTCCATCTCAAAAAAAAAAAAAAAAAAGAACCAGCCAAGTCACATCTTGAATGTTTTGCTGCTTAGAAATTTCTCCCACCAGATATCCTAGATCATCAATCTCAAGTTCAAAGTTTGACAGATCCCTAGGGCAGAGGCAAAATGCAGCCAAGTTCTTTGCTAAAGCTTAACAAAGTGACCTTTGCTTCAGTTCCCAGTAAGTTCCTAATTTCTATCTGAGACCTCCTCAGCCTGGACTTCATCATCCATATCACTGTCAGCATTTTGCTCACAACCATTTAACCAGTCTCTAACAAGTCCCAAACTTTTCCTTTTTGAGAAATAAGCAAAAAATAAATATGATTGTAGAGAGAATTGTCACATGAAAAAATGGGATTTGAGATCATGGAATAACTAAGGGAAAGTAGGCATTTCAGATATGAACTAAAAGAAGAAGAAACCAATCATATAAAAATTAGAAGAAAGCATATTTCAGCTAGAGGTAAAAAGCTCAGAGACATGAAGGAGTCTAGTGTGTTGAAAATAAGAGCTACCTATGCCATAAGCCTTCATCAGAGTGAGCTAGAAGGAGAACGGTATGAGTTGAGTGGTGATATAGACAGCAGCCACATGATGAAGGGAATTATGGGTTGTGGCCTGAAGTTTGTATTTTAAGAGTGACAAGAAATCATTGTAGAGGTTTTAAGCAAAAAAGTGACAAGTTAAAATGTATGTTTTCAGATTTGTATTCTGCTTGGAAAAGTAAACTGTGTATATTCTGTGTTTTGAGTCCACTGCTTTGGGTCGCTGTTTGCTAAATGCCTTTTAAAAGACCATTGCCAATTTCAATTCTGCTTAAGATGCAGAAAGCTGCAAAAGAACATCCATCCTATCTTAACAAGGAAAAGGTGATAATTTAGAAAAACACACCATTCTTGAATTCATCAGAAACTTGAGATTACAAGAGATTCAAGCAGACTTAATTCCAAGGAATAACAATCACCTTCAAAGAGATATGAGACTGCTGGACTATTTAATCTTTGAAAGAACATGTGAGGGAGAAATGACTGCCAAATAAGTGGGTAATATTCAGCTAAAATCGTAATGCAATAGAAGAGGCTGTGAGTTAGCACATTCGTTTAGAAGAACTGAGAGCTACACATACAATCATAGTTCTCACTCACAAAATCTTCATGGGACTCATAAAAAAGATGGGTCCAAGGCAGGAGAACAGAGTCAGCCCCCTTCAGTGGCACACATATGAAAGAGGTTTTGGGTTACCACTGAGGGACAAACATACAATATTAATTCACCAGACCCTACTTTTATGAGAAGCAGAATCCTAAGCCATTGAGACGGGGGCAACAAATCTCCCACTCACAGGACTACTGGAAAATGGCAAAAGCAAAACTATTGGAAGAAGGGTAGAAAACACTCTTTTTTGCCTGAGAAATGAAGCAAAGAGTCACAGCTTCTGGCAGAAGGGTAGAAATAGAAGCTCCTCTAGGGACAAGAATTTTGAATGATATATAGCAGCATTTGCTACTGCTGTTGGAGGGGCAAAAAAATCTTTCCTGCCCAAGACCTGTTAATGATACATAACAGAGTTTGCCTGTCACTGGAGGAACAGGAAGGAATAATAAAGAGATGCGGTTTCCCATGCTTAGACACAACGACTCTACAACTGAATCTCGACCAGAAGAATAGAGAAATTCTCTGTTCCTATCACAAGATCAACATAGGCTGCCAAGCAATAACAATGTAGCAGTATGTGTGTTGAGTGGGTATGGCCAGTAAGAAGGTAGAGAATAGGTGTTCGATTTTGTCAAATGCTTTTTCTGCATCTATTGATATAATCATGTGACTTTTTTTCTTCTCTAGCCTGTTGATGTAACAGATTACATTAATTGATGTCCAAATGTTGAAGCAGCTCTGCCTACCTGGGATTGATCATGGTGTGTAATTCTTTTTATACATTGTTCGACTTGATTTGCTATTTTGTTGAGAATTCCTTGCTTCTATATACATGAGAAATGTTGGTCTATAGTTTTTTTTATTCTTGTAATGTCTTTGATTTTGGTATTATGGTAATTCTAGTCTCCTAAGATGAGTTAGAAAGTATTCCCTTTGCTTCTACCTTCTGAAAAAGATTGTGCAGAATATAATTTCTTCCTTAAATGTTTGATAAAATTCACCTGTGAATCCATATGGGTCTGGAGCTTTATGCTCTGTGAGATTACGAAATATTTATTCAATGTCTTTAATAAATATGGGCCTATTTGGATTGTCTATGTCTTCATGTGTGAATTACGGCAGATTGTGCCTTGCAAGGAATTGGCCTATTTCATCTAGGTTATTGAATTAGTTGGCATAGAGTTGTTCATAGAATGTCTTTATTATCCTTTTAATATCCATGAGATCAGAAGTGATGTGACTCTTTATTTTTGATGTTAGTAATTTGTGTCCTCTCTTTTTCTCATAGTTAGCTTGACTAGAGGAATATTAATTTTAATGATTTTTCAAATAATTAGCTTTTGGTTTTGTTGACTTTCTTGATTTCCTTGTTTCAATTTTATCAATTTTCGCTCTGGTTTTTATTATTTATTTTTTTCTACTTACTTTGGATTTATTTAGTCTTTTTTATTTTCCTAAGGCGGAAGCTTAGATGATTTATTTTAGAGCATTCTTCTATTCTAATATATGCATTAAGTAGTATAAATTCCTCATCACTGCATCTCACACATTTTGATAAGTTATGTTTTTCATTTTCTGTTAGTTCAAAATATTTTTAAATTTTTTCTTGAGATTTCTTGTTTGACTCTTGTATTACTTAGAAGTGTGCTATCTAATCTCTAAATATTTTGGAAGTTTCCAGCTGTTTTTCTGTTATCAATTTCTAGTTTAAATCCATTGTGGTCTGAGAGCAGACATTATATGATTTCTATTCTTTTAAATTGGTTAAGATTTTTATGTCACTCAGAATATGCTCTATCTTGGTGAATGTCCCACAGGAGTTTGAGAAGAATGTGTATTCTCCTGTTGCTGAATCAAATAGTCTACAGATGTCCATTATATCAAGTTACGTAATAGTGTTGAGTTCAACTAGATCCTTACTAATTTTCTGCCTGCTTGATTTGTACATTTCTGATAGATGGGTGAGAGTACTGCAAAAGTAAAACAAAATAGGATATCCAAGAACTGAGAGACAACTACAAAAGGCAAAACATACATATAGTGGAAATTCCAAAAAGAAAAGTCCCACATAGAACAAGATAGCTAGAGTAGGCTCGAGATGGATATTCCTCCTCTCCCAAATCAGTTAGGCTCTGTTAAAATCTCAGTAGATTATTTTGGTTACAGTTTCTCCTGAAGGCAGACCTGGTTAAGAAGAACAGAATACTTTGACATATTTAAAAGTTGTTTCCTTTCCCCTTCTGGGCCAGAAGCACAAGGAAATCTTTTCTGAAATTCATTGTGAGGACCTGGCAGAGTTGCTGCTGGAGGCAAAACTCATAATAGTGATCACATATGAAAGAATTTTCTTCTAAAAGCTAAATATTCATATGTATATATACACACACGCCTATATATACACACATATACACACACATGTATACACACACACACTGTATTTTCTTTATCCCTTTATCCATTGATGGACATTTAGGTTGTTTCCACATTTTGGTTATTCTGTATAATGCTGCAGAGAACATGGAAGTGTAAATATCTTTTCAAGATCCTGATGTCAATTCTTTTGGATAAATACCCAGAAGTTGAATTGTTGGATCATATAGTACTTCTATTTTTAATTTTTTGTGGAATCTCCATGCTGCTTTCTATAGTGGCTGCAACCTTTTATATCCACACCAACAAAGTACAAGGGTTCCAGTTTCTCCATATCCTTATTAACATTTGTTTTTACGTTTTTTCATAATAGCTTGCTAACAGGTGTGAGATGTTATCTCACAGTGGTTTTGATTTCCATCTCCCTGATGACTAGTGATGTTGAGAACCTTCTCACGTACTTATTGGCAATTTGTTTGTCTGTTTTGAGAAATGTCCTTTCAAATCCTTTGCTCATTTTTAATTGCGTTATTTGATTATTTTCACTATTGAACTTTAGGGGCTCCTTATATATTTTGGATATTAACTCCATATCGTATATATGCAGTTTCCAAATATTTTCTCCCTCACATTCTGTAGGTAGTCTTTTTACTGTTAGTTGTTTCCTTTCATATGCAGAAGCCTTTTAGTTTTATATAGTTCTACTTGTCTAATTTTGCTTTTGTTGCCTGTGATTTGGGGGTCATATCTAAGAAGCTGACAAGACAAAACTCATGAAGCATTTTTCCTATGTTTTCTTCTAGGCGTTCTACAGTTTCAGGTCTTATGTTTACGTCTTTAACCTAGTTTAACTTGATTTTTGTGTATGGTATAAGATAAGTACTTGATTTCATTCTTTTGTATGTGGATACCCAGTTTTCCCAACATCATTTGTTGAAGAGGCTATCCTTCCTCCATTGTATATTCCCGGTACCATAGTAAAACATCGGTGGTTTATATATGTGTGGATTTATTTCTAGAGTTTTTATTCTGTTCCACTAGTCAATATGTCTGCCTCTATGCTAGATAAAAATAATCTTCAATAAAATACCAGCAAGCTAAATTCAACAGCATAGTAGCCTTTCATCATTCATCACCACCAAGTAGCCTTTATCCCTGGATGCAAGGGTGGTTCAACATATGAAAATTAACATGATAGACCACAGTAATCACATAAAGGATAAAAACAATATGATAGTCTAATTAGATTTAAAAAACCCAGGATTTGAAAATATTCAACACATTTTCATGACAAAAACTCAACAAACTAGGAGTAGAATAATTTACTTGAAGATAATAAAGAACATACATAAAAGACCCCAACTAACATCACATCCAATAATAAAAAAAATTGAAAGCTTTGCCTCCAACATCAGGAACAAGGAAATGATGCCAACACTTGTCTATCCTATTCAACATAGTACTAGAAGTTCTAGCCTGACTAATTAAGCAGAAAAATATATAAAACGAATATATAATTCATAAAGGAAGAAGTAAAATTATATCTATTTGAGATGGTATGATCTTAAATGTAGAACACCCTAAAGATTCTACTGTAAAAACCTATTATAATAAACAAATTCAGTAATGTTGCAGGGTATAAAATAAGCATACAAAAATTGGTTGTGCTTCTATATGCAACCAATGAAAAGAAATTAAGAAAATGATCCCATTACAATATCATCAAAAGAACAAAATACTTAGAAATAAACTTAACTGAGAAGGTGAACAACTTGCACACTGGAGATTGCAAAAAAATTCATGAGTAAAATTAAAGATGACACAAATAAATAGGTATCCTGTGTTCATGGATTAGAAGACTTAATATTGTTAAAATGTTTATACTACTCAAAGCAGTTTACACATTCAGTGAAATTCCTATCAAAATCACAATGGCATTTTTTAACAGAAATAGAAAAATATCCTAAAATTCATATGGAAGCACAAAGGATTTCAAATACCCAAAACAATCCTGAGAAAGGAAAACAATGCTGTAGACATTGCACTTCCTAATTTCAAAATATATTACAAATCCACTGTCATCAATTCTTGATGAGACTATCTTTGGCTGTACAAAGGATTTTAAATCTGAGCTCCAGGCTATCTATCATTTGAAGATATTTTAAGTACTTACATTCCTTACCTGACTTGATGGAGCAATTAGAATGTTTAATGTTATCAATAAATGGAATATCACAATAATTATTTTTTAAATCACAGTGATTTTTCCTATGAAAGCATTATATATGCATGTGTGTATCTATAGAGATACACACATATAAATATACATACATAATCTGGAGATTGTGTATATACATATAATCTCCAGATGAAGGGAATATTGTGAACCAGGTTTTTTTTTTTCTCCTTTCACACCCTTTGATAATATCTACTCCTCCCATCTAATGGATCCAATATCCTCATATCATACCTTAGGTAAGGAGCAAGCAAATGAAGTTAGGAGAAAACAGTCAAGGAAAAAGATGAAGGCCTCATGTGGTCTATCAATATAAGATTAGAGGAAAAGACAAGAGCAAAGGCAAATCAACTAGTATTTGATGTTTAAATCCATAAAGAAGGGCTCAAATTCATACTTTCATGACCAAAAGTTAAAGCTTTCTGAAGAGGTAGCCTTTAAGATATTTTTTAAGTGGGTAGATTAAAAGAGTTGATAAAATTTTCAGGACTTAGTGACCATGTTGTATCCCTAAAGTCTAATTTTAGCCTGGAATTTGATGTGATTCTGCCCATGATTCATACCCTCACAGGAGTCTCTGGCCTTTTAAAGCTCTCTAACACATACCTGAAATCATGCAGTAATACTTTAAAGTTCCATTCAGCAATAACTTTTATGTTTCACTATTAGATAAATCCTGGATTTTTACTAATATAGATTTATTTCTATAGCTCAAGTAAAAAACATATTCCTCTGGAAAGGTAAAATTATATATATACACATATATATACATATATATGCGCATATAAATATACACATATATATGCGCATATATATATGAAATACATTGTTTTATAATATTCCCAATAGATTTGCAATGCAAGCAGTATCATTCTTATGTATAAAATGAAAAAAATGAAGGGTTGGCTTTAATTAAAATCATCTTACTTAGATCACATACACAGAAAAAGACAGAATCTGAATTAGAAAACAAGGATGTCTAAATAAGAAGAAAGCCTGTGTTCTTATTAGTAACCTTCCGTTACTTCTCATACAAAAAAATCACATTAAGTCTTGGAGTTTGCTTCTTTCCCCAAGCTTTCTATACCTTTAAAAAATGGACTATGAGATGTACTCCTATGTCTTTTACTCTGGCTTCATGTGTTGTTTATGCTGTGATTTTTCTGCTTTATCCTTGGCATGGTGAATTTTTATTCTTGGTTTCCTGTGATAACACTGTGTTCCAGATTTTTCTTTTTTTGCCATTTATTTTGGTGGGGGAACATCAGATACCAAAAGTTAAATGAATAATATTTCTTTCTTCATGGCCTGATAACATCATTCCGTTATGCAAGGCCCCTAAACTGTTTTATATATTTTAAAAATTTATTTATTTTATCCTTATTCCTTTCTCTCATTCTCTGCCCAAGGAACTATTTCAGTTATCATGTCTTTTCTTTTTATTGATGTACGTATCTTATACATGGTTTTGTTTGTGTGTGTGTGTGTATTTTAAAATACATTATAGATCTTGTAATGTTCTAATTCTGTTTTAGTTTTTAAGATTGACTGATGTGTGAATATCTAGTCCACTGCTTCTAACTTTTGAAGATCATTCCATAATTTTTCTGTGACAAATACTTAGATTATCTTCAAATTTCCACTACCATAGGCAATGTTGCAGTATGGCCACACATTTTCCCGCAGAAATCTGAGATAAGGTTGGGATTGGGCAGACTATTCTGGACCATGTGCTCTGAAATAAGTTTGCTGGATCACAGGTTATCCATAACTAAATCTAGCAACCATCTCTCTAACCAGCAGTGCTCAAGGATTCCTGTACCTCTAGGTTTCTGTCAGCCTTTGTCATCAACCAGCTTTATATCTTTAATGAGTTTTACATTCTCTCTGTCTTTTCTTTGCATTTATCTATGTACTAATGACCGTGATGTTCTTCATATGGTTATTAGCAATATAGTTCTTCTGGTAATTACCAACTACCACATTATAATCTTTGTCTATTTCTCCATTTGATTGCCTTCTTTTATGTGTTTTTTTTTTTTTTTTTTTCCTTGAGACGGAGTCTCGCTCTGTCGCCCAGGCTGGAGTGTGCAGTGGCGCAATCTCGGCTCACTGCAAGCTCCGCCTCCCAGGTTCACGCCATTCTCCTGCCTCAGCCTCTCCGAGTAGCTGGGACTACAGGTGCCCGCCACCACGCCCGGCTAATTTTTTTGTATTTTTTAGTAGAGACGAGGTTTCACCGTGGTCTCGATCTCCTGACCTCGTGATCCGCCCGCCTCGGCCTCCCAAAGTGCTGGGATTACAAGCGTGAGCCACCGCGCCCAGCCTTATGTGTTTATTTTTAAGAGTTCATTATATATTCCAGATATTAATTCCCTTTTGTTTTTAGACACTGTAAATATTTTCTTCCAATACATTGTATTTATTATTAGTGATGTGCCTTATTGAATAAAACACTTTAATGAAAACAAGCAGAATTTTTTGCCTTTTGTGTTGTAGAGGTTTTAAGAAATCATTTCTCAACTGTAGATCCATGAAGACATTCCAATATATGAGCTTCTATTGCTTATAATTTACCTTTAATATTTAGGCTTTTAGCACAGCTGAAGCTTATGCTTGAATGTGTTGCTTGGTATATTTTATATTTTAAATGTTTTTCACTTCCTGAGATAATACTATCTACTGATTTCCTTTCCCATTTATTTCTTCATCACCTTTATTATACATCAAGTTTTTACATGTGAATGGGCCTGTTTCCAATCTCTATTCAGTTAAAGATGAACTTTTTTGTCTCCAAGTATCTTGAACAATCCTTATGACAGAGTATTCAAGAATCTTGAAATAAATTTATTCTATGGAGCAGTGCTATTATGAATTTCTACTGAAATATTTTCACACATCCGTATCTCCAAAATTTTAACTTTAGAGAGATTTAAGAAACATTGTTGATTTGAGGGCATGTCTCTGATCTGCCACTGATGAGAAAAGGCAATGTAGGGTTATTCAACATCCTAAAAGTGATTATCCCTAAAGTTTTGTACCATCTCCAAATTCAGTTTCTATGGTGGAAGGCAAAATGTATTTGAATGAATGAGGTAGCACATGAGTATAGTGAAAGCTGAAAGTGTATTTCCCATGTCCTTAAATGTTAGTGTGAAATTCCATTTTCTTTATTAGACATTACCCATTGTTATGGATTCTCACAAAAGTATTTTATAATCTACAACTTTTTCTGTATTCTGATTGAAATCCAGATGTCCTGCTTAACCACCTAGACCTTCAATATTACATCGATGGAAGAATAGTAGGTACCAGTGGATTGCACAGATTTTCTGATTGTGAATATTAGGCAGCACATATATTCATCACATTCTTCACTGGAAAGTGATTTTGTTGCTTGCTGGTAGCTATTTCATTATACCAAACTAGGCTGCAATATGGCCAAATGATTACTAGCCATTTGCTTAGCAGGAGAACAGGGCAGATAATCCATTTATATATCAAAACATAATTTTGAAAGAGCCTGGATGTACACTGGAATGGAACGTCACATGTATATAAATCTAGGAGGCATGCTCTTAATTTAGATAACCCAATCTGCCCTGTAGTAACCTTGCCATTACAATGTATAGGTTAGGATTGTGTTTAGGTGAGAGTAATAGAAAACATGACTTAAAAAGGTAAAATGTTTAGTTACACCACACAAAAAGCAGCCCAGAGAGCTGTCCAGCTACATTAAGTTTAAATGAAGTCATCGGGATTCCACACTCACTTTCTCCTTTTGCTCTGTGGCTTTTGTTCTCCTGGTAGCAGGATAGCAGAAGCATCTCTGGGCATCTCAATATTCGAACCAGAAAGAAAGTAGATAGTCTAAAAGCCTTGTTGTACTCTAGGAGGCTTTGTCTTATAAAAGTGAACCCTCCACAAAACTTTATGCTATAGCTCATTGGACAAAAATGTGCTAAAAAATCATCCGTTATTGCAAAGGTAGTCTGACAAGGTGAATACTTTAGCTTTCTAGCCTTTTTGATAGAGACTGACAATAAAAAGGATAATTATCAGTG
Source organism: Hylobates moloch (assembly GCF_009828535.3). Taxonomy (NCBI): domain Eukaryota; kingdom Metazoa; phylum Chordata; class Mammalia; order Primates; family Hylobatidae; genus Hylobates; species Hylobates moloch. Next base: position 53,826,724 of record NW_026652285.1, on the reverse strand, counting down.
GCTTTAGAGAAGCTCATCTCCATTGCTTGCTACACTTAATGATTCAAAAAACTGTTATATACATTTATGTACACTCTCTAAAGAAACTTATGATTGTAAGTCTACTCACATTTAAACAGGAAACAATCCTAATAGATAATATTTTAATTTTAAATGTTAAAAAATGTTAATAAATGACCCTTATTTTATATCATTATCTCCCTAGATCATCACAGCAACCATAATGTGAGCATTAATTTCCTGACTTACAGATGAAGAAGCTGAGGTCTGGAAAGGTTGCATCCTCACCAATACCACATTATCTGCTAAACACCAGACAAGGAATTCAAACCCAGGTCAGGTCATTATGACTTGAAATTTCCTTTCCAATCTGCTCTGCAGTATACACACCTACTCATACACATTCAAGTATGAATATGAGGTATGTATTCCATCTGTACTCATATTTTATATCTCAGTTTGCCATCTCCACTGGGCATCTTGAAGTTCTGGCAAAAACAAATGTTTCCCTCTTATCTGTGGCTGCAATTTTTTGTCTTTTGGAGAAAATATCATAGGAAATTGAGCCTCTTGTGTAGGTTGCAGAGCCTGTTCTTGTACTAAACTTATTTTGTAGGATAAATGGATTGAGCACTGTACAATTACAACATTGTAAGGAATCTGAGAGGTCAGTCATGATCTAGTTCAGTAATTTACATTCCTTCTTTTCCAACAAGTGAGTCAATCATTCAGCTTCTGCCTGAACATGTCCAGGGACAAGAATTTCACTGGTATTGTACTCGATTTTTTATTTTTATTTTTGAACAAGGTCTCATTCTCTTGCCCAGGCTGGAATGCAGTGGTATGATCATAGCTCACTGTATCCTTAAACATCTGGGCTCAAGTGATCCCCCTGCATCAGCTTCCCAAAATGGTGAGATTACAAGGCACGAGCCACTGTGCCCAGCCACTAGAATATTTTTAACAATTGAAAACTCTCTCCAGTCCATTCACAACTTCATTTCTATAATGATCACTCCAATGAAAACATTTGGGGAATAGGAGAAGAGAGTTAAATTATTTCCACTGCTCTACCTAGTTCTACCTAGACTTACTGTAGTCACCCTCCAATCACTTTTTCACACTACAGAAAAAGCAATCTTTTCAGCATGAAACCGATCATATTACACTTATCTTAGAGTCTTTTTTTTTTTTTTTCTTTTTTTTGACGGAGTCTCGCTCTGTCGCCAGGCTGGAGTGCAGTAGCACAATCTTGGCTCACTGCAACTTCTGCCTCCCAGGTTCAAGCGATTCTCCTGCCTCAGCCTCCTGAGTAGCTGGGACTACAGGCATGCACCACCACACCTGGCTAATTATTTTATTTTATTTTTTTAATTTTTTTTAGTAGAGATGGGGTTTCACCATGTTGGCCAGGATGGTCTCGATCCTCTGACCTCATGATCCACCCGCCTCAGCCTCCCAAAATGCTGGGATTACAGGCGTACGCCACCACACCCAGACATCTTAGAGTCTTGTAATACTTTTGCTTCTTGGATAAAGGCAAGGGTCCTTAATGTGACTCCTGCTTGTGCATTCCCTAAGACCATACCAATCTTTGAGTTTCGTGGATTTGTTCTTTTGGCTTCAGGATGTTTGTATATACTGTTCCATCATCTTGGAAAACTCTTCCCTTTGCTAGTCAGTGTTCCAATGTCTACCAGTTTTTGGAATTCATATCAGCCCTCCTGTTAGCTCCCTGACTAGCTAAAATCCTCTACTGTATGCTCTTCTAGTACAAACACTGTCTACTTTATGGTAAAAATGTTATATTTCATGTTTATGATTATTGAATTAATGCCTATTTTTTTCTCAGTAAGCATATATACATAAAGCAAACATTTCTTCCATTTTTATACTAAGACTGCACAGTGTCTAACACATAGAGGATGCTCAGTTAATATTTTTGAATAAGTGACTAAATCATTCTATGATGATTATTCTATCCTTTGATCCTAGTTTTTTTTTTTAAATGAATATAATTCTCTCAAATGGTATTATGCTTATAACATTTGAAGGTATATTATCTCTTAATATGCCTTAACATTGTGGACATTTTAGCAATCCTTCTTATAACATTATACACCCATATTTCATTACTTAGCTCATTTTCTTCTGAAAATGACCCAATGTTTACAATGTTCTTTTGAAGTGTGTTGTGTACCGATATAGATACATTTTGATCAGTTATTACCCCTGATCTAATTGCTCTGATAAAAAATAAGACATTATAATTGTACAATAACATTTAAATAAATACCAAATAATGTATAAGTATATAATTTTTTTGAGAACTTATGATATAGTAGCTTTCATCACTAAGTGCTTGATGTGGAGTTATTCGGTTAACCTCAACATAAACTTCAGCCATAAGTATATTAATATCCCCATTTACAAATGGGAAAATTGAGTCTCAAGAGGACAAGAAGATAAACACTTGCTTAATGTCACACAGCTAATGAATAGAACTGAATTTTCAGGTACTGAATTTAGGCAATATGGTTCTAGAACCATCTTTTTTTTTTTTTTTTAAGATGGAGTTTCACTCTTGTTTCCCAGGCTGGAGTGCAATGGCACAATCTTGGCTCACTGCAACCTCCAACTCCCGATAGAACCGTTCTTCTTAAACACCATGATACACTGCTATAATTTTTTATTTTTTTAAGAGACGAAGTCTAGCTCTGTTGTCCAGACAGGAGTGCAGTGTGGTGAGATCACAGTACACTGCAGCTTTGAACTCCTGCACTCAAGGGATCCTTCTGCCTCAGCCTCCCGAGTAGCTGGGACCACAGGCGTCACCATGCCCAGATAATGTTTTACCATTGTTATTATTTTGTAGAGATGGGGTCATGCCATCTTGCCCAGGCTAGTCGCAAACTCCTGGGCTCAAGCAATCCTCCCACCTTGGCCTCTCAAAGTACTGGGATTACAAGCCTGAACCACTGTGTCCAGTCTATACTGCTATACTTCTACAAATAAAGTAAGTTTTTATATAGTAATTTTTGTCAAGTTATTATATATTATATGGTTGTTTTTTACTCAACTATTCAGCTCAAAGTCACTAAATCCCTAGATATTTTATCTTATAACATTTAAAAATATGTAAGTGCTTGTGGTGGAGACATCTGTGACCTATATCTGTGTGTACATGTGCTATTGAATTGATTTTGTAAAATACTAAATGATTTAGTAAAGGACCTTGAAATGTACATGGGCCCTACATTGCATGCCAAATTTTACAATTGTATTTTTTTCTCTAATTAGTCTAACCTCATGCATCTGAGTTTTGGCTCACTTTTGGCAGGATAAATAAAGGTCTTGCTACAAAGAAAGAATAAGTTAAATGAAGCATTTGATTATTGTCCATATCCATAAAATACACAGATGTGGCCATAATGTATACTAGAAATTCCACAGGTTTTATAAATCAAGAAGTTTGGAACAGCTCAGTAACCTTTTTAGGGGGGAATATCAATCATCATGATATTGGTTAAACAACAGTTCTCGAATCTACACTGACCAGCTTTTATCAAGTACATTCAGATTAACTTATGTACTGATGTCATTTGGAAAAGCTATTAACATGTGGGTATATATTTTCAGTGTTAGAAGGAAGTTAAGTTTTAATTAATATAATATATGCAAATTTTCATTTATAATTTCCATGAATGTGCTTGTCCATGAGTTAAGGGCAGTTTGATTAGAGAATAACAATAAAAACAATGCCTATATTAACCACTGTCAAAGACTTTTAAAATAATGAATTTCAACACAAGCCTTTTCAGTAACCAAAAGGGAAATTAGATTATTCTTTGACAGCAAAAGAGGCTGCAATTTGTTATAGACCATTGACTGCCTTTAAAATATAAAAACCTTTTGCTTAACAAAAATAAAATGTCTTTAGGAGAAATAATTGCTCAATTCATTTCATGAACCAATGGATGTGATATCAGTATTAGACAACATAAAAGTTTACGCTTTTTCCCCTGATTAGTGAAGTAGCTACATTTTTCAGAACAGCAGATGAGTAATAAACGATCCTTGCCTACTGCCATGTAAATGGACAGAATCAGCATCGTTAGGTGGCAATTGCTTTGCGAAATGCAGAGAAATATATGCAAATTCATATAAATAGATTAGTTCATAAGGTGAAGGTTTCTGAGTCTATTTTAACCTAAGTCTGGCCTGAGTGTAGATTGCCAGATACAGTTTAGGGGACAACTAATTGGCCATTTCTTTCCGTTTGAAACATGGTCTTCTTGGCTATGGGGCCTAGGGGCCTATGGCATGGATACCTTTAGCTTTCTTAAGACCTTTTTGTTTTTTCCTATTTTAAAGTCTCTGATTCCCTGTGATCTACCTATTTAGTTACAATTTCTTGGCTATGGGGCCTAGGGGTCTTTCTTGATGGCATGGATAACTTTAGCTCTCTTAAGACCTTTTTTTTTTTTTTTTTTTTTCCTATTTTAGAGTCTCTGATTCCCTGTGATCTACCTATTCAGTTACAATTTCCTATATGATTATCTGCTTCAAACTGTCAGAAAATCTATGTAAGAGAAATGCTTGATATGCTTTGACCTCACTGAATGATCAAAGTCATTCTGGTTACCCATCTCTATCCATTTCTTATGGTTTTTTCTGGTAACTTTTTCCTCATTTCCTCCATAGGAAAGATTTTGAAGAATCTTATCATTATGACTTTATAATACTGCTTGAAATTGAAAAGATTTGCCACTTATCTATATCATCATCCCTAAATTATTTGTTAATTTATGGGCTGAGATAAGGAGAGTTGTTATTCTGAGGCTTTCAGATAGTCAAAAAACATCATTACCACTAAGAAAAGAGAAAATATTCTATCTTTTTCTCTCCAAAGCCACTGGTCCTCTGTTATTTCAATGACAATATTTCCAGAGGAAGAGATATACAATTCCCCAGAAATGTCCATAAATAGAAAATATTTGAGAAAGAAGGGTGTGTTACTGAGTTTTTAATGTTGATGAAGTACAATACTCTAGGACCAGACAATGTCTGGATGCAAGGGTCAAATTTGTAAAGATTATCAGAAAATTAGAGTTCCTGCACAGATTGAACTGTCTATATTTTAATATCCTTTATAACCCAGTATCTTTTAATAGAGTTAGTGCAGGAGTCCCTGGTTTCACCCTCCTCCAAACCACTCTCTCTAAAGTAACCAGAGTGGTCTTGGTAAAAGAAGGATCTAATCAGACGTTACTCCTGCTTGAACCATTGGATAACCCTTAACCCAGGACCATGTCCCTGTATTATCTAGCTCCATCCTCTCCTTCCTCATGCTTTGCATTCTAGGGCCTGGTCTTCTTTCAGGCCCTCAATTCTACCATGATTGTTTCATCTCCTAGCCTTTACATGGGCACTTCTCCCTTCCTAAAGTGATTTTACTCTTCACCTCCTCCTAATGTTCCTCCAACCGTCACATAATTAAATCCTCATCATTATTGCAAGTAAACACTTGCCTCCTCTTTGTGTCCACCCACCCCAGGTCTGTGTGAGTGGGATCCCTGGCACATTTTCTGGCACTTAGTGGGCCTACTTAACTGAGCAGCTTTGTCTGGGGAACTGTGTTGGGGGTAAGATGGTGGGGAGGACGGGCAGTGTGCATGCGGAGCTCCAAATTCAAATCACTGTTTCCTGTCAGATACTGGGGGGAAAAAGAAATCTTTGAAAATTAATATATGTCTAATAGATTTGTGATCAGATATATGTCTCAGATAAATACCTGTGGCAGGAATTTAAAGTATTCAACAATGTTAATGGCCCCAAGTATGGGAAACGGATGCATTAGCTAACTTTATCTCCAACAAATCCTCCATCCTAAGGCAAGAAATTAGTTATAAAATTTATTGAAAATGAGCACATTTTCTATGTAATTTTCCTTTAAAAAATTCAGATGGATTTGGAATTGGAATTACAGATAATGCCACATAAGCATTCCTAATGTTGTCAGCTCCACTGGGATGAAGTGTCTCACCCCAACCCCTCAGATGCTCAATTATGACTTAAATCCTCTTGAAAGCTCCCTTAAGACTCCATGTTACCTAATGTCAATTGCTCAGTTACAAATCAGGTTTCAAATGCCTCCAAATTCTGCACATTGAAGAGGTAAATGGAAAAATTTGAGAGATGGAGAAGGACCAGATCAATTTGGACTTTCATTAAACTACACATAATTAACACAGAACAGATGCTCCCCAATTAACTGTGCTGGCTTCAGACCCAGGAAAATCTTTACTGATTCTCTTGTACAAAACTTAGCAGGGGGAAAAAACCTACTAGAACCAACACATATCCTACAATAACTTATAACATTACCATTATCTTAAAATATTTATGTGGCTCTGTGAACATCAGAGAATTAAATACCATGTAAAATTATTTAAACAGAGGCAGGCACTTCCTTCTCAAGGCTCAAGATTTAAGACAGACAATATTGATCAGGATAATGAAAAATGAACAAGTATTAAGTTAGATAAAAAGCAAAATCTATTTAACTAATGAAAGAAACTTTAACATACACATGCACATACATGTACATATGCATATATGTATTTATAAATGTGTATATTTTCCTAAATTATTTATATGTAACATATGTAAATATTTATATAAATTTATGTAATCTATATCTTTATCTATATATAAGTCTAAGAGCAAAATACTCTTGGGCAGTCACAAAACATTTGTATAAGAATATAACTTTGATACCGTAGAAAATATTACACACATACTTTCTCATAGTAAAGCGAAAGGGTTCTACATAAACCCATGAAAGAACACCATCTACTAGAAAGAGACCAAAACTTTGTCTAAGTAACAATTCCAAAAAGAAAATAAGTTTTGGAAGAGTAATAGAATTATAAATATGTGGTTATTAAATGCCCAATATATTATTTCTAGTTAAAAAAAGAGTATTCTATTCCCTTAAAAAGTAGGATTTTAAAATTTTATTATTTTTCATATCTTCTGTGTACACACACACACCACCTAAAGGGATATTGCTTATTTTATATTAATAACATATTTTGTTGTTTTTTTTTTTTTAAAGAAGGATAGGTTCATATCCTGGGTTAGCATGTGGTCATTAGAGATTATGCAAGTATTTCCCATACAAAAAGCAGAAAAATAAGATGTAAATTTAATTGGAAAGATGGATGAAAGATGTACAATCAATCTATCTAAAAAAGCACATAATCATAGATACAGAAAATAGTCTAATGTATGTCACAGCACTCACAGTGTATGTATCAGAATGGTAAGAATTAAGGCTTATTTTAATTATATGTTTAGAATGTTCTACAATTTAGCTCTAGTATAGCACTTAAGATCTATGGAGTTAGTTTCTCTGTGATTTGATTCTGTTTTGTTGTTCACTACATATGTGACATTGTATAAGTTACATGAACTATCTAAGCTTCAGTGCCATTATTTAGAAAACAGCAAGAACATTTCCCACATCATAGTACTGTTGTAGAAATTCCAAGCAAAATGAGAATATCCAAGAAAAATATTTACTAAGGTACTTAAAACTTAGCACAGAATGTTTCAGTTGTGGTATGATGATAATGATGATAATTTTAATTAAAAGAAGTTATAATTAACATTATAGTGATAGTAGGTATTATATAAAGAAGATTTGACTATCTTAAGAATCAATAAAAATTTAGGTTTCAAAAAACCTAGGTTGTGGTGGCTCACGCCTGTAATCCCAGCATTTTGGGAGGCCGAGGTGGGTGGATCACAAGGTCAGGAGTTCGAGACCAGCCTGGCCAATATGGTGAAACCCCATCTTTACTAAAGATACGAAAAGTTAGCCGGGCGTGGTGGCACGCGTCTGTAATCCCAGCTACACAGGAGGCCGAGGCAGGAGAATCACTTGAACCTGGGAGGCAGAGTTTGCAGTGAGCCAAGATTGAGCCATAGCACTCCAGCCTGGGTGACAGGGCAACACTTTGTCTCAAAAAAAAAAAAAAAAAAAAAAAAAAAACCCTTTGTTTCATCAATTAGTCCTTTAAACAAATTTTGTAGCCAACCTATGCCTGTCAAATAATCATTCAATCTTGTAAATAATTAATAAAAGACCTTTAGCAAAATGCCAATGTAAAACATGAACCTCTGAAGTAGTAATCTATAAATAACTTGGTTCTTGGTGTATTACTAAGAGTTAAGATCTCTTACCATGTCTCCTTGGAATCTTCAACTTCCTTAGCATCTATCAATGCTGAGCAATGGGCTTGTCTGTGTTAAGTATACAGAAATGTTATATCCCAATCATACTAATTTCTTCCTAGAAATTTTCACACTAAATTTGGAGGCTGACATATTTCATTTGCCAGTCCTTTGCATCTTTAAAGGAATGTAATAGAAAATAGCATCTATTAATTATTTACTCAATCCAGACATTATGCTAGGCAGAGTGAAAGGAAGGCATAACCTCTTTCCATAAATATCAGATTTTAATGTGAGATACATAGCAGTACAGAGAACAGTACAGCACAGTGTGATAAACGTTATGAAAGTAAGGTGTATGCTGCCCATATGGAGATCCCCTGGGTTTGGGAGAAGGTCCTAGAAGACTTCCTGAAGGAACTGAGACCTTAAGAATTCATTTTAACTAAATACCAAAATAGGAAAATATAGAATAACATATCCACATGCCCAGATTAAAGACAGAACATAGCTTGTTCTGCAAAGTGAAATATAGCTACAGAAGAGTACGTAAAAAAAAAAAAAAAAAAAAAAAAAAATCAGCTGACAAAGCTAGGAAGAAGTGGACATAACAGCAAATTTCCACTATAAAGGATAGCTCTATGATAAAGTAAATATAAATGCCCTCTGAAAATATCCACTGAAGATAAGCTCAAAATAAAAATTATTATGCAAATCTTAAAAAGAATACAATATTGAAAGTTTTAGAAATAGGGAGAGGGGATCAAGGTGGTTGACTAGCTGTGGCTACTACGTGCCTCCTCCACAAAAAGGAACCAAATTATCAAGTAAATATTCTCATTTCAAATAGATTGTCTAAGAGAGAAAAATGGAATTCAATGGAGAAGCAATGGGAACCACCAAAAACAAAGAAGGAGAAGGAAGTTAGGCACCCAGCTCAGCAGAGACCAGCTGGGAACTGGGAGAAACACCTGGATGAGGAAAAAAGGTAAGTGATAGTCTCCCAGGGCTCCACATTTCTGCCATGAACTTTTACAGTCCCAGCTACAGGAGAACCCCTCAATCTAAGCAGGCCTCAGGACTAACATATGGAGCTGCCTAGAGGCTGCACCATGGCATTGCTTTAGAGAGAGAGAACTCACACCACATCCCACAGGCTTCTGAGCCCTGAGCTGCTGCAGCTTGGTGCCATTCTGAGAACTAAGCTCTCAAAAGACTGTGTCCTGCCTTGAGGCCAACACTGCTGCTCTCCTCCCTGGCCAAGGAGGGAGAAGGAGGGGCAGGCACTTTCACATGCCATAAGTACAAATCCCACTGCTGTTGCTGTGGGCTTCTGTGGAACTAAAGCACAAGCAAACCGGACTCCTTTCTGCTACCCATCTATGCTGCTCCAGCTGAGAGGGCACCCCTACCACTCATCCTCCAATCATAGGCCTGCAGTTGATACAGTTCTGAGACCCTGGATTCCAAAGGCTTTGGGGCCAAAGCTAATGTTGATGTTAATGCTCCCAGGCCAAAGAGGGAGAAGGGAGTCAGGCCCTTTCATACTTTGCGAGGACAAATCCCATCAACAGTTCTATGGGCTACTGCAGGACCAAGGTGTAGGGAAAACACCTCTCTCACAGCTATCTGCCTATGCTGCTTCCATTGAGAGTAGCCTGGCCCTCCCCAGGGGCAGACATATAATGCAACTGCTACTGCCCACAGCAGAGCATTTTGTCAGGGGCCTATGGACCATCCTGTCCTTGCCTATCACAGCCAGTGCCTGAATACACTACCATGGGGCCAGAGAACAAGTCCTGCGGCACAGTGGCATGCCCCTAGTACTCAAACATGCCATCCAGGGGCCTGGAAATTGCCCACCACATTTGCCCAAATTTCCCAAAGCTGAATCCACCACTTTTGGCATCTGAACACTCCTCCTGGGGTCTGAGGTTAGGCCAACATAATCTACCAATACCAACACAGCATGTATCATCAGTGGGCCAGGAAGGATGCATATAGAATAAAAGTAAAGAGATGGAAGAAGATATTCCAAAAAAACAGAAACCAAAAGCAAGCAACAGTAGCTATACTTGTATCAGATAAAACATTTTAAATCAAAAGAGTAAAAAAAGAAAAAAGACAAAGTTATTACATGATAAAGGGATTGATTCAGCAGGAAGATATAACAATTACAAATATATATATATATACAACACTGGAGCACCCATATTCATAAAGTAAATATTACTAGATCTAAAGAGATATAGTGCAATAAAATAGTGGAGGGCATCAACACCCCCACTCTCAGCATTAGACAGACCACGTAGACAGAAAATCTACAAAGAAACACTGGATTTAAACTGGGCCAAATGAACCTAACACACATTTGCAGAACATTCTATCCAACAACTTCAGAATATACATTATTTTCATCAACACATGGAGCATTCTCCATTATAGACCATACATTAGGCCACGAAATAAGTCTCAACATATCTTTTAAGAATTAAAATATCAACGATCTTCCCAGACTACAATGGAATAAAACTAGAAATCAATAACAAGAGGAACTTGGGAAATTTACAAATACATGAAAATTAAACAAGATGCTTCTGAACACCATTGCATCAAGGAAGAAATCAAGAAGGAAAGAAAAACAATCTTGAGACAAATGAAAATTGAAACAACATACCAAATCCAATGGGATACAGCAGAAGCAGTGCTAAAAGTTCATACCAATGAACACTTACATCAAAAAGGCAGAAAACAGTCAAACAGTCAAATAAACTAATGTTGCACCTACAGGAACTAGAAAAGCAAGAACCAATCAAACCGCAAATCAGTAGAAGTAAAGAAATAATGATTACTGCAGAACTAAAAAAAACTAGAGACAAAATAAACAGTTGAAAGCATTTCCTCTAAGAAATGGAATTAAGATAAACATGCCTACTTTAATCACTTCTACTCAACATAGTACTGGAAGTTCTAGCCAGAGCAATCAGGCAAGAGAAAGAAATAAAAGTCCATGTGTTCTCATTGTTCAACTCCCATTTAAGAGTGAGAACATGTGGTGTTTGGTTTTCTGTTCTTGTGTTAGTTTGCTGAGAATGATGGTTTCCAGCTTCATCCATGTCCCTGCAAAGGACATGAACTCATCCTTTTTATGGCTTCATAGTATTCCATGGTGTATATGTGCTACATTTTCTTTATCCAGTCTATCACATGGACACGGGGAGAGGAACATCACACACTGGATCCTGTTGGAGGGTTTGGGGCGAGGGGAGGGATAGCATTAGGAGAAATACCTAATGTAGGTGACTGGTTGACAGGTGCAGCAAACCACCATGGCATGTCTCTACCTATGTAACAAACCTGCACGTTCTACACATGTATCTCAGAACTTAAAGTATAATAATAATAGTAAAAGAAATAAAAGTCATCCAAATTGGAAAAAGAGAAGTCAAATTGCCTTTTCACTGATAATATAATCTTGTATTTATAAAAACCTAGAGACTCCACCAAAAATACTCTAGATTTGCTAAATGAATTCAGTAAAGTTTCAGAATACAAAATCAAGGTACAAAAATCAGTAGTGTTTTTATATATGAATAACGATATAGCCATGAAAGAAATCAAGAAGGCAATCCTATTTACAATCATTGCCAAAAATAAAATATCTAGAAAATTCAACCAAGGAGGTGAAAAACCTCTGCAAAATGCACACACACACACAACATACACAGAGAAATGAAAGAAATGGAAGAGGAGACAAAAAAATGGAGACATTCCATGCACATAGATCAGAATAATATTGTTAAAATCATATTACCCAGAGCAATGTACAGATTCATTGACATGCCTATCAAAATGCCAACATCATTCCTCACAGAATTAGAAAAAACAATCTTAAAATTCATATGGAATTTAAAAGACTCCTAATAGTCAAAACAATCTTAAGCAAAAAGAACAAAGCTATAGATATGACATTATCTAACTTCAAAATATATTACAAGGCTATAGTAACCGCTATAGTAACCAAAACAACATAGTATTGATGTAAACAAAGACAGCCCAACAAAACCAAACGGAGAGCCCTGAAATAAAGCCACATATTTAGTCAACTGATCTTTCCCAAAGCTGACAAGAACCTACATTAAGGAAAGGACACTCTCCAATATGGTTTTGCTGTGTTTCCACCCAAATCTCATCTTGAATTGTAGTTCCCATAATACCCATGTGTTGTGGGAGGGACCCAGTGGGAGGTAATTTAATCCTGGGGTGGTTACCCTCATGCTGTTTTCATGATAGTGAGTTCTCATTAGATCTGATGGTTTTATAAAGGGCTTTTCCCTCTTTGCCCAGCACTTCTCTATCCTGCTGCCATGTGTAAAAGAACATGTTTGCTTCCCCTTCCACCACCATTCTTATAAGTTTCCTGAGGCCTCCCCAGCCAGGCTGAACTGTGATTCAATTAAGCTTCTTTCCTTTATAAATTACCCAGTTTCAGGCAGTTTTGTATAGCAGTGTGAGAACAGACTAATACACTCTCTTTAATAAACGATGCTAGGAAAATTGGATATCCACACACAGAAGAATAAAACTGGACCCCTGTCTCTCACCATCTACAAAAATCAACTCAAAATGGATTAAAGACTTCAATGTAATACCCAAAACTATAAAATTACTAGAAAAAAGCCAAGGGAAAACTCTCCTATACATTGGCCAAGGCAAATAATTTATGACTAAGACCTGAAAGTCATAGGCAACAGAGTATAAAAATTGGCAAATTGGACTTAAACTAAAAAGCTTCTGTACAGCAAAAGAAATAATAAACAGAATGAAGAGACAACCTGCTGAATGGGAGAAAATTTTGCAAACTATTTTTCCAACAGGATACTAACATCCAGAATGCACCAGAAACTCAAATAATTCATCAGGAAAAAAAAATTATCCCATTACCAAGTGGACAAAGGGCATGAATGGGCATTTCTCAAGAGAGGAAATACAAATGACTAACAGGTATACAAAAAATGCTCAACAGCACCAAACACCTGAAAAAAAAATGCAAATCAAAACCACAATGAGGTATTATATTACCTCAGTCAAAATGACTATTATTAAAAAGGCAAAAAAAAAAAATGATAGATGTCGGCAAGGATGCAGAGAAAAGGGAACTCTTACACACTCTTAGTTGGAATATAAACTAGTACACCCACTTTAGTAAATAGTACGGAGATCTCTCAAAAACTAAAAATAGAACTACTATTTTATCCACCAATCCCATTACTTTTCAAAAGAAAGGAAATCAATATATCAAAGGGATACTTGCATTTATGTGTTTGCTGTAGCACTATATTTATAGTAGCAAAGATATGGAATCAACCTAAGTGTCCATCAACGGATGATAGGATAAAGAAAATGCGGTATATATACACAATGAAACACTACCCACCCATATAAAAGATTACAATCATGTCAATTGCAGCAACATGAATGGATCTGGAGGCTATTATCTTAAGTGAAATAAGCCGGCACACACACACAAAACAAATATTGCATGTTCTCACTTATACAAGAAAGCTAAAACAGTTCATCTCTTGGAGGCAGAGGGTAAAAAGATAACAGAGACTGGTAGGGGTGAGTGACACAGAGAGGGAAGGATGAAGAGAAATGGGTTAAAGGGTACCAACATACAGTTAGATAAAATAAATTCAGCATTTGATAGCAGAATAGGGTGACTAGTTACTGAAAATGTATCTGGGTGGTGAATACCTTAATAACCTGACTTTTCACCATGCATTTAATACATGTAAAAAAATTTCACATGTGCCCCATAAATTTGTACAAATTTTAAAAAAGTTTGAGAAACAGTAAAATGTATGGTTTATCACTGCACATATAAGTATCAGGGTTCTAGCAGGAAACAGAATTCACCCCAGATGCTTCAAATCAGTAGATTTAAGAAATATACTTACAGATATATTTTAGGGTTAATTGAACAATCAAGTTATAATTAACTGTCCAAAGACTAACAATAGTAAAAAGAGTTTCCTCTCACTAGGTCTTTCATGAAGGAGATTGAATTAATAAGATGAGGAGTTTATCTAGATTTTAGATTTATTGTAGGTGTGGTTAACCTCAGTGCAACACAGGATTCCAATTCCTGTAGAGACACCTAGTGTTTACATTGGGGTTGATTCACCAGCACAGCAAGAGTCTGATTGTCGTGTTACAATCATCTCTTTGTACCCTGTCTCAGTGAAGGTCTTGTCACATGCTTTTGTTACTCATTTTGCCCTTCCCTAGCAATATTCTGCTTTTACTTGTTATTCAAATATGTTAACTTGGTGATGGGAGTTATTGGGAGTGGTGGGGGCTGGGAGGATTTGCAATCTTTGTTGTTTTGAGCAAGGCTCAGTCTTAGTGTGTAGCCTTCTTGGTTCTAGCACCTATGCCCTGAATTTATTTATGGACTTCATTCATCGTCTTAGCCTTATCCTAGTAGCAGGGTTCTTCTATTGCCTACACTGGCTGCAATAAGTTTTGACTAGTGACCCAACTGCAGCAATGCCTGTTCTCCTTTTGTCACATACTAAGGCTTTTTTTTTTTTTTTTTTTTTCCATAGTGGAGGTTTGGAAGAAGGATGTGGTCAGCGTTTCTTGTCCTTTCCTTGCACATGCTCCTCCCTTTCCCTGGCCCACACCACAAAGGTACTTTTTAGTTCTCTTTCCAATCTTTGCCATGGGTGCTCAGTAGATTTTGTGAAGAGCCTACAAGATGCAAGATGATGCAGACTCTCCCAATTTCTGTACCTCCCAGAGCTTTTATGCTAACTCAACAGCCTCAATTTAACTTTTATCAATAAAATGAAACAATAAAATGTATTGTTTATTACTGCACACATATTTTTCATCTATTTTAGCTGAGTTCTTAGCATTTCTGGTTGTTTCTACCCCAGTTTAATGTATATTCAATTGTTCTTCCTGTAAGCACCATTTCTCCTTAGATTTGGGGCCTGTTGGTTGTTGAGCAACATCAGCTCTCTATTAGCCTGTGATTTTGAAGTTAGTCTGGCTAATTTGTGCTGTAAGACTGAGAGGAACCCTTCTTCCAGATTTTCTACATCTAAGGGGTAACCCAGAAACCTGGTCAGTGAAGTACTAGCTAACATAGAAGTGTTTGCCTTGAAGAATATCCTGTATTCACAGTAAATACTGTGAATGAGAAAACTTTGTTGTTTCAAACCACAGAAATTGTAAGGTTGTTTATCACAGCAGCAGCATCTAGCATGTCTCCAGTAACACAGTGTTTAAACTAGGATGTCCAAGGTGACTGGCAGAGGGACACAGACAGGTATATATAAGGAATGATAACCTGTAGGCCTAGAAAATTCATTCTAGGGTCTCAGGAGTCTGGAAGAAGCTGGAGTTCAATTACAAGGAAGTATGAGGCAAAGACTAGTTTCTAGAGTTAATTAAGAAAATTTCAGAGATTTAGTTACAGTATAAACTGCAGGCAAGGCCAAAACATACGGGAAACAAGGTAAGAACAAGTCACTCAGCAAAACTGCCTCAGTGTGAGCAGTGAGTCATTGAGCTCCTTCTGATTCCCAGAGTCTCAGGAAGGTTTCTAAATGGAGTGGTTAACCAGCCTAGTATTGCGGGCAACAAGGATATAAAGCCAAAGAGTTATCACAACTCCAAAGCAAGCCAAGAGTCTCTCTTGCAGGAAAAGTCCCTTCAATAACAAAAATATATCATTTTGATCAAAATGCCATTGTGAACTTTTCCTTCTGCGGCAAACAGCTTGAATTCTACGACACTATCACCCACGTCCATATGTCTCAGTGTTTGCTCTGCCAAGATGTCTGCTTGCCATTTGCTCTGTCTGTACAATGCCAAACACCCAGGTGAAAAGTGAAAAATTCAGTCAGTGTTTCTAAACACCCAGATGTTTGGCACCAACTATGTAAAATATCTGGATGCCTGACAGCATTTTTCACTTTTTCATCTGGTTGTTTGGCATCATATGATATCAACAATGGTGTAGATGCTAAGTACTCTTAGGAGTAAGAAAATATGAAACATTATCATAACCCAGTACATTTTTTTCCTAAAGTGTTAGAGAGTCTTAGTCCTGAACTGGACTTTAGAGGACATCTAATACAACTTCCCTCATAATATATTTGTGATTTCTCTGCAATCAAATCGAGGAGACTTCAGTAAAACCTGTTTGGTATCAGGAAAGATGAATCTGTGATTTCTGATTTTACATTATAAACATGAATAAACTTCATTCAAAAAATGTTAGCTGGGTGACTCTTCTGACCCAGGCTTTGGGATTAGAAAGGATGAAGATGTCTTCAAGGAATTAACATCAGTCTAGTAGAGGGAAGACATTAGACAGCAGCAGGGGAAATGAAAATAAGGGGACACTGAGTCAAGAGGACTTAACTCATTAAATATACCCACCACTGCTTGAGCATCTCTTAGTACCAGCTATTGTGATAGGCAGGACACCAATTTTCCACATTTAGTCTGCATAAAACCCTTAGCACATAGAGATTCTTATTCCTATTTTATGGCCATTTAGGGGGATTAAGTAACATTCCAAGGCCATACAACTTCAAAATTCAAATAAGATGGTGCGTAAAACAGTATATGCTGCCTCCAAACACCTCTTACTTAATTGCTTTGTCTCCCTTCACACTTCTCTAACAAAGCTCAGGTCCTCAGTACCTCAATCTTGTCATCTCAGGGATGATCAGACCCTGGAGAAGGTTAGGATCCCCAGGTACTTACAGATTTCTTCAGAAGGAATGTAATTACTCGAGACATCAAAATCAGCCAAAAGAAAATAATATACAAAAAGAATGATTGGCACTAAAAGGTGGAAGAGAACCCAGCCTCCAACACTGGAAAATGAGAGAAAACAAAATGAGCATAGATGTTAAGTCAACAGAGTTACTCAGACAGAACCGGCATATTTTCTAATCAAGTGAGGCCATTTCCCATCGTTACGATGTGAGATCCAAACTTAGATAAAGAGAGAATTTATTCAATAAGACCATGGCAATAAGGAAAATGTTTCAGTCTCAAGATCTGCAAATGTCTCAAAACAATCAAACAGAAACAAAGGCTTCTCTTTTTTGCAAGGGGTAATCAGGGACTTTCAAGGGAAAGTGATCAAGGGGAGGAGTTCTGATGGGAAGTGTTCCTCACCGTGCTCTGCTGATTCTCAAAATGGGAAGCTGGAGCTGGGGACTGTTCTGCATTTTAGTGTTTGCCAGATTTGGGGGAAAGCCAAAGTTCTGGGCCTTGTGTTAAGGAAAGAAGTCTAAAGTTTGGTCAATCCAAGGCATAAGGTAAGAAATGGGCAACTGTAAACACTTGGTCAACAGTCATCTGTGATATTGACTTCAGAGAGAATCGTCTATTTTATCTCCCACAGTTTACAAATGTATTTTACAAATTTTAGCAGCTTTCTCCTTTCATTGCAGGCTCATTCATGTCTCCTTTTAATGCTATGGTTATAAAGTGCTGCTATAAATGACAACACTTAGGACCCTAGTTGTCCAACCCTGACTTCTTCCAACTGCTGAATCAGCTTTCTCTGGATAGAGGTATACGAATCCACCCAACCCTGAGACCTTCTCTGCCCAATAACAGGAGGCTGGTTCCGACTGGCTGGGAGACTCCCATGAAGTGTTTCGGTGACTAAGGCCTTGGCTCAGAAAACCCTGCTGAATGGAATTTCCTGGATTTCAGCTTGGAACTGCAGCATTCCTCACATTTATTCATTTTCATCTGGATGAAGCAATGTTTTGAAGTGGAAATTCTGAATTCCTACCTCTGGCCTGCTACGAGACTAAATAATCCACTCCTAAATTCTTAGGAAAGCTAAAATATAACTGCTTTCACAGTGGACAGCTGTTTATTGTCTCTTTATGTTTCCAGTAAGAGATACGTGGTTTCTCTGGCCACATGGATCTCCCTTTAAGCACTCCCAGCTTGATGTAATGTATAATTTTTACCAGTGACAACAACAAATTCCCCACACACCAACAACTTTTTAAACCAAAATCATAGCTATTAAAAGTTAATGATTAGAATGCATGTTTTATTCTGTAATTTGAGTGACGTGAAAGATGCAACAAAGTTTGATTCCCTTATTATGCCGCTTTTTTTCCTTTTATCTTAGGGTAGTTATAAAAATACAGTGAATAACTTAAACAACAGTTTATAACCCCTTTAATTTACCTCCTCCTTTCCCATATGGGAGCTATTTCTTTAAATTTTTTCTTTATTCCTGACTTTTACCATGATAATTCCTAATTGTAATCCAGGGTTTCTCTTGTAGAGATTGAGTTATATATCCAGAGAAGGAGAAATAGTCTCTGGAGACTGTAGCAAGTAAGTCATTATGGACTAAAGTTGATCTTACAAGTGCAATATTCAAGTTAGAATGAAATACACCAGGGGTCTGGATAATTCACTGAAGATCATCATGCTTATCTCAGAGGTGAATGCTTGAAATATTCAAAGTTTGAGAAGGCAAACTGAAGAAATACTTTTTAAAAAAATAAACCCACAAAACTCTGGTTACAATGTGCAGTTGAGTTGCTGGCAACAATTCAAATTTCCTGAGTTTTTCAAAAACTAAAAGAGAAGAAAGTAATACAAAAATGAACACCATAATGTCAGAATGCTGTCATGGGTGAAGCTATTAGCAGTGATTTCGGCCTGATTAACATTACAGAGAAAAAATTAGCCTATATACATTTTATGGTGTTTTTCCTCTGTAAATGAATACTTAGAAAACCATTGAAAACTTCATTTCCTACAGCCACCATATATTATTTCTGAGATTGTGATGCCAAGTACATCTGACTTATCTTTCTGCCTACTAAAACTTATTTTATAAGGAAAAACTATGCCTGAAGTTGATCAAGAGTGAATACTGGTTGCCTAGGAAAGAAATATAATTCTTACCACTATTGTATGCTTTATTTTTAATGAGAAATTGTATCCTTTTAATTATTGTATGCTATGTGAAAGTAGTAAACAATGCTATAAATCTCTGGAATCCACCCTATGGTAATAGTGCATTAAACACTTGGGCAGCTGAGATTCATAAGGACAAATAGAACTGAGAGGGCACACTACCGTATAATTCTATAAAGATTATGAACACAACAGGGGCAGGAAATTGGCTACTCAGCACCAATACTGCTTTGTGTCTTATCTAATTATACATAGCCTAGGTTAGCTGAGCTAAGGACATCTCCTGCTGTGCTCAAAATAGATCAACAGTGCCTAAAGTTGATAATAATTGACAAAGAAAAATATTGTGCTGCAAATGACAAGACACCTCTGAGGATTATCAAATTTATTATCTTGAAAAGATTGGATTTTCACAACACTATCAAATGGGAAGAGGAAACTGAGCGGAGTAAGAAAACCGAAAGTTAATTGAATTTGCAAGATATATTGGCTGTCAACAGGAAAAAATCAAGGGAATTACATGGATAATTTAAGGGACAAGAACCCTTTTCCTTAAAGTTTGAATGTTCAGTTTACAGTTCATGTAAATATGGGGTGTGTGTGTGTGTGTGTGTGTGTGTCTGTCTGTCTGTGACAGAGTTTTAGAAACATCTTAATGGTAATAAAGTCAATACTATTCTCACATGGCTTTGGTCAAGTGAAAAAAAACATATTTGTGTTCTGAAGTGTAAAAAGTATTGTCTCAGGAGTTATGGAACCTGGGCTTTGCTGCTCACTAACTGTGTAATGTGGCTAATTCATTTGCATATACAACTATGTTTTTCTGCTTTGCAGTGGTCCACAGCATCTGAATCTATTATTTATTTTACCTGGAAATCAGATATTTACATATTTATCATCCAGGATTGTGTTGAGCTATAGCTAAATCCAACCAAATAGTTGATTTTAAGAATGTTCAATCTATATTCTAAAACTGCCCCTTCATTTGAACAATCTGGATTTTCACACACAAAAAAAAGTTTAGCGGCTGTCCCTTTGTATTTTCTAATAATTAGTAGAAACTATTTACAGAGAATTTATAAAAACTACAGTGTAATAATCAAACTTCCTCAATACTTAAATACTGATAGCTTTATGTGTAAACATATTCACAGCTTTGTGCATACATATATACATACACACATTATATATACAGTGTATCTTGTGGATTACATACAATTTATGTATCATCTATAGATATATAAGCTGTCTATATATGTATATATATGTTAACTAATAGATGCTAATAGATGATCTCTATATATATGCGTGTGTATATAAGCAAATTTTTATTCTTTGGTTCATAATATATTTAATTTAAAGAGAAAAAAATTTGTTTTCATTGACTAAAGAGGAGGGAGAAGAAAAAGGCAGGAACAGAGGAAACGTGTTTCAGTTACTTCAGAAATCACTCACTGTATTCTTACCTCCCCAAATACACTTAATATGAACTCCAAAGAGACAACCAAACAATCCTGAGAACCTAGTTTTCTGAAGAGTACTGTAAAGTTCGTGACTAACCGAAATGATCAATTTCTGTGGGTTTCAGTTTCCTGATCTGTAAGACTGTCTTAAAACACTATGTGTATACACACACACACACGTATGTACATATAGTGCTCTTTTTCAATCCTAAAATTTATTAAGTCTCCATTGCTTAAACAATGTTGGTGGGGTGGCGTGACAGAGTCGGATATAAAAGGTTGAAATCCTAGCTCCGCCATCTAATTTGTTATGTTATCTTGAGAAAATTCCCTTAACTTTCCGAGGCTCAGTTTTCTTATTTTCGAAACAAGGCAGATAATACTTGTCTTCTAGAATTGTCTTTCATCGTTTTATACTTACCTTGGCTAGTGCCTGGTAGATGGCAGATTCTCAAAAGATATTTGTTCATGGAAAAATGAGTGAATGAAAGTATAGGAATATACAGTAATCTATAGTATACAGTATAAGTTATAGCTATTGATATTAACCTCTACTATTGCATATAGTGATGTCTACATCTACTCATATATATTTTGGAATATTGGGATACATAGTACACACCTAGAGTGCAAAGATATTATATATTTTTAAAAACCTATTATAGGACTCGGTTCTCCAGAATCATGTTGTATAACATATAACAGAATCAATAGAATATATGTGTGTGTTTGTGTATCCTATTAATCCTAAATAAATTCAAAGATATTTATTTCAAGGAATCTAGCTCACATAATTGTTGGGACTGGAAGTCTGAAATCTATAGGCCAGGCTGGTAGGCTGGAAACTCAGGCTGGAGTTGATTTTGAGTCTTGAAGTAGAATTTTTTTTCTCAGGAAACCTCAGCTTTTGCTCTTAAGAACTTCAGCTGACTGGATGAAGCCCACTTAACTGTCAAGGATAATCTTTAATTAAAGTCAACTGATTTTAAATGCTAACTACATTTACAAACCATCTACACAGCAACACCTGAGATTAGTGGTTGATTAAAAACTATGTACTATAGCCTAGCCAAGTTTACACATTTACACATAATTACACCAAACAGATGAAAATCCTAAAAACAAAACAAAACCTAGGTTCTTCTTACGTTGGCTTAGAAATGTTACTTGCTATTGGTCTCTATCTGAAATTGGTCCAATTGTCCCATAGAGCTAATATTTACATTAAAAAAAAAACATAGAAATGGACTCTCCGGTTCTCAAAACTTGAAATTCACATTGTCCCATCTGAATTCCTCCCTCAGGAAACCAAACTTCAGTCAAGGGACTGGAACTCCCCAGATCACTGCATTCAGACAAGACTGCCAGAGCCCTTATCCATCATGAGTGCCTCTGTATTAGTCTTTTCTCATGCTGCTAATAAAGACATATCTGAGATTGGGTAACTTATAAAGGAAAGAGGTTTTATTGACTCACAGTTCCACATGGCTGGCGAGGCCTCACAACCACGGAGGAAGAACGAGGACCATCTCACACGGTGGCAAGCAAGAGAGAATGAAAAAAAACACAAGCGAACGGGGTTTCCCCTTATAAAGCTATCCGATCTCGTGAGACTTATCCACTACCACAAGAACAGTATGGAGGAAATTACCCCCATGATTCAGTTATCTCCCACTGGGTCCCTCCCACAACACGTGGGAATTATGGGCGCTACAATTCAAGATGAGATTTGAATGGGGACACAGCCAAACCATATCAGCCTCCTTCCTTTCCCTAATTCCTGTTTTCCTGCCTTCCCCACTATATAGATGCCCCCAGTTTTAGTTGCCTGGGAGACAACCAACAGCTAAGGAGGTCTGCCTCAGCTGCAGCACCTGATTAAAGCCTTTATCCTTGGCAATACTAGTCCCAGTGCTTGGTGTTCTGCGCAGCAAGCAGCAGGACCTGGACCGAACCCCTTGCATTTCTGTAACGTCTACCCATTTCCATCCAGAAGTATGTGGACAGATAATGACATTAAAACTTGGACTAATAAACAATTCTGCCTATATAAAATAAAACTAATATGTTAGAGCAGATTTCTTTCTGGTGAAAGAAATGCTTTATCAGCCAGATACAGTCACTCATGCCTGTAATCTCAGCACTGTAAGAGGCAGAGGTTGGCACATTGCTTGAGCCCAGGAATAGGAGACCAGCTCGGGCAATGTGGTGAAACCCTGTCTCCACAAAAAGATACAAAAAAAAAAAATTAGCTGGGTGTGGTGGCTCACACCTGTAGTCCCAGCTGCCTGGGAGGCTGAATCCGGGAGGTCAAGAGTGCACTGAGCTGTGATTGTGCCACTGCACTCCAGCATGGTAAACAGAGTGAGACTCCCTCTGTCTCTCTCTCTCTCTCTCTCTCTCTCTGTGTGTGTGTGTGTGTGTACCTATTTCAGACACATTATGTTTAGAGCAATGTGTTACTAAATGTTTAATTTACACAATGTAAATATGTAAACTTGGCAGTGACCTGGCTCATTCAATTACCATGGAAAAGTGAATGATAATTTTGTCTACCATTAACAATTGATAGCCTAAGTGACTAAAATTGTTGTGATACTAATTGAAATGAAGAAAATAATCTACTTTTCTTTATACAATATTAGTGCACTATTCTACATTTATATCCCAAGTAATTTTTTGATAATTCTAGAAGTTACCTAGCTTGAGAGCTTATCTTCAAACTTAATGTGACACATCATGAAAGTCAGCCTTAATTTTCTTGAGTTGTGTATGGATCTAATAAAGTAAAATCAACTCCAATATCTTGCATTTGCCTACTTTGTATTAAGCTGGCCCTCACGGGAATGACAAAGACATCTTGGAAATGGTCTTGAACCAGTTAATAATAAAAATCTTTTTCCCTGGAGAAATCAATACACCATTTTGGGCATAATTTATCATTACGGATTCATTTTAGGCCGAACAGCAGGCAGCTTCAAGTAGAGATATTGTAATACTGCTCTCAAAGTCCCTGCCTGCTATTGCTGCTCAGAAACCTACATACTTAATTGTTATTTCACATCAATTTTCCACACATTTGGAAATAGCTACCTAATGCATCAATTAATTAAATTTAATATCAAATATGTAAATGGGTGAAAAAGTCATTAAAACTTTTTTACTTATAGATGTTCTCTTTATTTTATTCATCTTGAATTATTAGACAAAAATAAAATTGCATAAATGTTAAATACAAAATGTCATATATATGTAGTTAAAATTAAGAATATTATAGCTGTATAGAAAAACCAGGCCTTAACTACTATAAAAATACTACTAATTGTTCAATATAGAAAAATTCAGAAAATATGAGCTAAAAAAAATTGGTCTCTCTATTCTCATACTAATTAGCAATTCTTAACAGGGTCTATAAATTACTAGTTATCAAACTGAAACATCACTCATCTGTATCCTTTGCCAGGCCGAAAGGCCACCTTATTTCTGTATATCCTAACTGAATGAGAATATAGTGAGCTCACAGTAAGACTTTTTGAAACCCATGCTGAAACCGTGGTCTGGTCTTAAGCGAAAAGGGACGCCACACATTCAGCAGAGAGCACTACAGTGTGCAGCAGCACATTGAGCCTGTGATGGAGCCAAATCCAGGCCCTGGACAGTATTCTGAGACAAGTCCAGTGGTGAGACCTGACACGTTTGGCTCTGACACTGAGTGGGGCCACTAGAGTCTTCTCTGACATAGTCCTAGGGAATGTTTCCTCAAGACCTAAGAGAACAGTCAGATAATAAAAGAACACTGAAAGTGGCTCTTTCCATTTGGAGATCCATTAAGAATGAGGCCCTACCTGAAGTTGTGAGAAGAGCTAGATTGATGTCAACCAAACCTAGTATTAGGGATTGAAGGACTGATACTAAGTAAATGCTAGTTACTGACTGGACAACAGAAGGGCCTGTAACACATCCATGGAAAGATAACAATTGCCATGAAGAAGAGGTGGGGCATCAAGAGCTCTGAAGAAGAAGGGTTGAGGAGCCTGAGATTCCAGTGAATTTTCCAAATATGGATTAAAGACATTTTTTCAAACTTTTATTTTTCTTTAAGGTCCAAGATACATGTGCAGAACATGCAAGTTTGTTACATAGGTATACGTGTGCCAGGGTGGGTTTGCTGCACCTATTGACCCATCATCTAAGTTCACTCCCCTGGCCCCACACATCCCAACAGGCCCTGGTGTGTGTCGTTCCCCTCCCTGGGTCCATGTGTTCTCATTGTTCAACTCCCACTTACAAGTGAGAACATGAGGTGTTTGGTTTTCTGTTCCTGTGTTAGTTTGCTGAGGATGATGGCTTCTGGCTTCATCTATGTCTCTGCAAAATACATAATCTCATTGCTTTTTATGGCTGCATAGTATTCCATGGTATGTAGGTACCACATTTTCTTTATCCAGTCTATCATTCATGGGCATTTGGGTTGGTTCCATGTCTTGAGTCAAAGACATTTTAATTATATGCATTGCTTTATAGTGCTTGCAGGACTGCTTCCTTAATAACTACCTAAAATATTGAGTAAGCACACTTTGTTGAATCAGTAGGCCTCAAAAACAATCTCACTCCTCGAAAACTTTTGTATGATAGCACTAAGATATGCGAGCACCTATCCTGTATGCAAGATTCAGTTTCCAGCTGTCACTTCTCATCTCATGTTGCATCCCATTACGTGAAAGGAAACTTTGAACAAGTCACCCCAAGAAACAGTAGCTTGATAAACTGTTTCTACCTCTGAGAAGTAAAAAGTTGACCAAAGGAACCCTGTCACCAGTGAGATGCTCCTTCTTCTGACGATACCAAGACAAGAACCCATGGTTGCATTTTAAGTCCTTTCCTCTTGGGGTCCAGGAAAGTTATAATATCAATCAACACCTTGTGGAAGAAGTCTGGGGCCTCTACCCCAGTTTTCTGTAGCTACATAAATATCCCTGAGGTAAAATATCATTCTGTGAAATAGGAAAGTTGAAGAATTTTAAGTGGATTTCTTATTGTTTGTTTTGAAATGTCAAGCCTTGTGGAAGACTTCTCTGAGCTCTGTTACCTGAAATAATTTCACTTTTTCATAGACAAGTATCTCATTTTCCTGAAAGTTATCTCCTTCAAAGGATATCCTTTAAAGATAAGTTAAAGGAGGAAAAAAGGCATTGCCATTCATGAGTCAGATCCAATTCTGCCAGAAATCATCCTCGATTCATATTTCCCATTTCTGATCATTCTGGGATGAAATTGCTCTTTGCAGCCCCAGGGCCTGAGTCTTGAGGGTGACATGAAGATAGTTCTCAAGGCATCTAAATAACTATCCAGCAGGGCCTAACTATATGGGAAAACATAATCCATTCAGAGGATAGTTAATTTTTTGCACTGGTTTTTAAGGTTAGTGTGTACATCCTAAATTCTTCTCAGTTGTTTGGCTGAGTTTTTATTTTTAATGTGCCCCTTTCAGAATAATGCAAGCCTTTATACGTACAAACAACATATGATATGAGAAAAACATTTGAATTACATAAGCTTACTGTGTAGAGATATTCAATTTGGGAGTACATCCTTTGTATAGAATTTCTGTGATCAATAATTATCTGTCAGATATTTAACTCACGCATAAAACATGTATAGGCATAATTTATGGCAAGTCCAAATAAACTTTAAAATCATTTTCTTCTTTTTGCTTTTTCTACTCCCATCTTTCTTCAAATAAACTGGGAACCCAATCTATTTTCCATGAAATTACTTTCCAGACTCTTCAAATGTATTCCTCTCAGAGCTGTTCTCTTAGAGCATTCATTTAGTTCCGAAAGCAGCATTCATCTGATTTGTCTCTGCAATCATTGTTTCAGATGAGCGTATTCCCAAGGACAAATTTAAAAGCACTAATGCAGTTTTATCTATTTGAAGTGTCCTGCTCTGTCATCGACATTCATGGAGCTCTCAGACCCAGCTCTAGTATTCTCAGTAAGTACCTCCAAGTTTTTATTCTGCCTTCACAAGAGCACTGTACTCTTTACTCTCAGTATGTTATGGAAGGTGCTTTTCCAAGGAGGGAGGACAGATGATCCCAGAAAGAAAGGGAATGGTTACGGCTGGAGGAGAGGAAAAAGCTTTGCCATTTATCCAGTCTCGGTGAAATAACTATTTCACGGAAGCAACTGTGGATCTTGCTGTTTATACGGTTGGAAGCATTTATTTAATCAGAGCTATCAGAGCTACATACGGTTAAGTTGACATATATATATATGTGGGCTGTGTGTGTGTGTTTATATGTAAACCTGTGATTTATTTCAAAATGAAATGATTCCTAGTTAAAAACAACTTGATTGTATAGTGCAATACTTCCTATTAGAAGACTTGTTAAATTAGTATTTGCTAAGAAGTACTTCTTAGCAATTCCAGGAAACATAATCTTGGGTAAAATTTTCAGGCACCTCCATCCTGTTCACATGTCTTTTCGTAACAGTACCTGAAAGGTTTTTTCAACTTAAGATTTTATAATAGCAACAAAAAAATTAGCTGAGAATTATTGAACCCACTCTATGGAATGAACTCTGGTGCTTAGTAAACATTTAACTTAGCATCAAGCAACAGCTAGAATTTATACCAAGAGGATTTTACTGTGATCCCTAAGAAATAGGAGACATTCTTTGGCACTTGAGGTTAAGAAATTTATGTGTGCTTTTCCCCAAAAACTTCTCTTTTGGCTGTGTTGTTCATTGGAACTTGTTTTCTATTTTCTATGTCCCAAGATATGGAACCATGACTTAGAGAAAAGAACATGATTTAAAAAGTAAGAAATTGGAATTAACTACTTTCTGTATTCCTTCCCATGTATTCGAATTGGGCAAGCTACTTAACCTCTTTGACCTCAGATTTATTCCTCTCTAAAACAGAAGTAATAACATTTCAGTTATTTAAAAGTTATAACAATACTGTCAGGCCATCAGGGCTGAATTGTCTCGAGGAGTGTGGATCATCTTACCAAACAGCATGTCTTCAACACACTACAGAATCCTGTAATGATGGAACAGAAGATGTTTACTTCTCTGTAGCACATTATTGCAAACTGTTCTGAACTGATGTAAACCAATTTGATTTCATACAACTCAGAAGTTCTTTTACAGAAAAAGCTGAACATTTTGATGTGTATGAGTATTTGTTGCTCATTGTAAGCAAGCTTTGTTACCAGTTGTAATAAAAGCAAGTTTCAGACCAAAATCTATGTTCATACAGACATACATAAACATGAATGCACAGGCAAACCCAAAAGAGTTAACACAATATTGTTTAAGTTTGATAAAGACTCAGATCACTGTGCTTTTAGATGAACAAACTATACATATTTGTTACATGAATGATTTACAGGGGACAAACATAGCAATATTTCAGAGGCAGATTTTGTTACCTTTACAAATTTGCATCGGTCACTATGAAATTCTCTCACCCAAAGACTGGACTCAAGTCCATTTAATGATGTAACCTTCAGGGCCATCCCAACAGATCTCACAGATTCTCATTTCCCATTTTATGCAAGTGTTAAGTATGTTTCTATAATACTTTAACCAATTCACATATCTTGATTTCTTCTAATTTCACAATTCAGAACCCATTTCTAACATCCATTATGCTGATTAACAAGGCACTAAATTCACCAATGAAAACCCATTTCTGATGTTAATTATGCTAATTAGCCACTTATCTGGTGTTTTGCTGAATATGAAGATAGACGAAGCTTATGATGTAGAGGCCTCTGAAGTGTGGCTGTCCGGGGATAAAACTGGCTGACCACTCATGGAGTGTGGGGTCTTCATCAGAACAAATGACAGTCTGACAACCCTAAAGAGAAGTAAGAAGCATTGCTATATACGTTCATATTCCACTTTATTCTGAAGAATTTTAAAGTAATTTATCAACATCATGACAGCAAGTATCTCAACTCCCCTCCTTCTCTCTCTGACCTATACTTTCTGTTCCACTTTGACACTTGAATGTAGTCTGCCAGGGAGAGTGTCTATCAACTGCTGCAGTTTTTGGCAAATTTATTTCTCCTTGAATCCACACCAGGAACTATTCCTCTCCCCATCCACACATACTCTTTGCAGAAGTCGTGACTCTGTTACTTGCTTTCACCAAGTATAGCTCTCTGGATTCAGCCCCCTGAGGATTTCACAGTTTAACAATTCCATAATCACTGTGTGTAATCTATAATCACCTGGCATTGGTTCACACTGCTTTATCTTTTAGGATAGTAAAGGCAAACATATGGAGTGAATAATGGAGCAGATTTTCTAGGCCAGGGAATACAGTACACTCTTATACCTCACTTGGGCTACACATTGGCCACACATGACACATTATTGTCCAACCAATTCCCTAACTTTGCTTTTTCGCTTCATATTGCATGCTTACTCTTTCAGTCCATTTGTAGAAACCCTACGCTCTGAAACATAACAACCAAAAAATCAACCAGTAGCTGGGATTGTGCTTGTGGAGAGAGCTCAAATTTCAAAAAGCCAGGTGTAGTATAGTCTAAACACACATAATGTGCCCGTTCAGTAGTTTTACACGGAAATGTAAATTTGGAACAGTTAGTAGTGTGTGCAATTGGATTAACTATCTTTGCTGTTGCCAACATAAAATTTGTGGGTCTTTTAATGTGCATCTGTGAGTAAGGGTTTAAGGAAATGAGTATGGGTGATATATGCCTACTTCAGTCTCCCATCACCTCCCACACTTTGGCAAGATTCAAAGGTTTTGGCTGGAGAATTAGCCTTTTCTTGGCTTTGGTTTCTCTTTTTCTCACCTTACAATTTATGTCGAAACTGCTTCCTCCTGAGTTCATTCTTATACCTAATTCAGTGGCCGATTCTAGTTTATTTTTTCCAGATGTTTCTTAAGTATAGCATAAAATACACAATGTATGACACTTGTGTTAGCCATGTTTTTCATTGACCCTTACATCAGATTTCTTGGCATCCTAAAATTTGTTAGGTGATGATATTTCATGCAACGTAGTAACAATATTTTACATTATCTGGTATTATATGCACTTTATATAAGTTTAAGCATTTACAAATAGCACATCCATTCATTTTGTTTGGCTAAAGAAGATAAAATTTCAGATGTCTACTTGCTAGGCAGGATTTAGAAAAAGATTTTATTCTGTCTTGGAAAACCCGATTGATTCAAACTACTAGGTTGTATGCACATTGAAAGAAATGTGAAGAATTAATTGGAAGAGAAATTGATTGTACTAGAAATTGAAAATGGATGATAAAGTAATTATTTAATGTATATGTTTTAGGGAGGCTGAAAAGATGTAATCACATGGATAAATATGCTTAGAATTATTCTGAGTGTTATATTTGCATAAATATTATAAGTGCTGGATTTCAAAAATAAAGAAATAAGTGACCTGTAAGAGAATGCTGCAGCGTTTATATTATTTTGATCCAATAGTGAGGTGATCCCAGAATGTGTTAGATTTTGACTAAACTAGAAATACACATAAAATACATAAAAATGATGAAGACTTGAAAATTTTTAAAATGAAAAATAAAACTATTTTAACTTGTTTAACAGTTGTTTGCCAAACATATTTGATCACAGAACCACAATAAGATATCATGATATTTCCAATTCCAGCTCCAGTATGTAAAAAAGTTGGAAGTTGTTACTCCTATCCTTACAGAAAAAAAAATGAACTGAAAATTAATTACTTTTCTTGGGTTCATTGGAGAGCTGAAGTTGCAAGACAAACTACCCTTCTGTAATCTGGAAATACTAGTGATTGGAAGAGTCACAGTAAAAATCTGCTTATCTGGAGCAGAAGACACTGGAGCCATAACTAGGAGGATCACTTAAATAGTAATTTTGATAAATTGCTAAAGAATAAGTGTGGAATAGCATGAGAATGAGGGATTTCTGCTGGCTGCAGTCTTCATTGGACACCCACATTTTTGTGGGGGTTACCTTTGGGAACAACACCTTGTTCTCACAGTGAAGAGCTGAGAGAGAATCTCAGGCTCTGGCAGGGGAAGAGTAGTCATTATGAAATATACTCAGAACATTTATTATAACAAGGGCCTGCTGTCCAAGAAAACTGACTTTACTAGAGCTTTATCTCACCTGAGAAAATGCATTTCTCCAACTTCAGCCCTATCCAGTCTCCCAGTCTCACCTAAAATGGGTGAAGCAGAGAAAGCTGTAGAAACCTTGTGAAGGTCACAGAGTAGGTACACAGGTCAACACAAAAACTGAGATTTAAATATAATATTGTAGAACACTTTGCTTCCCCCACATCTTACTATAACAGCAACAGATCTCCAGTATAATGACAGTGGATTAGAGTTAATAGAGCTGCAAGACTTTTTCTGAGAAGGATTTAGGGGTTCCCAAAGTCAAAAGGAAAGATAAAAACAGGGCTGGTAGCAGAATGTGCACCGTCTGGCAGCTACAGCAAACATTAAACACAGCTCAACTTCTAGCCAGATTAATATAAAGCCTCCCACTAAAGGCTTATTTATCTCAATTCCTATTACCTGATATATCATGTGCAGTTTTCAGACAAAAAATTTGCCAAGTATGCAAACAGAAAAGAAGAAACACAGTGTGAAGGGCAAACATCAAAACAAGCTACAGTTATGTCACGTATTGAATATAAGGAATTTCAAATAACTGTAATTATATGTTTAAAATCTAATGGAGAATATACACAACATGGAAGGAGAGATGGTAATGGAAGCAGAGAAGTGGAAACTCTAAGGAAAAATTAAAAGAAAATAGTGGAAATAAAAAACACAGTAACAGAAATGAAGAATCATTTTGATAGGCTCATTATTCAAATAGACACAGCCAAGGAAAGAATAAGATGGCTAATAGAAACTTCCTAAACTGAAGGACACACACAATAAATAAGTAAATATAATAGAGCAGAACATCCAAGGACTATGGGGCAATTTCAAAAGGTGTAAGATTATCTCAACTTGAATACCAGCAGAACAAGAAAGAACAGAACAGAAGAAATATTTAAATTAATAATTGTGGGGAAATAATGACAGACACCACATGTAGGAAATTTAGAAAACACTAAATAAAATAATTTTTAAACTACAAATAGGTGTATCATATTCAGACTTAAGAAGCAAAGATAAAGAAAAAGCTTGAAAGAATACAGACAGGGAAAACAAACAAGAAGCCTTCCTTATAATGAATGAGGGTAAGAATTACAGCAGACTTCTCTTCAGAAACCATGCAAGCAAGAAGAAAGTGGAGTGAAATATTTAACGTGTTGAAAGAAAAGAAAATGAACACTCATCTAGAATTCAATATCCTGTTATATTATCCTTCAAAAATGAAGAAAAATAAAGGCTTCCTCATAAAAACAAAAACTGAGGGAATTTATTGCCAGCAACCTGCCCTGTAAGAAATGTTCAGAGGAATTTCTTCAGAGAGAAAAAATTGGTGTAGGTCGGGAACTCAGATCTAGTTTTTAGCATTTTAAAATGGAAGAGGAAACCGGGAGGAGGACATATGGAAAATCTTGCAACATCATCACAACATTTCTGTAAACCTAAAACTATTTACAACTTGATCTACATAAAGAAAGGAAGGTAAATAGAGAACAAGTAAATGAAAGGAAGATAGAATTGCAGTGAATCTGGAATATCATATATTGTCAGAAAGTAAAGAATTGCTCAAAAAAATTCACAATGATGGGGGAATAGGTCAAAAAGACACCAGTGCCAACTGACAGAGTAGCCTATAGCTAAAGTTAGAGCAGTCTGAGCAAAAAAACATCCACTGGATTGTGATTGTGTACTCATATATAGACTCAAGTATACTCCTAGACTCACAGAGTCTATATACTCATATATAGACTCATAGAAATCAGTCTATACACTCATATATGAAAGATGGATAACTGTTCATGCAAAAAAGTCCAAATTATTAATGTAGATACTCTGCCCTAAAATAGGTAGACCAGAATGCCCTACTTCTGAGGTGTGAGCTTTGCATAATGACTTTCTTTGAAGGTATACAATATGGAAAGAGGCTAAAAAACAGTAACTTTACAGTGGAGAAACCTGACAAAAACTACTCCAGTCAGTTGATCAATACTGACCTCAGTGATGATAAGTTAACTTTGATAGTACACAGCCTTGATATGATAACAATGAGAATGGCAATTTACCTCTGTGGTTTTCCTCCCCCAAACTCATAATCACTGTCGTCTTATCATGAGAAAAACATCAGAGAAGCCTGAATTGAGAGATATTTTGCAAAATATCTAACTAGTCTTCTTCAAAACTGTAAAGGTCATTGTAAACAAGGAAAGTCTAAGAAATTGTCACAGCACCAAGGAGCCTATAGAAACATGATGATTACATGTAATGTGAAATCATAGACTCTTGGAACAGGAATCCTGGCATCAGATAAAAACTAATACACCTGAATAAAGTGTGCATTTTTATGAGTAATAATGTATCAGTATTGGTTAATTAATTGTGGCAAATGAACTATACTAATATCAGATGTTAACAGTAGGGGGACCTGGGAGTAGGGTATATAGGACATCTTGTAACATCATCACAATTTTTCTATAAATCTGAAATTGTTTACAATTTGAAAATTATTTTTAAATGATCAGGACAAAATTTCTGAAAACTCACAGAATTATGATTGAAGGTAGATTAAAAGGACTACCCTTTATAGTACCTAGTTCTGTTGCTTAAAAAACAAAACAAAAGGCCAGGTGCGGTGGCTCATGCCTGTAATCCCAGCACTTTGGGAGGCCGAGGTGGGTGGATCACTTGAGGTCAGGAGTTTGAGACTAGCCTGACCAATATGATGAAAGCCTGTCTCTACTAAAAATACAAAAATTAGCCGGGTGTGGTGGTGGACACCTGTAATCCCAGCTACTTGGGAGGCTGAGGCAGGAGAATCGCTTGGATCTGGGAGGCAGCTGTTGCAGTGAGCAGAGATCATGCCACTGCACTCCAGCCTGGGCGACAGGACAAGACTTGGTCTAAAAAAAAAGTTAAATTTTGTCTTTGTTTCTCAATAGTGTTCCACTATATCTCTAGATAGAAGATCTAAGTATAGATTAGTAAAGGTAGCAGTCATTTAGGCTGTAGTTTCTATGAATAGAAATGGCAGTGGTGAGTCTGGAACAGTAAAGAGGTAGAAGGGTTTGAATATAGGGAATGAAAAATGAAATAATTTAAGCACATATTTTTGATAACTTCTCTGCTTGGTTCACTGTGATCTGATCATTTCACAAAGTCAAGGTCCCCAAGAATTGATCAGTGGTATTACCTGCATCTGTCACAGAAAATAAATGACAACCCTTGGTTTCCATTTAATTTCATTTATAATCCTTTTCTAAGACAGTAGTTCTTAACTTTTTCACCATATGTACCTTGGAGAATCCAGTGAAAGTTTGGATCTTTTCCTTAATTTTTAGAAATACACATAATTTACCATACTGTTTCAGAATTGTATTAAAACCCCTTCATGTCCTTTCATGAATCTCAGATTTTACCCTCCTGTTCTAAGGCATTTTGCTGTGACTTACTTAAGTCTGTATAAGATCAAATAATGGGGCTTAGTGGGAGTGCTTGGTCTTCAGGATAATGCTATTTCCAACTTTCATTTCTGTTATGCTGAATTGCACTTCCTAAAATCTAGCAAGGTCCCACCTTCAATTTACTTGGCATATACAAAATAACCAAACACTTTTGTTTTGAGATTAACTATTTGAGTCTCTATCATTATATTTGTTCTTGTCTGTTTGAAAGTAGACATGAAGACCAATGCTATTTTAGCTAATGTTAGACCACCACACTCTGGGAGACAAGTAAATAAATATCTGATAATAACACCATGCTTTCACAGTGCTTTTCAATGATTCTACACATTATGAGCAAATGGAAATGGAATACATTGTTCCAGATTTTTCCCAGAATAAAACTCTTTTTAGAGAGCAAAGTAAGGGCCTTGAAAACTACATTAACTCTTTGGATTAACTCTATTCCGTAAGTATTTCAGTAGCTTCTTAAAAATTAGACAAATTTAGCTCTTCCTTTTGTTATTTTTCTGACTAGAATCCTTTTGTTTCTAGTTTCTCTGGAAGTATGAAGAGTTTCACTGAAATATGCAGATTAGTCATTTAATGATTTCAAGTGCTCTGTTGAAGTTGCTTAAAAACAACATCCTCTCTACCAGGAAGAACAGATTCCAAGAGAATTGTTAAAATATACTTGAGGGTAAAATAGCAAGATATTTTAAGATTTATGATTGAGTAATATAATAATAATAATAATAAGTAAAATATAAAAACCAGAAACATTATTTGAAGGAGCTTTTTAAACACTTTCCCAAAAGCAGCTCTCTCTCTCTCTCTTTGTGTTTGTTTACTGCAGGAATTGTGTGTGATTTTTGTGTTGGTTAGAGTAATATATTTAAATTGGAAGAGTATTTTTCCATTAATGTTATAAAATAACTCAAAGGCTAGAATGTGATGAATGTAGCCATTCAGTACAATAAATAAATGAAGAAGAAAATGACATATTGTACTAGGCTCATTCTTAAATCTGAAAGTCTCTACCATTCTAACACACTGGCTTATGAGTTAAGTGTTCTTTTTTATCTATAGAGATGTTAATGACCCCTTCCATTAATTGTGATTTTGAGTAGTGATACCAACAGT
Source organism: Hylobates moloch (assembly GCF_009828535.3). Classification (NCBI taxonomy): domain Eukaryota; kingdom Metazoa; phylum Chordata; class Mammalia; order Primates; family Hylobatidae; genus Hylobates; species Hylobates moloch. The sequence goes on along the minus strand of NW_026652285.1, from coordinate 53,791,285 downwards.
GATAGGTGAGCACTCATATTTCCAGTCTCATTTGACCTCAGTGTTTCTGCCTTATGAACTATAGTGATGTAGGCAGCATAAAGAGGATGATCCAGATAACAACAACAACAACAAAAAGCAATATGTCACTCATGGATGGCCAAGATTTGACTCTGCTATTTGCTTTGGCCACATCTCTGAAGCCCATAGACCACAGTCTTCTCATCTACAAAATGCAGATATTAAACATAGACATAGTCAAATGTCTTCTAAAAGTTAACAGTCACATTTACATAAGAAGCAATGTTAAGATATTGGGTAGGAAGACTATGAATATCGATTAATTTTTCCCCAGGTAAAGATTTTTTTTGAGAATAAATATGTTTGGTCAAATTAGCTACACATGCTCTTTCAGTGGTTTTTACACGTTTGGTTCAAGAATCACTGGAAAGAGGTATTGTAACCACCCAATGGGTTTACCTTACCTGCTGCCTAGACAGGGGAATTGAAAAAAAGAAAGAGTAATTCACGCAGAGCTGGCTGTGCAGGAGACCAGTGTTCTATTATTACTGAAATCAGTCTCCCCGGGTTTCGGGGATGAGTCATTTTGTTTTTTTGTTGTTGTTGTTTGTTTGTTTGTTTTTGACAGAGTCTTGCTCTGTCACCCAGGCTGGAGTGCAATGGCGTGATCTCGGCTCACTGCAACCTCCATCTCCCAGGTTCAAGCGATTTTCCTGCTTCAGCCTCCTGAGTAGCTGGGATTACAGGTATGCACAACCACGCCCAGCTAATTTTTATTTTTAATAGAGACAGGGTTTCACCATGTTGGCCAGCCTGATCTCGAACTCCTGATCTCAAGTGATCTGCCTGCCTCAGCCTCCCAAAGTGCTAGGATTACAGGCATGACCCACCGCGCCTGGCTGGGGAGCAGAATTTTTAAGAACAACTTGGTGGGTTGTGGGGTAAGCCAGTGAGCCAGGAGTGCTGATTGATCAGGGATGAAATCACAGGAGTCAAAGTTGTCTTCTTGCACTGAGTCAGTTCCTGGGTGGGGGCCACAAGATAAGATGAGCCAGTTAATCCATCTAGGTGGTGCCAGCTGATCCATCAAGTGCAGGGTCTGCAAAATATCTCAAGCACTGATGTTAGGAGCAGTTTGAAGGGTCAGAACCTTGTAGCCTTCAGCTGCATGGCTCCTAAACCATAATTTTTAATCTTGTGGCTAATGTCAGTCCCTACAAACACAATCTAGTCCCCAGACAAGAAGGGGGTCTGCTTTGGAAAAGGGCTGTTATCATCTTTGTTTTAAACTATAAATTAAGTTTATCCCAAAGTTAGTTTAGTCTAAGCCCAAGAATGAACAAGAACAGCTTGGAGGTTAGATGCAAGATGGAGTCGATTAAGTTAGATCTCTTTCACTGTCTCAGTCATAATTTTGCAAAGGTGATTTCAGTACTAGTCTTGTCAAACACTGAGAATTCACACATGTAAGTACACAAATCCATCGCTGTTTACTCCTGCACTCTGTACTGAACCAATTTTCCTGGAAAGTTGCATTCTTTGTTCTAAATAGTAATTACTATGACTAAATGTCATAGTAATTACATTATTTTGTCTTAAATGGCAATAACTTTGTCCTAATAGTAATTCCCAAGTAGTAATAGTACTTAGTTTCTTGGAATTTAAAAAACCCAGTTTCTTTCCATTTTAACATTTTGCTCTTTATTCATAAAAATATTTTACTATTTTACGTGTCATTAAACCATCTTTTGGGATTATTTCAATATGCAGGTAGTTTCCAATATTTAACAAATTTTATTTAAAAAGTTTGTTTGTTGGCCAGGCGCGGTGGCTCACGCCTGTAATCCCAGCACTTTGGGAGGCTGAGGTGGTCAGATCACGAGGTCAGGAGTTCAAGACCAGCTTGACCAACGTGGTGAAACCCTGTCTCTACTAAAAATACAAAAATTAGCTGGGCGTGGTGGCACGCACATGTAATCCCATCTACTCAGGAAACTGAGGCAAGAGAATGGCTTGAACCTGGGAGGTGGAGGTTGCAGTGAGCCAAGATCGCGCCACTGCACTCCAGCCTGGGTGACAGAGCAAGACTCCTTCTCAAAAAAAGAAAAAATGTTTGTTTTTAAGCTGCCATTGAAACCTGGGATAAATTTTCCATTAAATTATAGTCTACATTAATACAGGAAAAAGTTAACACTCCTATACAAACATAAAAATTCTGCATGAAATATTATATTAAAAAACAACAAAGTAACCCAGTCATCTCAAAATTGACATCCATGAATTCCAGAAAAGTTAAGAGTGATGTTAAAACGAGAGCAGTGAGGGGAAACTGAAGTAGAACCATTTCCAGCGAAAAGAAACAGTTAGGCCTTCATAATGAGGGCCATGAAGGAGAATCAAACTCCATCTGCAGAAGGCGGGAAGATAGACACCAGGCTCCAAACAAGAGCCAAGGTTCATACATGACTGTCCACGGTGATGTCATAAGACATTTATCAACCAATTTATAAAGAAGACTAGGACTTTCCTTAATGGTTCAGAAGTGAATAACCTTCTTTCTTACTGAATATAAAACAGAAACCAAGAGGCAGCATGGGATCACAGGAGGAGAAATCTGCCAAGAAAGGAGCCAAAACCAAGAAAGCAGACACAAAGAATAAAGAGTCCCGCTCACATTTCTGAGCCACCACATCAGGCCAGAGGATACTGGATTCTCCTCCTCCTACTCTTCCTTCTGGTGATGCCAAGTTTTGAGAACTGACTTAAAAATACTGCTTAGATCAGAGTGAATTATTATTATCTACTTATGCCAGAGCTATTCATGGTGTATGATTTTTTTCCCTTTCATGCTGATCTTCACTTGCTTTTCGCTACCTACCATAAGCTTCCACGTTAAAAATCTTTGCCACGTGTATATCTCTGCAAGCAGCCTTCTAAAATAACATTAAGTTTTACATGCATATGTGTTTTTAATTTATATTAATGGTATTTTGCTGTAAATTTTATTTTATTACAGTGCCCTGAAAATCTATTTATGACACTGTCTGTAGATCTGTTGGTTTAAGCTGCTGAAGAAAGTTCCATAGGATGCATCCACTGCACTGAGCTTCTTCACCCTTTGGAAGCATATGTGTAGTTTGCCTCCTCCTCCTTGCTTCTACCTGCATGCTGTTTACAGAAACAGTGAGATGGAAGCAAAATACTATTGCTACTGTGGTAAACAACTTAGGATATGATCTCTGCCGGAACTTTGCAAATATTTTTCTGTGATATATGCCCAAGAGTAGATTTTATTTTTCTTTTAAGATGGAGTTTTGCTCCTGTTGCCCAGGCTGGAGTGCAGTGGCGTGATCTCGGCTCACTGCAACCTCTGCCTCCCGAGTGCAACTGATTCTCCTGCCTCAGCCTCCCAAGTAGCTGGGATTACAGGCACCCACCACCATACCCAGCTAATTTGAGTGGATTCTTTAGTTCAGAAAACATATATACCATGCAATTAGCTGAATACTGCCACTTGCTTTTCTGAATGGCCAATTTATGCTTTCACCAAAAGTTAGTAAATGTTCTCTTCTTCCTACATCCTGGCCAATATTTTGTATTACCTCCCTACAAAGTCTTGTCATTCTTATGTGTATAAATTATCACATTGTTTTATTGGTTTACATTTTTCTAGTTATTGAGTTCAATCTTCTATACTCCTTTTTCTTCATTTACAGAAGTTTTTTGTATAAGCAATTTTTATTTGGTAATTATAGACATTACAAAATCTTCTCTCACTCTGTTACCTGTCTGTTAATTTTGTCTATCTGTCCTTTGAGGAATAAACGTTATTAATTTTGCTTAAGTCAAATATATCAATGCTTTCATTAATGATAGGCAGTTTGTGGGTCTTGCTTAGGACATTTTCTCATTCTTAATTTATAAAGATCTTCTTCAACATCTACATATTAGCATTTTTATTTTTTGTCTTTCACATTGGGTCATTAATCTCCCATGAGTACATCTTTGAATATAGCATTGATTAGGGAGCTGGTTTTATATTTAGTAATTCAATCGCTCTAACACCATTACTAAACTCCCCTTCTCCATTGCTTTCTGTTGCCTGCTTTATCATGTATAAAATTCCTTTATACACATAGGTCTGCAGTTGAGGTATATGTTATTATCTATTGGTCTATTTGTTTCTATACTAGTTCCATACTCTTGTTGTTGCATTTTTGTAGTGTGCTTTAACATCTGGTAGAATTAGTTACCCTCTTTCAATTTTCTTTACCAACATAGATTTCGCTACTATGATACATTTTCTTTCTTTTTTTTTTTTTTGAGAGGGAGTCTTGCTCTGTTGCCCAGGCTGGAGTGCAGTGGCGCAATCTCAGCTCACTGCAAGCTCTGCCTCCCGGGTTCACGCCATTCTCCTGCCTCAGCCTCTCCAAGTAGCTGGAACTACAGGCGCCCGCCACCATGACCAGCTAAATTTTTTGTATTTTTAGTAGAGACAGGGTTTCACCATGGTCTCGATCTCCTGACCTCATGATCCACCCGCCTCGGCCTCCCAAAGTGCTGGGATTACAAACGTGAGCCACCGTGCCCGGCCTATGATACATTCTTTTATCTGAATTTTAGAATTTACTTGTTGAATGCCCAAAATACCTCAACTGCATAACATTGAGTTTGTAGATTAATTTGAAAGGCATAACATCCTTGCTCTTTAAGTTTTTTCATCTCTGCACATGCTACATCTGCCTAATTATTCAAATAATATTTTATGTAATAGGCTATAGGTTAAATTTTTTCTTTATCAAATCTTAAATAATCTTTATTAGTTTCATTACTTAATACCTTATAATACTTTCTTTTTTTGGCCTTTACCCTTCTCTAGCCTGTTCCCATGCCACCTCTTGTATATACTTTCATAGTGACATTCAGTGTTACTCTCTCTGTGGTCTCTCATGAATTTTGCATTAGTTTTTTGGACTCCAGTACTTTCATTTTTATTCTATAGCATCTCTGGAGTTAGAATGTTGGAAGTGACCTAGAACCTGTGTTCTTTTGTCCAGTGGGCCCCATTGATTTTTCTACAGTGGTTTGAGTGGGACATTTTGTTACTTGCAACTGAACCTCCTAATTGATATGACATATCAGTATGGGGCACACACACCATGTTGATGACAGGTATCATTTTATAATTATCATACAGTCTCTTTCACATCATCTGATTCTTCTCAGTCTCAGGTTCCTTCCCAGTCATTTAGTACCCAGGGTTATCATAAGGCTTCCTGGGTCCCTTTCCTTTTTCTAATCTTTCTACCTGCCCTATCAAATACAATTGTTCAACATCAAAAAGGACTGGCTCTCCCCTCTATCATCAAATAATGCTTTCTTCTTCCTTATTGTTTTCAGTTATCTGATTCTAAAAATTAAAATTAGATCACCTGATTGCTTATACCATGGGAATTTGCATCCTAATCAGGACAGTTTCAACCCAATCAATTCACAATTGGTGAAAACTTTCAGAGCGTAACAAAGAAAAACAATTCAAGTACAGTGGAGAATGCTTCTAGGCTATATGCTTACCAGGTAAGCAAACAGTTCTGTCTGTCAGGCTGTTCCATGGGTGGTCAACTCTTCAGAAGTATTTTCCCCTTTTCTGCAGCTTCTTTTCTATGTTTGAGAACCTTCTGAGTACATAAGAATTATAAAAAGCTCTGCATATTGTGTTTGTGTGTTTCTTTTCCCACACATTCATTCTCATGATATTGCAATGTGCATCTTTAGCATTCTGAGAAAGAGGTCTATTTATCAACTCTGTTAAGTACAGGTCAATCTCCAGAGCTAAACTGTGTGGTACACAAATTGTTAAACCTAGACCTCCAAAGTCTAGACATTAACCCAGCAAACTTCCAAATTCTAATTAGCTTTCTCTTTAACCTCATTTTACTTTCCCTTTCCATTTTCATTGTGCAAAATTTCAAGCTGTTAATAGGATAAAATTGCTTCCACCTTTGTTTGCGAGATATGTCATTTCAAAATTTAATATCTGAAAAATGTCCAAAGGGGAATTTCATCAGATATACTCCACTCATTAGTAGAAAGGTTATTGAGGTTCTCTATAGAGTATATGTAGAATATAAGAATCATTCTTTTTGTTTCTTTCTTGTTTTATTATTGGCTCCTAATCTATTCATATTTACAAAGGTAGAAAGTTATAGTTCATGCCAACAGAAGTCCACCAGCATTTTAATAAGACAATTGTGCAATTAAACATTTTAAAATTTGTTTTAAGTTAAAGTCTCTAATGAATTAGAATTGTGTTCCTGAATTGCTTAGTGTGATTTTAATAAATCAGAGGAAAATAAGGGGGAGATTGGTGAATGTACTAATCAACTTTTTCAGTAATTAAAAAGTACTTGGAGATATAAAATACAATCATTGTTGCAATTTATGGCATTTTATATTTCTAAAACATGACATGGTTATTTGTCTTGTGATTATCAAGTATCAGGTTATACTGGAAACATACTTATTGGTAAAAATATTATTCCAGATTTGGGGTATTTTCATTAGCTATACCCAAATAATGTAAAGAAAATTATTTCTTAATGTTAGTTGTAAATAGTTATTCTTATTAATCTACTTACTTTCTTAGCAATATGAAATTTAATATTATTAGTATACTTATTATTCTACTTTTGATATTATCAGCTCAAGGAAGTTGTAGAAAATGCTTTAGTAAGTGCCATAGGCAGAGAAAAGACCCTATTTTTAGGTGGTGGTTTCATAGTTTAAAGGAAAAAATTAATTTGGTTTTGTTGTTTTTGCTTTTGCTTGCTTTTCTCAAAAATCTCTCCTTGACTGGTAAGCTCAAAATGTCAGATCTGTAATCCCAGGAAGAGCTTTACCATGTGTGTGTACTGCCTGGATCGCATAGTTCAATGAACTTTATTATCTGCCTCAGTGCAATCTCTTCTCTAGCCAGTTACTGATGCTTTAATCACAACCTTGAAATGTGTGGCTAAATAAATAATTTCTTTGTCAGAAATGTGTAACTTCTCATTCACTTTTCTCAAGGGACTCTTAATGGTAAAACTATGGAGAAATGAACAATCTTTTTTCTCTTTACTTGAAAACAATAAAACGTAACCCATGATTTCAAGATTTCTTTCCAGTACCTCATTACATTGGCTCCCATGTTATATGAAGCCCTTTGTGAAGAATATGCTTGCAGAGGAAACTTGTTTCTTTGAGGTCTCAGTCAAAACCTTTCCTTGAGCTTTATTTTGATCCAAGAAGGGCTACAGAGACGGCCCATCTCTTCCTTGAGATTATTTGATAAATAATTTTCCCATATATTTCCCCATGCATAATAATTAATAACAATACAAAATTAATCCAGTCATTTCCTCTACACGTCTCATATGCAGGTCCTATTTTGGGTTGGCACGTGGGATAGATTAGGCATGTTGCAATACTGAAACGTTTCCAAACAAAAATCCAAACTATTTACCTAGGAAGGGTTTCTTATTTTTCTTTTCTCAAAGGCTGGGACACACTAGATAAAGCATTATTTCTCTCCACAATAAGCCATAAAATTAAAGGAGATAAATGGATTTTCCAGGTTTAATAAGACTTAATTCAAGGTTACTGAAATTGAATCATATTCTCTCTGTATTCAGATAGTTTAAAGCCATTCTATAAGGTTTTTCATATTTTCTCTTTTAAAAGGTCTGCCTTCAAAAATTTTACACTCCAGATTTAAAAACTTCAGTCATTTGATTTTGGCCAATTTATGAGATGAATAATAAAATATTTTTCTTCATGTTCAGCCATGCTTTCTTTGGTCAATGCCATTTTAGTTTTCCTGGTTTATTTCTTTTGAATTTCTAGGTCATGATTCTTCACTACTTAATAGGGAAAAAATTAGCTAAACATTCCTTTTTCAGATTAGGCTTTTGGTAAAGAGTACTGCTGAAAGGTCAAGGCAGATGAATCAATCAATAAATAATCAATAATACAATCAATAGATACATATTCCTAATAATTAAAAAGAAGGTCTAACTTTAAAACTAAGATCTCACTTTAAAACACGAATAAAATGTAATGACTAGTTTGTACCTCCACTTCATAGACTACTTGATATTTTCCATAAAAATGATATTCAAGACTTCAGAAATGAAAGTGAAAAATTCATTAAGTATTTGATAGGTTTCATTCTAGCTTATAGTTCAGTTCTTTTTAAAATATTAAATTTGGAATAGCTCACACAAAATGAAATTTTTAGGAAGGCATCTAGCCTGATTTTCCTTTTCAATATATCCACAGTTTTATGGTTATTAGATGGATTCTCCCCTTTGTTCTTTGTCTTAGCTATATTGCTTTGCAAGTGGCCACTCTTCTGAAATAGCTGGTTATATGAGCATGTTACTAATCAAGTGACATTGACAACCACTAAGTAAAGTTTATCCATTTTACTTTCTAAAAAATATTGTAGATTGGCTGTGGAATTGGCTAACAAGCATAATTCAGGTAGAATTTTAAAAAATAAGTGGACCTTCAACTTTTCTCTTACCAATTTTTGAGTTTACAGTGTAACTCCATTTTTTCTTTCCACCAGTGAAAAAGGCAGTATGGAATTCTACTTATGGGTGGAATTGTGAATGCTAATTTTTCATTTGAAACCACAGCACTTTCATTTTGCCGTCTTTCAGAAATCCCACTATTATACACCAAAAGCAATTCAGCCCCAAATGGGAAAATATATAAGAATTATTTCTTTTTAAAAATGTTATTTTTTTCCTCATTTTAGACTTCTGCATTGGGAAACAACTTATAATTTACATATATATCTATGATACCAGACTATTTCTCTTAGTTTATCCTCACGAAATGTTTCTACATTAATGGTGCCTTAGAAGTGAGGAAATAAAATATTTTTATCATTTACTAAGTCCTCACTATGTAATATAATTACTGTAAGAACAGTCTGAGGTGGGTGTGTTTATTCCCATTTACAGATAAGAAAATTAAGGCTCAAAAGGCCTAGGTAACTTTCTCAAGATCATAGTGCAGGACCTGTAGAGAGAGCTGAGATTAAAGCTCGAATTTATTTTATTCTGAAGTCCAGGTTTATAACTACAATACTTTACTAACTTCTAAAGGCTATGTGGATATCTTAATGGACATCAGAATGGTGTCAAAGAAAGTTAGAACTGGAAGAAATGTTAAGATTATGTCACTCTAGACAAGAGAAATGGAAGTCAATAAGGGCTATGTCCTTAGTGTCATATTCTTAGTGACAGAGGTCAAATATCCTCCCATTCAAGTGTATATTAAAGATTGATTATTCATAATTTTATTTTAAAAGCTTTTGGCATTGCTTCTACAGTATAGTAAATTCTTATGACCCCCACACATATATTATTTTCTTACTGCTTTATTCTTAGAATACTCAATTTGAAAATAAGCTTTTTTTCACCAAATAAGTTACTAATTCTCTGAGAGATGATTTCAAGCATAGTTGTTTTAAACATTTCAGAAAAAAATTGAAAGCCTGGTCTGTAACTCTTGATGGTTTGGTTCCTATTCATCACTTATTATCAATTGCTGCCTAAATAGTAGGCAAGAGAGATAACTGCTTCAATAGATGCAATAATTTGGATTTCTCAGAAGTATACTGATTTCCAATAATTTATGTAACTTTAACTTTTGTTAGAATGCAGAAGCTTGTGAGAAACCATTGCTTCTTCCATAACAACAAGGGAAAATGTAGACTGTGTGTGTGTGTGTGTGTGTGTGTATAAAATATTACATATATTAAAAGGTCCATGTTATCTAATGCATATTATATACACTTCTATGTACTATATATATATTAAAAAGTCTTTTTAAGAGACTTTATTTTTAGGGCAGTTTCAGGTTCCCAGAAAAGTTGAGCAGAAAATATGGAAATATCACATGCTTCCACACATCTACAGCCTCCCCTATTGTCAATATCCTCCACCAGCAGCATATATTTGTTACAATTGATGGGCCTACATTGACATATAATTATCACCCAAAGTTCATAGTTTACATGAGGCTTAGCTTTTGTTGTTGTAGATTGTATGGGTTTGGGGAAATGTATAGTGACATGTACCCACCATTAGAATATTGTATTAGTCTGTTCTCACATTGCTATAAGGAAATACCCAAGACTGGGTACTTTACAAAGAAAAGAGGTTTAATTGACTCAGTTTCACATGACTGGGGAGGCCTCAGGAAACTTACAATCATGGCAGAAGACACCTCTTCCCAGGGCAGCAGGAGAGAGAATGAGTGCCAGCAGAGGAAATGCCAGATGCTTATAAAACCATCAGATCTTGTGAGAACTCACTCACTATCATGAGAATAGCATGAAAGAAACAGTCCCCATGATTCAATTACCTCCCACTGGGTCTTTACCATGACACTTGGGCTAATGGGCATTACAATTCAAGATGAGATTTGGGTGGGGACACAACCAAACCCTATCAGGTATCATACAGAGTAGATTCGCTGTCTTAAAAATTCTCTGAGCTCTGTCTTTTCATCCCTTCTTTTCACCACAGATCCTCTTACTGTCTTCACCGTTTTGCCTTTTCCAGAATGTCATATAGTTGGAATCATACAATATGTAGCCTTTTCAAATTGACTTCTTTCATTTAATAATATGCATTTAAGTTTCCTCAGATATTATTTTTAAAAGATATTCAAGGGCTGCAGGTCAAATAATAATAATAACAATAATAATAAAACTAAATAAAGTCAGTTCTATAGAAGAATGAGGTCTTCTTGATTAAATGCAGGATGTTGGCCCTTTCTTCTCTAGGGGCATTAGCTGTATCTGGGCATATGAGTACAAGGTCACTCCTACCATATAGGTAGAGGAAATCTGCTGGGGTAAAGAGAGACTAGTGAAATTTTTAATAACCATGTAGGTGGCATGATTGACTGAAATCTGGCAGAGGTTGTTCTTCCTACATACCAGGCCTCACTTATGAAACATTTACCAAGAGTATGGCAAAACAAGGCTAGATTGGAAAGGGAAAGTGATCTTCATAATCTTCTTGCATATGATCCCAAATTTCTGCTAGAATGACTTGCCTATAATGCACATAGCACAGATACATATAATATTCTCAAAACCTTTGATACCAGACATAAATTAAAACAAATTGACACTGCTATCCATTGCTGACATAGCATATCTTTTGAATGAATTAATATACATTCAGCTCCTGCTGCTAGAAATATAAAAGGGTATATTCTCTGAGGGAAAATAATATCCATTTTAGTCTTTGGTTTTTTAAATATAAAATATCTGACATACACCTGCAATTTAAAAGGCAAGTGAAGAAGCAAGAAAATACAACCCTAAATCAAGAGCAAAAATAAGAAACAAAAGCAGAAATATAGTTGCCTCAGAGGTTAGAATTTGTTGATAAAGAGTTTAAAATGATTATAATACATATGTTAAAAATAGAGGCAAGGATGAACAAAATATCTGAAAAATTAATAATTGTAACAAATAAGTAGAAACCCTAAAAAGAAAATCAAATAGATATTATATAACTGAAAAGGGTCTGAAATTAAGAACTTTTTGGATGGGTTTAAACAGTAGATTGGCATAGCAGAATAAAGAATCAGTGAATTTGAATTCTCATCAATATAAGTTACAAAAACTGAAGCAGAGAGATAAAAAATTACAGAGCATCAAATAATTTTCCCTGCGTGTATACAGTTTGTAATATCCGTAGAACTCATAGTTTTCTTTCAAAAATAATCGTTTCATATATCCAACAGTATAAGAGAGAAGAAGAACAGTTTTGTTTTTCTTTTTTCCTCAAGGAGTGGGATGTAGCATTGATTTTTTTCTTCCAAATATAAATTCCATGGGTATACTCATTTGACTAATATTTATGAAATCTACTGTGTGCCAGGTTCTGAAGATATATAAACCTATAACTACTATATTCTAGGGTCTGGATATAGGATAGTGAACAAATAGTTAAACTTCCCAAAGTAAATACATTTTACTTCCAGGGGAAAGTGACAGAAAATAATGTGTGTGTGTGTGTGTGTGTGTGGTGTGTGTGGTGTGTGTGGTGTGTGTGTGTGTGTCGGCGAGAGAGAGAGGAAGAGAGAATATGTTCTACAGAAAAAGCAGTAAACAGAGAAAGTTGAACAGGGGATGGAGGACTGCATAATATTTTAGATAAGATAGTCTGGAAATGCCTCTCTGGTAAGTTGACATTTGAGTAGATAACATGAAGAAAATGAGGTGACATTCCATGAAGATAACATGGAAAGCATTTGCAGGAAAAGAGGTGATAAGTGCTAAGGCAGTGAACCAGAGGTGTGCATGCTGTGTTTAAAGAACAGCAAAGAACTTAATATGTCTCCAATGGAGAGATCAAGGAAGATTATAGTAAAAGGAAAGGCAAGAAAATTAGTGGAAGCCAGATCTAAAACAGGAGTTAGACCATGATAAGACCTTGGCCGTCACTCTAAAGGAGGTGGGGGTCCCCCTATATGACATATTTTGAAAGAATCCTTCTGCTCCTATGTAATAAAGTAGGATGGAAGGTGTAGAAACAAGAAGAACAAGTAGGGAGCAATGGTACGGTCAAGAGATGATGGTGGCTGGGCTAGGATGGTAGTCACAGAGGTGAAAAGATATTATCAGAATTTATATATAATTTTTAGATAGAGTTAATAGCACTAGGATAGATTGGATGTGGAATAAAAGAGAAAAAGAGAAATTGATACATGAGTAACTTAAATTTAGGCTGTTTAAAATGTTAGTGGTAAATAATGTCTATCTTGTTTGAGAATTGGCAATGGTTACTTAGAAATGTTGAAAAGATTATTTTGAGTCAAAAATTTTGTAAAGTGTTGAAACAATTAGTAATATTGAATATGTGTGGAGAATAAGGAAATGCTGGGATATAAGCCATGTATTTGTAATCCTTACTTGAAACTAAATAGACTGAAATTTATTTTTATTCACTGATCCATCTGATTTTTCTGTCCTCTTTTGTTCTAAGGTTATCAGTGTCCCTCTTTTGCTTTCATTTATCTACAAAATTTTCAAATATTCAGTTTGTTACCTCTTTCAGAGAGTCTTTATTAGTCTACTGAGATAAAATTTACATAAACTAAAATGCACAGAACTTAAGCGTACAATTTGATGGATTTTGTTGAATACATAAACACATATACACCCATGTGAGCCCACTTAAGATAAAGAAAGTTCTGAAGGAAGACTTCAGAAAGTTTTCTTACACCTTTTCAGTTAGTCCCAATTCCCTACCCAGAATCATTATTCTGACTTTTATTACTGTCCATCGGCTTTTCCTGATCTCAAAATTTGTTGGTCTGTCTGGCTTCTTTCATCCAGGATGCTTTCAAATATATTCATATTGTTTTGTGTATCAGTTGCTTTTTCAAAATTAATGCTGAGAATTATTTCATCATAAAAATATATTCCGATATGCTTATCCATCCTCTTGGGGATTGGTATTTTGGTTGTTTCCAATTTGAGAATATCAAAAATAAAGCAGCAGTATACATTCTTATACAAATTACAGTCTTCATTTTAATTTATATTAATGGATCATATCTTCATAGGGAACAGGAGACAAAAAATAGGACCCATGTAAATGATGTTACAAAATCTCACATTAAAGCTAGAATCCTTGAAAGGTGACATCCCCTTCCTGCTCATTAAAATACAACTTACTTTTTTTAAAAAGAGAAATAGTGAAAAAAAAAGTCCCTGAATGATATTCTTTTAAATGAGAAAAAGAAAAATTTTCTCTTGAATGTTTGAACTACAAACTAGTACTCACACAGGTATGGAGTTATGACTGATGCTGTCTAGGTGTTCTGAAAATTTCCAAACTCAAAGTGTTCGGAATTTCTTGTTTATCCAGGCACCTAAAAGAAGAAAAAACAAATAGTCAATGGAAAAGCGGTGTTTAAGTTCAACTCTTAAAGTTTACCATAAAGTTCCAAGGAACACATCCTCCATTTCCCACATGCACACACAGACGCACACACACACACACACACATTCATGAAGACATAAATGAAGAAACAAGATGCTATGAATGAGTTGACAGAAGCAACAAACTGAAAAATTCAACTCACAATTTTGAAGATACTGGAATTATCAGTCAGAGATAATTAAAATGTTTGTTGAATACAATTAAAGCAATAAAAGAGGATATTAAATACATGTCTTAGAAACAAGAGAGCAAAAAACAACTAGAAAATTTAGAAAAAGATCCAAATATAATATCTTAAAATGAAAAATATAATAATTAGAATTCAGATGTCAATATAGGTTTAATAGGTGATCAGACACACTTTTGAAAAGAAAAACTTAAGAACAGTAAATTAGAAAAAAAGAGATGGCTTACAATGGATCAGATAAGCATAAAGAAGTAGAAAATTTGAGACTTGGGCAATGCAATGAAGCTTTCTACTACACAGATTCTCAGGCGGAGAAAATGGAGAGTACACGAAGATGCAATACACAAACAACCACCCACATTTCACAATTACAAGTTGGCTTACTTTTTCTTCCTCATACATTTTTTAAATTGAGATACTATTTACATTACATAACATTTATGTTTTAAAAGTATGCTGTTCGTATTCTTTAGTAAATTCACAAAGTTGTGCAACTACCCTATCTAGTTCTAGAATATTTTCATCACCCCTAAGTAAATCTTATGCCCATTAGAAGTCACCGACCTTTCTACTTTCTGTCTCTAGGGAATTGCCTATTCCATTTATATAAATGGAATAATTCAACATGTGGCCTTTTGTATCTAGCTTCTTTCACTTAGCATATTTATAGGATTTATCCATGTTGTAGCATGTATCACTACTTGACTCCATAGGCCACTGTATGGATATACCACATTTTGTTTCTCTATTCACTAATGAGGTTCATCATTTGGGTTGCATCCACCTGTTGGCTACTATGAGTAATGCTGCAATTGTTTCATTTCCCCTGATGGATGTTCTAGCATCAATCCATTACTACCATCTCTCTCCAAACATCAATTTTCAGCAACTGTTTCTGCCATCCTCAACCTCAACTGTAGGTTACTTTGATACCATGAACCTTGTAGTTAGATAATTTATCTTTATATGCAATAAAATATAGAATATCAGTTCTATACATGGATTTTATGGGCATCATTCTGTTAGTATTTAGGCTAAATGTAAACATACTCAAAATATCCCATACTTTCACCAGCTCCATTCTCTCTCAAAGCAAAAATTAAAAAGTTAAACCATTTTAACTCCTACTATTACCATGTGTCTTGGAATAGATTATTTATTACTCTCTAAGGAAATTAAAATACCTTATCAATATTTTATTGTTTTCTTTTCTCCCTTAGAATTCCAGAGAGTTTGGACCAAAAAATATAATTTTAAAAATCTGTTAGACAAAACCGTTTCCTAATAAATTCTGTTTATTCTTTTTTACAGGTACCTACTTTCTCTGGTCTGAGCAGCATTTGATTGAGAGTGATTTTAAGTGACACACCAATATGCAATCGAACAGCATAACTGAGCAAAGGGAAGCTTAGTGGAATTGAACGACATGCCTCAGTTCCAAACACGGTCTTATTTCTGTCCCAATTCACAAACCTCCATGCCTGAGCTAGAATATGCCGTTCTTTCCCCTTTGTTTAACATCCGATATGTACAACCAAAGCACTCACAGCTGGTACTGATCAGACCAGGCCAATGCTCAAAAACTTACATCAGTGAAGTAAGGCCGGGGGTCAGACATCCTTGGCAAAACTAGCTCAACATTTTTGTAAAATTACTTGCAGATTCAAGTTACCAGTAATTTTTCAGCATGAATGGGATCCAAAATGCATTTGTGTGGTGTAGATGTGCTTTTTAAACTCAAACAAAAAGTAAATAATTGCCTAATTTGCATTACTGAAAATGTGGGACCTGGGGGGTGGGTGTGGAAAGGGGCAAATTAAATGGGAGGAAAAATTAGCATTCCCAGAGAGCAACTATACTAAAAGTTATCAGGACCACTTTTAAAAAGAAAATAATCTTGAGCATTGAAAGTCTATTAGAAAAAAAATATATATATATATATATATGAACTCTATGTAGTCAGGGCTGTGATCCAGAATAAAAAGGATACAGAAATGCTTTAATATTGTCCCTAAAGCAATGGAAATTTATTATGTGTATTTGGATATAGATTTTACATTTTTTACTACTTTGGTGGATAAAATGAAAAAAATCAATTTCTTCCATTTTATGACATTATCGCCCTTTTGAATTGAGATTCAGGCCATTGGCAAGAAACACTAGTTTGGGCAAAAGGTTAATCCAAAGCTAACACACCCTTCTTAGCTGGTTTATCAAATAGACTCTTCAGCCACATGCACCTTGAAACAGTGGAAAGGCAACAATTTGTAGGAAATGTAAGTTGGTGATAGCTACGCCAGATACTTTATTGCCACAGAGTAAACAAATCTTATTTTCTCACCTATGAAATGAACAAAAAAACATAGGCTCCATTGAGTTTCTATTGCTTCAACAGGTATAACTCAAGTCTCTCCCATGGGAATGCATTATCTTTTATGGGGGGGGGGATGCTCTCTTTGCAAATTTTGCTCACTTAGCCCTTAAATTTTATAATTGCTTACTATTTCAACCCATCTCTCTTAGAGAGAAGAGGCCATACCTTATTCATCTTCACATTCCCAATATCTTGCATACAGCAGCTGCTCAATAAATGTACACATACTAAAACATTCACTTGCAACAATCAAGATTTTGAAAAGGACATCCTGTATTATTAATTGAGATTATGGTAATTATTCCTTATTAAGATTTTTTTTTTCTCTAAAACCATATAAATCCTTTGGGTTTAAAAAAAGATATCTGGAAGGCTTCAGTGAATTGACCTTCCTTGAGAGCCAGCCAACATTTTTTCTGTTGATCCATAATTGCAATAAAGTGAGGACAGCCATTTAGATATTCTTTCAGCGGTTCCTAAATTAGTCCAGATTCATAAAAGAGTGTGGAGGGGAAGACAAGAAGGGAGACAAAGAAGAAGACAGAGGCATAAAGCAAGGGAGGGGTAGAAGGAGAGGGGAAAATTGGCTAAAAATTTACTGCTGTGTTTGTCCTAAGACATTAACACCTTTTATGTAACTATGTAATTTCGGCCCCAGATTTTATTTTTACCACATGTGTTTTGTTTTAAACTAATTCCTAGAACTTTTCATGAAATATTCTTAGTTCAGCATTACACTAGGGTCCAGTTGAAGAACCTATTTTTGATCTCACACTTTAACCTTCACATGCCAGGAAAAATATCCATGCTATTTACCATCTGGATCCAATGTACTTTCAAACTTTTTTTATCTTTTAAAATCGTTTAATAAATAGTTCACAACAATAAGACTAAAGGGATACTGAAAATGATTTAGAAATTCAAATAAGAATTTAAGCACCATAAACTCAAATTTTATTCCAGATTTCCCTGATTTTGATGTTATATGTATGCACCCAATGGACAACATCCTCTGAATTAACTGATTGATCATCAGCAGTCATGAATGAACCTGGGACATATCCATCTTGGAAATACAGATTTCATATTTCAAATATATATCTAATAAGTTTTAGCTTATCATTGATTTTTGTTCTTACTACATTTGCATCATCAAAATTCAATACCTAAGTTTTTGAAACTTTTCAATGACTCATAACGTTGGTTGAATCTTCTTTGGTTTTTAATTCCAAATCATTTTCAGCTTTACATTTATAAATACTATTTAGAGTGATTTTTTTTCATTTCTACATTATTTATATTTTTTCTAAATATCTTTTTATACACACTTGCTTTCAACATTTGTCCCTTACAAACGATATCAAGTAAAGTTTGACATGCAGACATCAAAATAAGTAAAATAACAATTTCACATTTTTTTAACAAAATGGCAAGGTGTAATTTTTGTCACAAAACATTGTAAGTTGATGTCCTTCCTGTTGAATGATTAACTATATGAGAAAACCATATTTATTTTCATCTATAGAAATATTTTACTTGCTGATTCTTAAATTTGAGAAAATTCATCTGAGATATTGTCATCTGAATATTTATAATCTGAAATTTTATGTGATGAATTTCACGATCATTGTTAGAATATACTAGAGCGCTTCTATCTGTCTGCATTAATTTCTGATTCATCTTGCAGTTGTGAAACATCTTGCTCTCTCAGTTTTCTTCTGTTTGCTATTATGGGCTGAAGATGAGAAATTTTGAATTCAAAATTATGTTCAATTAAATCTAAAAGTAGACTACAAAGATCATGTCTCCAGTCTCCTGTTATACTTTCTCAAATCATGATGCAGTACTTCAAACAATGCAATAAGAAAACCGAAAGATGATGGCATTATTATTATTTTGACCTTTTAAACATCTTTCTGGGTAGCTTCATCATTCCGATTCTTGTTAAAGTTTCTTTTTCTTTAGCATAGCTGAGAATAATTGATAAGTAATGAGAAAAATAATTTCTAGGATAATGAAACAGCAAATATAGAAAAAAAATAAAATCACTAAGAACCTGTAACGGATCTTATACTTAAAGGGTCCAATGAATCAAATGATATTTATAAAACAGAATGAGTTTTATTTCACTTTAATTTTAAAAAGTGAATCATGCTCTTTGTTCTTTGGAAGATCTCTAAGAAAAAGTCATGAAGTATCTACTTATAAATAGAACTATTCTTTAAAAAAGTATTCAGAAACAAAAACTGGGCCAGATAAACCCTAATGATGTGTTGAGTTAATTAGATAATCAAATACCTTTTGAGAGCAGACATTAGCACTTTATGTTTGTGATTATGTTGAAATATGCCATCCATTCTTCTACACTATGTACAATATTGAGGCTAGCACTCTGGTGATACACTTCGATTTTATTCATTGCAACTTTCCTTATAAATCCAATTCGGCATCAGTTTTGTTCTGGATCAGTCCTGAGGACTTTGATCTAGTTCACTGCACCCACAGGTGGAAGACTGTGAAAATCCTGATTCTGTAAACAACTTCAGCTTTTGATCTGAAAATAAACAGCTTCTAGGGAAATAGAACCAAAATACATTTTATTTCTCTGGCTCTGTCTCTTTTTCTCATCCAGAAATTCCAGCTGCATACAAATCACCTCCCTCCACATTGTATCTGGAAGCACCTTTTGGGTACCTCAGATGTATTCAAGAAAATGTTCACTGTCTTGCAGGCACAGTGCATTGTGGTGGGGCTGGGTTAGGAATAGCAATGTTCCTGCCAATGGTGGCTAGGCCAAGTGCAAAGTCTCTCCCCTTGAGAAACCAAGGACTCAATTTTTAAATTAATAGTTTCTGTAAGTTTTCAGGGTATCAGTGCTAACGAGGAGTGAAGAACGCCTATTTTTTTTCTTTTTACCCGACGATCTGTTTTAGGGATTTCAAAGAAGTATTGTTTGAACCCAAATGTGTTCGAGAGTTTAGAGAAGCAGCACATATAGGTTTTTACCCACAACTCACTCTTCCCCACCCCCCCATATAGGAAGGATTCCATAGGTTTAGACAGGGCTAGCTTTGAGTCTAGGTCACATATTAATAATATTTTTCTCTGAGGGTGACTAAAATTATCTAGCTCTTGTTTCTTCACTTGGTTCTGCCATATCCCAGCAGGTTTTCTGAACACTCTGCAAATAAACTTCTAAGGAGTCCCCTTAAGTGATCAGTCAGACACGTAAATTTAAATCAGATGCATTTCATCACAGCATGCCTTAGCCCTTTGGAAAATTCAGATAAAGTATAATCAAATTCATTTGGGCTCATTCAAAAATTTGCCAAACATGGTCAAATTTTCTTAAACATAATAGTGTAAAGTAAAAGACATACCTTAAACCACAATCCATCTGTAGTTAAATTATTTATTGTTTTACTTCCTGTCAATAAATATTATATGTTCTTATGTTAGAGTTTGAAGAACAATAAAATGTACAGATAAGTAAGTTATAATCTTATGAAAATATAGATTGTACCAGTCTATGCTCATGCTAATATGAGCTTCAGATAGACGTGGCTAGAAGAGAGAAAACAGTATTTTATTTTTAATCTTGCAATTCATTTGTCTTAAGGTTTTATGCTTTGACAGTATTTTGGTTGAATACTTGAAACATGTTGAATAAAAATAATTATATGAAATGCTCAGTACTACAATATCGGCATCACATTGTAAATTCAGTTTTATATCCTCCTTTTTCACTTAAATTTATTTTTGATCATTTTCCATGTCATTAAACAGTATTTGAAAATACAGTTTTAATGGCTTCATAATAGACTATTTTAAGAAATACCATAATATATTTAACTAATGTCCTATTGTGAGACACTTAAATTGTAACTAATTTTTCACGATTACTAAAAAAAAGTTATAAACAGCTAGAAATATAGGTTTTTCACTGCGTATTTCTGATCGTTATTTCTCTGGGAAGAGTTTCTTGGAATGGAATTACTCCCTCAAGGTTTATGAATATTTCTTATGGTTTTGAACATATCACCAACTTGCCCTCCCAAATGGGTATATGCATTTTCAGTTTAAGTGTCTTTCAAAGTATTGATTCTAAATGTAAATATATATACATGCTTTGAAATTTTCTGTTCTCTCCTACTCCAGGGCTGGGATATTCAAAAGATTTCAAATCAGATGGTTCACTTAATAATTTATTTAGCTGATGTTTTCACAGATGGGTGCAAAATATGTTATTGCAATATTTTAGCATTTCTCCTAGATCATTAAGATAATCTGACCTAATCAAAATATTTCATTTAAAAGTGAGAGATTACACCTCTGGCTGGGTGCCCCTATTTACTTAGAAATGATTTCTTCTGTTTTTGAGTGTCTGTTTTGAGTACATAGTTATTAGTTGCCCACATGATTTTGGCAGGGAAGCATTGTTAAGTCTCATGATTTGTATAAATATTGAAGGCAAGGCTCAAAGAACTTGGCCTAATATGTAACACATAAAATATATGGTAAAGCTATGCTTCAAACCTAGGTCTAGCTGTTTATAGAAACTCCGTTAAGTCCTCTGTTCTCTTCTTGATGTCTAATTAGTAGATTTGTGGGTTTTTGTGATACAAGCACGGCTTTTGATGTAGCTGACTCATAAGCATTAGGCATTGGAACAGATTGAAATGGAGGGATTTATTACTTTATCTCGAATTCAATCATTCGCATATCCACCTCTGTATATTCAGCACCGTCTATGTACTAAATCTTATGTGAAACACTGTTCTTCAAGATATCTGGATTTGAAATTCAAGAAACCCACACTTATTTTGGTCAAGGAATATTAAATTCTCTACATATACTGTGTCAGAAAGTGCAGCACACAGGCAGAGAAGAGCAGGCTCAAATAAATCCCAGGATCTGCTGTGTCAAACTTGACACTTCATATGCTCTGATTTCTCGAAATTAACAAGTGAATACTCTGAAGGGCCTTTCCCATTGTTATTTGTCAGGCCTCAGATTTTCCCCCATTTATTTTTCTCCCAAGATATTTTTGCCTACATCTATATTGTTCAGTGTGTTTAGGGAAAGGAAACAGCAAAGTGATGTGGTATATCAGAAAAATAATATTAAAAGCAAATGGAGAAAAATGGGGCTGAATCCACAAGGAAACCACACTTCAGGTGACATTGATTTGTATCCAGGAATAACTAAAAGGCCTTCTAGTGATTCTAAATACTTAAGAGCATATTCATTTCCTTCTAGAAGAAACCAAAATTACCCAGTAATTTAATTTGTATTGAACAAGAGAGGCAGTCAGTTACATACACACAGAACACACAAACTCACGGTTTCTCTATGCCTGTTTCCGAGTACTTGAAACTGAAGGGTTAGAAGCGTATTTATACAACATCAAATGAGGAAACAACCTTCGGCTATTGTTAGCTTGGCCTTGGGGTTCTTGGAATGTCAACTTATCGATCAAAGAGTTGTAGCCAAATTGCCTATGACAGAATATTTTCTCTTAGAGAAGCAGACAAATGTCTATCATGCAAAGTTGCTGTTCTCTGTAATAGCAATAAAGGTACTAGCAGTATAATGAGTTAAAAAATAAAAAGGAGGAGGTTGGTAAAACTTCACAACACACATAAATTCCTTCTCTTCACTCTTTTTTTTGCTCCTGAATTGTTTAGGAGTTTTTGTTAAGTTATTAATATTTTTGTATTACCCATAAAAATAACTAATAGTTGATTACTGACAGATCTGTTTGGGCAGAGGATTGCCATCTGAAAAATTTACTATAGAATGTAATCTATAGTTTGCATGTTATATTTTTGAATAACCAACACTTTTCCATATGCAAATAAGGTATCAGAGGTATACCTACATCAATAAGAGCAAGTTGGCTGGAAAAAACTGTCTTCACCTTTTGTTCAGAATGCAGAGTTTTATGCAAGAGACCTTTCTCCAGCTAATAAAACCTCTCCTAATGTAGATTTTCTCTACAGGTTCTTTGCAGCAAACAACCTACCTGATTTGTACAAAAGAACACTGCTCTCTAGTGGAATAAGGGAAAAGAAATCCATTACCTCGTTCTCTTGCTTTTCTTGCATTCTTGGCTGCTGCTTACGAAAGGCGGCTGAGCTTTGTCCTGGACTTATGACATGTTATGATATATGGCTATAATTATTATGATATTATACTGTGAAGTGGTTTTGCTCTTGTAATCAAGCAAAAATATTTTTCCCCTAAACCCTGTTTTGTAAATTGAAACCAGTAGGTCTCACTATCCCTTCCTTCCAAGTGCAGCCTCTCCCAACACGAATAAAGCCTGCAACTAATAATAATTTAATTTACACGGGAACTTGCAATAATTTAACTCACATCAGGTTAATTTGGAAGTGATTAATGGCAGCATTTATGGAGCTGGAAAGTTTTAATAATGGTTTACTTGTGAATTTATAGTGTTCGTATTCCAGATCATGGGCTGCCTTTTTGTTGAGCACTCTGTCTGTCTACCCTCATCATCCCCATGCACGATATTCATCCTCCCTTTTCTGTCCTCCAATGTGTCACAGGTTGAGGGAGACACGGCACATTTTTAATGCCACATTTTCTGTCTTAGTGGAAATCAGCCACAAAATTATTACAAATATGCTCTGTTGGGGGATTCTTTGCTCTGGAAATGTTGTTGTTCGATGGATCACTTTTAAACAATACTTCCAGGGATCACTGTCTCCTTTGATATCTTTGATCACCATTTTCATGCATTTTGAGCTGGCCAGCAAGAAATGGGCTTTTTGGATTTGCCATAATAGTTTTGTAGCACTGGGTGGATGCAAATGCAAATGGGAATGTGTAGTAACTATGTATTCTGAACAGACACACATTTTGAGGGATTAAACCTGCACCCAGCAGACCTCCAAAGACTTATCAACCTTCTCTATTTGTAAGGCTCTGAAAAGTAACTTAAAATTTTTTTTCTCGTAGCTCCCCAAAATTGAAGGTGGAAGAAGCCCCTCTTGTCTCAGAATCTTCATATGCAAATAAACATGCATATATGGTACCAAGTAAGGATGCATAATTACCTACTCCAACAAACATTATTTAAATTCTATCCATTTTCTGATTAGCATTAGAATTTTAGTATAAAACTGTAAGTAGCAATTTGAGGAAGCAACTTTTTATTTCAGAGATTGTTGGGAACAAAGGTGAGCTAGAGGTCTTGACAAACTTATACCCCTGCTAGTCAGTAGAACACACTTGCCCATTCCACAGCCTGTTTTGCTTCTGTTCTGATTCTGCTCTGGTTTTGTGGACCATCAAATATGGTTGTGAGCAGCAGAAGTCAAGAGCAAGGAAAAAAAGGTGTTTTGTGAAAGTGAAAACAACATTTATCCTTTCTTATGCTTAATATTTACTTTATCTTCACCCTTTTTCACATCTGGATAAAATTAATAATCTCTAAATCTCTTTTCAAAGCCATTAAAAAATATTACACTGAACTACGTGTTCTGTTATTGAGAAGGTAGTAAAATGATGTTTCTTTGTAAAGTTATCTTCTGTAAATCAATGGAAAAAAGTAAAGCTCAACTTCAAAATTCTGGTCAGTGGGGCTTGTTAGTTACCATTTTCACATATGTATGAACAATAGAATACCATCTTTTAGGTGGTAGGACCTGCTATTGAAAGTGAAGAGGCCTTGTAAAGAGGTGGAAAGAGCATTGATAGAAGAAATATATTCAAGCTTCAGCTCTTCCACCAAGATATTTTGAGCCTTGAGTTTTGTCACTTCTATGTGACTCTATCTTTTTCATCTGTAAGAATTACCTGCATTAAAAATTGCTATGGAAATTAAATAAGACAATATATGAGAAAGATTTCTGAAAACCAAACATGATGTACGGCACATATGGAGGAGTTTGAATACTATCTTCTCTCCATGTGAGCTGTGTAGCCAACTCTGGTTTCTTAATCTCTCCAAACTTGAGTTTCTGCTTCAGTAAAAGGTCTAAAAGAACAAGCTATCTGCAACTCTCCATAGATTTACCATTAAACAAGAATGGAGCAGATACAGAATGCTCACACTGAAATCCTTTTTAAAAGGAAATATTTCAGCCATAGCAACTTTGAAGGCCTCCTACTTTGAAGGTGAGGACGTTTTCTAAATCTTTCAGCATTCATGGAGATACCTCTGGTTCATTGTCCTCCATAACCCCAGGTGCAGAAATATTTGAGATTCTTTTTGGTTTGTTATTCTTCAACACCATATTTGAAGTGAAAATAATGACAAGTGCACAATTTGGAGACTGTACGCTTTCTTCAGGCTCTCTCTCACTCACGTAAATGTGGGGTATCAAGAATTATTTTAAAGCTTGGCCAGTCAAAGATTTTCCAAAGATTGAGCTTACAGTTTGTCAGTACACTTTCTTCCACAATTTAATGGAACTGTGATCGCTTTTTTTTGTAGAGAATGCCATGTCCCAGTCATTCCTGACAGTGTTGAACTTCATCTGATCTCTGTGCTACTGAAAAAGAGTGATGGTTAAGAAATCTCCCATCTTTTTGTGTTTCTAGAAATAACTTACTACAAAGAACCACTCTTCCTAATACGAGTAAGATGAAACTCAAGGATGGCCCCTTGTTTACCTAAGATGACACCAGATACAGAACTTTCACATTCACATTATCATGTCACAAATGATTGGCTGAGCTGTTTGCCTCCATTGATCAATCTGTGCAAAGTGCCCATCAAATTGACTTGACCAGTCTTTAACCAGCCTCTCTCCTTCCTCCAGGCCCCGGAACTTCATTTTGTTTCTAAGCTTAAGCAAGCACCAAAATGCCGAACAACTCTCCTACACAGCCAACCCCTCCTGAGAGCTGGTTGACTGTAGGGAAAATAATTTCCTGCTTGACTGTCCAATCACACCTCCTGCTTAGCCTCCTCCCTAATACTGGGTTCTTTCCAGGTTTGTTTACTCTTGCCTATAAAATGAAAAGCCCATTCTGCCTAATCTTTGCAGATCTTGTCACTGGCGTATTCTCCCTATCGCAATAATCTTTTTGAATAAAGTCTTTGCTTATTTTAGATTTGTTTTTGACAATACCAAAGTTACTTTCTAGACAAAATTCTTAAATTAATTTCTTTGTTTTCTCATTTCCACTTCTCATTATTGCTTACAGTCTTTCAATCTTAATACCATTTGAAACAACTGGTGGGGAGGCTACTTTCTTAAACCAATCTCAGCCATGAGTCATTTTATTCAACTAGGAGATATAGCTGGGCCATGATAGCTTCATGACAAATGGAAAATCTCATATATGTTAATGCCCAGTTATTTTATGAATCTGAGATTGAAACATCCGCCAGGTGTCACATTAAGCTTCTTAAGCAGCATCATTTACACCTCCCACAAGCTGCCCCTAAAGTGAAGAACAAAATGGAAGATCAGAATTCGCAATGATGAGGTAGCATGAATAGCACTGTAAATTAAATAGGAGAGATTGAGGCAAAGCTCTTGGAGAAAAATAAGTATATATATATATATATTTATATATGTGTGTGCAAGTACATATATATGCATATATACACATAAAAAGATATTATTAATAGTTCATTTACATCTAAAAAGCATTTGAGCTATTTAAAGGAAAAAAAAGCAATCTAGATAAGAATAAAATCTTGGGAATCATGTAAAGCACAATGACGATGATAACACAAATATTCAAAAACATGGATTAAGAAAAGGTATTTAGCTTTGAGCTCTCTGAGAAAGCATAGACAAAATAGGATTTGATTGATCATACAGTGTTCAATGTAAGCATCTGTGTGTAACAGGATGAAAAATAAATTGGGATCTGTAACTACAGAAAAAAGTAAAGCTGTGATAATGGGAGGCCCTTTGTTCTGCAGGGCACATAGATAGATTGGGAGTTTCAAGTTTGGGAATAAGAGAGGTGGGAAACTGTGTTTCTCTCCATAACAGGGAAAAATGTGAAGCTTATGAAGCCACCTGGGGTCGATGGGTAAGTCAGTGAGGTGACAATAGGCCTTACCAACACTATTTGAACCATCTCCATTAGCTCCCACATTTTGAATAAGAGTTACTAAACTCATGAAAAGCTTGTGTTTTTTGAAGAAACGGGTGAAACTGTTGTGTGCATTTTCTGGAATTACAGCAAAGTATAAGAAAGAAATTATGTCTGTGTATCTCAGGGAGAAACGATGACTTGGTCTAACCAGCTTAAGAGAAGAAGCAAGTTTTTCTTCATTCTTTATATTTACGTCTTCATATAAAGGAAACTAAATATGTGATAAATTGTGACCTTAAAAATAAAGCCTCCAACACTTTGAAGACTTCAAATATCAGGCCATTCCTTATAATTACCTTCAATGAAAGCCAATTAGATTAGCTTTTAATTATAATTTTGAAAATCCAACACCAGGAAGGATCTGAGGAATATTGCCCAGGCATATACAATTTTGAGACTTATACTGATAACAGAAACAGTGTATAATCCTAATCCCACTGTGAACCAGTGTGATGCATTAATGCATTTTTTTTTATTTAGGGGGCTAGCATTACAAAGTTTGAAGGCTGGATAACTAAAATTTAAAGAAAAATGTCCTAACTGATCCATAATTAGAGAATTCAGGCACAAGCCTATAGCACACAAAGAAGCACTCTTTCAAAAAATTTCTATTGATGGAAATATTTGAAATCAGCAACAAAAAAATTAACATGGCAAATAGCAAAATAACAGTTAATGCAATTAGTTTGTTGGTTAAAAACATTAGCCTAAAGCCAATAGGGAGTTTATAAACAGTGATCACAGCCATAAACTGAAGGAAGAGGTTTATATGTAAACTCTTCAGAAAGACACACTGGTCATCTCCGTTATTATGTATCATGATATTCTGCCCCAGAAAGGCAATAGTGCATACTATTCGAAACACAGGAAATTAATGATAATGGGATCCATGGTTTCTGCAGTTCCAGGTTAGCATCATTATTCCAGTTTTTAATATTCACATTCTTTATAATGAGTTTTGCATTTTCTTCAATTTTCTCTGGGCAGATGTATTTCAATTCCACATAACATAATAGGGAAATTGTGTTAAGATAATACAGGAATAAAAGGTGCCCCTTCATTTTCTTTTTTTCCTAAGGGAAAAACAAAATACAAGAGATAGTAAAGTGAAACTTTGCTAAAAAATATAGCACAAGGTTTTCATATTGCTATTATTGGGAAAAGGCTCAAAATCCACCATACAAACAGGGCTCTCTGTGTCATTCAAAAATACTAAGATTTCAGGGTGTATACCAGAAAAGTTCCTTTATCGTTTCTCTTTGTTTATTGTTGTTATTATTATCATCATCGTCGCAGTCATCACTGTTATCATTATTTTTGTGATTGTCCTCATTCTCATCATGATTCCTGGCCAGGAAGACTAGCTCATAACTAAGTAGATGTAGCAACAGATCCAAAGGAGTAATGTGTCTAGGTCTTGGGGATAAAATAGTTTGTTAAAATAAATAGGTTCCCAAGAGAAGGGTCTATTCTAGGAGTGGGAACAAATCTAGGAATCCTGCAAAGAAGGTCAGATTATGACAAATTCACTAATTTGTTGCCATTCTATGAGGAATCTCAGGAAACAACCTGTAGACATTACCCTGTGGGCCCATCCCCACAAACGTCTGTTAAATATTGTTTTACACTTTGGAACGCGTTTCTGCCTGGGCAACTGAGAAAAACAGATCCCTAGTTCACTTTTATAAATGAAAACAGATTTGGTTTTGCAGAATAAAAAACACACTAATTTATTTTTCTTATGAAATAGTGTAAGTGCAAGGGTTTAAAGAAACAGAAATGAATTGCAGTTTTATTTTTGAGCGCTGACCTTTTTAAAACTGGGTTACTTTTCTCCCAGTTACTGGTTGTATCAGATCTTTGTTGCCGGTTTTAATAACCCCAGTGTGGTTCAGTGTATTCCAGCTGTTAGAACAGAGGTGCTAAGTATCTTATTAGCACCTTCTTGTTGTTGTATTTTTAAAACTTAGCACAGTGAAAGAGGGTGGATGTCAAGTAGATCTTAAATGGGAATCTGCTTTTCTGCTTCTACTTGATAGACTTTGAACAAGATATCTAACCCCTATGATTGTCAGTTTTCTCATCTGTAAAATGGAAGAATTGTAAAACATAAAATTAAAAGAGAACAAATAAAATACCATAAGTGAAATTGTTGATACATTATTAATTCTCAGTAAATGTTAGCTCAACTTTGTCTCCCTTTTCTGAAAACCAAATACCCCCAAATATAAATTGTCCTAGTGAAACCAGGCTAAATACATTTCTGTTCTTTCACCTGATTCTCAGGTGAAAGGTCTTTTCAGCTTTTATTTATTTTTTATTCTGAATTGACAAATAAAACAGTAAAGTTGGTTAAGGAAACCAAACCAGTACTTATGAAGCACTAACTTCACAGACAGTGTGGCATGTGATCATCCAGTCATTCTCATGAGGCTCGTATTATTATCCCATAGAATAGGTGATAAGGACAAGGCTTAAAGTAACTCAGCTGACATATTTAATAAATCTCAGAGCAAGGTTTTAAATTTCTGCTGTATCTGGCCCCAAAGTTTATGATTTTAACTAAGTGTCCTCCATGAGTCCTTAATTATCTTTCAAGGTAGGTGGTATTCTCTCTCTCTCTCTCTCTCTCTCTAGCTTGTATTGAATAATGCAAGGTCTGCAATGAGATAAACGTAGCTCTAATTTTCTGGGATAAAATGAACTAGAGACAGAGTACTCATTCATAGAAAAATGAACCAGAGACAGAGTACTACTGAAATGATGCTTACAAGCATTGGGAGTGTGGTAGGGAGATCAGGCAGTAAGCAAATACATGTATAATGTTTCCAGGGGTATTAAGTGCCATGACGAAAAATAAAGCACAGTTGGGAGAGATGCTCTCTTACATCAGGTGGCCAGGAAAAGCCTCTAATGAAGTGCCTTTCCAACAGATAGAAGCATAAAATGAGGGAGCAGCTATCACAATATCCATGAAGGGGGCTCCCCATGCAGAGAATGTGCATGTGCAAAGGCCCTGTGGTAGAAGCATGGCTGTCACGTTTGAGGAACTGAAACAAAGCCAATGTGGACAAAGCAGATAGTCAAAAGTAGAGAGTAGCAAGTGGTGAGGTCAGAATTAGTATCAGCTAAGATCATTTAGACTGTGTAGGTCATATTAAAGATTTTGAATTTTACTCCAAGTGAGGTGGAAAATCAACAGAGAATTTGAAGAGAGGAGCTACATGATCCAGCCTAAATGTACCAAGTCTGGTATTGAAGAGAGTATACCATTCACAAAAAGTTTTACGTCTGAACCAATGGGATGCCAGTTGTTACAGCCACATTGATCTCCTGGCTTACTCATAGGCAGATGCACACATATACAGAAATAACATATGACAATAAACATTTCACATCAATGTACTACAAATTAGTGGAGCGAGAATGACACTTCAGTAAAAGAGTTTGAGATAATCGCTTATACACACGGGACAAATTTAGATCTCTACCTCATACTGTGCACAAGAATAAATACAAAGTAATTTGAAAAACATAAATGAGAAAACAATTTTCCCCTTAAACGGATATTCTTAGAAAAATATAGGACAATATTGCTAACAATTTGGAGCAGAAGAAGTCTGCTTAAATCAGATGCTCAAAATGATAAACCATATAGGAAAAGAATAATCAATTTTCCTCCTCCTATCAAACTTTATTTTTTGGGACCTTATCTCCCAACTTAGCAAAAAGAAGAGTTTGTAGTCAGGCTGGAATTTGAAAGATTTATACATTGTACAGAGAAATTGTAACAATGAGACATCTAGTTATGGGGCTTTATGCTTATTTTAAATAATACAATTTATCCTTCTTTTTATTAAGTAAAGAAAAAATTTTGCCAATGGTCTGGCAATCAGAAATGCAAGCTCTACACCTAAATTTAAACCCTTTCAGTTTGATCTATAAAATGTAGCTGGTAATATATTTTCTGCTTACTTTATAAAAGTTAGAGTCAAATAAGATTATTTATGTTCAAATACTCTGGAATGTCTCAAGCATAAGACAAAATATCAACTATTATTAAGTTAGATGTATATTAACAAAAT
Source organism: Hylobates moloch (assembly GCF_009828535.3). Lineage (NCBI taxonomy): Eukaryota > Metazoa > Chordata > Mammalia > Primates > Hylobatidae > Hylobates > Hylobates moloch. The sequence continues at coordinate 53,760,526 of NW_026652285.1, read as the reverse complement.
AGATATCTGAAGCACACATTAAGAAAACTAAAATTTTAAGAATTCGCTTCTATATAGATTCTCTGGTTATTTTCAACAAAAATGGGAAGTCTTGATTTATCAGATAAATAGTTTTTCTTCTGCATTTTATTCTACTAGAGTAGACTTGGGCAGTTAGTACCTTGACAGATATGTAATCTCTCTGGATAAAATGTAACCACAATGATTATTCACATTAAGTCTTAGATTTTTCAGAGAAATGGAAAGCATAAGAGTGGTTTCTAAACCCTTAGACTCATGGGAGCCACAATTTTTCTCAATTGTATTTTCTTTTTTCTAAGGTATTCAAACTGCTTTGGAGGGGAAATTGTTCTCTGCATTTGAGTGAGATAAATGGTTCATGTAAGCAGATGATGCCAGAATGCAGTTAGATGAACAACCACAAAGCATCAGGGGGAAGTGTGTGTGTGTGTGTGTGTGTGTGTGTGTGTGTGTATCTGGTTTGGTGGTAAATAGCCATCACTGCATTGTAGAAAAACATAGCTCAAGACAAAGCATCACTAGAATGTTAGGAATGGAAGGGAAGTAATTCAGGTGAGTGTGTGCTAAGGGGAAATCACGAATAGCAACCACACATACATACATACATACGCATTGTGGCTATGTCTGAACAAACCAACCAACATTGTAAAGAACTGAGGTATTTAGTAAAATGATTAGCAAAACACATTTTACCTTCATTGATACGACTAATATATTTTACATATAATAGAATTTTTATTTGTGCTTGAATGATAATGTAGATATGGTGAGACCGAAAAGAAAGAAATTAGGGCTAGGGAGAGAGGGGCTATTGAGCTAATTGTGGGTAGTAATACATCTAGGCTATCATACATCAAGGGGAAATTAAACTCAGGTTTCTTATAAGCTTACATTGCTAAGTAAGTCCATTTTTATATGATGGAATCCGCAACAAGAAATAGTGTCATTGATGATATCCAAAGTTATGTCCTGTGACCCTAAGTAGTAGCTGGTATGAATTTCTCTCAAATGGCAAGATGTATAGAGAATAATAATCGGCAATTCCAAGAAGAGAAGTGTGGCATCATATATGTCAGACATTGCTTCATCCCCATCATCTTTATTAATAGGGCCTCAGTTTTATTCAGAGAGAAAATGACCAGGAAAAATGCATAACTGCCCAGAGTTCCTTACAGCTAAGAGTAGCCATGTGACTTTCTGACCAATGAGATGGAAATGGAAGTCTTCGTGAAGAATAAGCTGTGTTTCTTCACAATAGAAAGAAAGACTTGACTGGTGGCCTGTTGCCTTTTGTCTTTTACTCTTCTTCCTCTATAGAGATGGATGCAATATTAAAGGCAGTGGAACAAAGGATTAGAAGAAACTGAGGCACAATGGCTTTCTCAAGCATCTTCCTTATCCCTCTACTCCCTACCTTCAGATTTTGATTAATGCAAAAACAAAAAGTCCACTTGATTAAGCTACTGTATATTGGATTTTACTATATGCACAAAAACCTACAGACAGAGCAGCCAGTGAGCTATTATAAGCAAATGTTTCATATTCTCTTATAGTGTGGATATTATTCTGTTCTCATGCTGCTTCATTAAAAGATATACCCAAGACTGGGTAATTTATAAAGGAAAGAAGTTTAATTGAGTCACAGCTCAACATAGTTGGGGAAGCCTCAAGAAACTTACAATCATAGCAGAAGAGGATGCAAATACGTCTTTCTTCACATGGTGGCAGCAAGGAGTAGTGCCAAGCAAAAGGGGGGAAAGCCCCTTAAAAACCCATCAGACCTCATGAGAACTCACTCACTATCATAAGAACAGCATGACGGTAACCACCAATATGACTAAATCACCTCCCACCACGTCCCTCCCACGACACATGGGAATTATGGGAACTACAATTTAAGATGACATTTGGGTGGGGACACAGCCATACCATATCATTCTGCCCCTGGCCCCTGCCAAATCTCATGTCCTCACATTTCAAAACACAATAATGCCTTTCCAACAGTCCTTCAAAGTCTAGCATTAACTCAAGAGTCCAAGTCCAAAGTCTCATCTGAGGTAAGTCCCTTCCATCTATGAGCCTGTAAAATCAAAAGCAAGTTAGTTACTTCCTAGACACAATGGTGGCAGGCACTGGCTAAACACACCCATTCTAAAAGTGAGAAATGGGCCAAAACGAAGGGGCTATAGGCCCCATGGAAGTCCAAAATCCAATAGGCAGTCATTAAACCTTAATGTTCTAAAATGATCTCCTTTGACTCCATGTCTTACACATATGTCACGCTGATGCAAGAGGTGGCCTCTCATGGCCTTGGGCAGTTCCACCCCTATAGCTTTGCAGGGTAAGGCCCCTCTCCCAGATGCTTTCACAGGCTGGCATTGGGTGTCTGAAGCTTTTCCAGGTGCAAACTGTTGGTGGATATACCATTCTGGGGCCTGGAGAACTGTAGCCCTCTTCTCATTGCTCCACTAGGCAGTGACCTAGTGGGTACTCTGTGTGGGGGTTCCAACCCCAAATTTCCCTTTCACACTGCCCTAGCAGAGGTTCTTCATGAGGTCTCTGCCTCTGTAGTACAATTCTGCCTGGACATCCAGGCATTTCCATACATCCTCTGAAATCTAGGTGGAGGTTCCCAAATCTCAATTATTGTCTTCCATGCACCTGTAGGACCAACACCAGATGGAAGCCACAAAGGCTTGGAGCTTGCACCATCTGAAGCAACAGCCTGAGCTGTACACTGGCTTCTTTCAGCCACAGCTAGAGGTGAAGCAGCTGGGACCCTAGGCACCATGTCCCAAGCCTGCATAGAGTAGGGGGACCCTGGGCCCAGCCCATGAAATCATTTTTTCCTCCTAGCCCTCCAGTACTGTGATAGGAGGGGCTGCCATGAAGATCTCTGACAGCCTTGGAGACATTTTCCCCATTATCTTGGTGATTAATATTTGGCTTCTCATTACTTAGGCAAATTTCTGTAGCAGGCTTGAATTTCTTCCCAGAAAATGGGTTTTTCTTTTCTATAGCATAATCAGACTGCAAATTTTCCAAACTTTTGTGCTCTGCTTCCTCTTGAATGCTTTGCTGCTTAGAAATTTCTTCCACCAGATACTCTAAATCATCTCTCTCAAGTTCAAACTTCCACAGATCTCTAGGGCAGAGGCAAAATGCCACCAGTCTCTTTGCATAGCAAGAGTATCCTTTACTCCAGTTCCCAACATCTGAGGGAAATCCATCTGAGACTACTTCAGCCTGGATTTTATTTTCCATATCACTATCAGCATTTTGGTCAAAGCCATTCAAAAAGTGTCAGGAAGTTCCAAACTTTTCTACATCTTCCTGTCTTCTGAGCCCTCCAAGTTTCTAGGAATTTCCAAACGTTCCCACATTTTCCTGTCTTCTTCTGAGTCTTCTAAACTGTTCCAACTTCTGCTGGTTACCCAGTTCCAAAGTTGCTTCCACATTTTCAGGTATCTTTACAGCAGCACCCCACTCTTGATATCATTTTACTGTATTAGTTCATTCTCATGCTGCTAATAAAGACATACCACAGACTGGGTAATTTATAAAGGAAAGAGGTTTAACTGAATCACAGTTCAGCATGGCTGGGGTGGGGGCCTCAGGAAACTTAACAATTGTAACGGAAGGGGAAGCAAACATGTCATTCTTCACATAACAGCATCAGGGGAAAGGTATGAGCAAGAGGAGGAAAAGCCCCTTTTAAAACCATCAGATCTTGTGAAAAATCACTCAGTATCATGAGAACAGCATGAGAGTAAACACCCCCATGATTAAATCACCTCCCACCAGGTCCCTCCCATGACACGTGGGGATTATGGGAACTACAATTCAAGATGAGATTTGGATGGGTATATAGCCAAACCATATCAGTGTGGTACTCCCAACAGTGGAAATAACTTTGGATAATATTATATTATGTGGTTAGAGAAGTATTTTCCAATTATCTTTCAGGCTTGATTACTTCAAGGAGAAAAGTCTCAATTTAGTTCTAATATGTCTTAAACAGCACTCTACATTTTGGTTTTCTCCCTGACAAAAAAAAACTCAGATAATCTTCAGGCTTAGAGCCTTTGTTAAGCATCACCCTCTAACTAAAGTTTAATAACACGTTTTGCTCCCATCAGCTTTGCTTTATAGTCATCTCATATGGCACAGGGTTAGTGGTTTTCCAGTTCTAGAAATGGCATAATTTATCATTATAAAATGCATTTAAATAAAAATGCAAAATACTTAAAAATATATTATATAAATATAAACAAAATGGTACCCAAGAGAAAACTTATAAAAACAAGGACAGCAGTATATAAGTAGCTAAACTTTGATAAATTGAGTCCTTGGTATATGAAATTCTGGTACAGGGCCTGTGAGTATAATTCCAGATTCACTAATCCTTTTGTTTGCCATTTTAAAGCAGCCTTGACAGAATTTCGCCTGTTGGTTCAATAGCCTCAGTACTGAATGTTCTCTAAGTTAGGAAAACCCATATGCAAAATTTCTTCACCTCCCACTTTGCTTGTGACTGAGAACAGAATGCTTCGGGCCTATTATGCTACCATCCAGACTCAGTTACCAAAGTGTCAGTCCAAATTTCACTCTTTGTAATACAAAAGGAATATTCCAAATATTTTCTATACAGATGATCAATCAATATTTGTACATCTTGAGTTACTGTAGAGAATGAGAGCTATATAAATATTCTGTTTAGCTAAAATTGCAGCTTTGTCACCTAGGACCATGTGTTCAATAACTGAAAAGTTATTAAAACTTGATAGTGAATGCTGACTATCATCATAGAACACACTCACACTTGGCACCTCTCTGCTCATTTGTTTTCAGCAGCAAGTTTGGTTGCTCATACAAATATTATTGGCTGTTGCATCTTCCCCTTGCTTGAGAAATCGGGGTTTCAGTTATTTGATATGATCTTATATTAAAAAGAAATTAGAGCAAAAGTCAAATTCTGTAGGAGAAGTCAATAGCAAAACTGTGCTATTGTGAAAAAGGAAAGCTGAAAATTAGAAATTACAGATTTTGTGATTTTAAATTTTTACCAAGCCTCGTTTGTGTTTATTGTGATGCCAACATAATGATGATGGTTAATTTTATATTAGAAGTCTTAAAATGTCTGAAAAGTTGTTCAGTAATCATAAACACTTTTTGGAGAATTTTATTACAAAAGTGCTTTCTTCATATATAAGCTATGTATTTCTTCCTTTTTATAATTCTAGTCATTCCACCCTATAAACAAATATATAGAAGTCCATAGTAGTCACAGGCATTAGATAATGATGTATTACTGTATAAGAAAAGAATATCAGGCCAGGCGTCGTGGCTCATGCCTGTAATCCCAGCACTTTGGGAGGCCGAAGCAGATGGATCACTTGAAGTCGGGAGTTCGATACCAGCCTGACCAACATGGAGAAATCCTGTCTCTACTAAAAATACAAAATATTAGCCAAGCGTGGTGGCTAATATTTTGTAGTATTTTGTAACCCCAGCTACTCGGGAGGCTGAAGCAGAAGAATCTTTTGAACCCTCACAGAGGTTGCAGTGAGCCGAGATCACGCCATTGTACTCCAGCCTGGGCAACAAGAATGAAACTCTGTCTCAAATAATAATAATAATAACAATAATAATAATAACAGAAAACAATACGAAAGATAAAGGAACAATATTAGAAGTGTGTCTTGGGTCTGAGACATACAGGTCATCCCACAAGATGGGGTCAGTACAGAGAGTAGTTAGGGAACCAGTGGGGCTAATGAAGCACGAGCAGGACTGGAGTTTTACATAGATTCAGAGACTCATGAAAAAGGGCACCATGGAGGACTATACATATTCTCCATTAGGGTCGGCTCCCAGATTCTGCTTTAATTCTAAGATACTGGCATTGGCATATCCAGTTCGGTTAGCATGGTGCAATAAGCAAGGGCATAAGGGTAGAGTGGGGGTTAGGAGACACACTGACCTGCCTTATCTAGGGTGCCAAGCCCCCACTGTGATGCACTGAATGTTAAATCTAAAGTCTGTTGGTAGGAAAAAGCTCTTGGGCTCTAGACAGTCTCACCATTTCTGGCTGGACTATTCCAGAGTACAGTCATGGGCTATTCTGGATCAGTACATCTCAGCATGACCTCATCTTCACTCCACCATCTTGAGAGTTAAGTCAAGTGGCAGGATCTATAAAAAGTGGGAATTTGGGCACGTGTATCTGAGAGACAGGTATCTGGTTTGGTAAATGGTAAATGATAAATGACCATCACCATATTGGGGAAAAACACATCTCAGAAAAAAGCATCACTAGAAGTCAGGAAGGGAAGAGACTTAATCCAGGTGAGTGTGTGCTAAGGGAGAATCACAAATATTAGGTTGGTGCAAAAGTAATTGCAGTTTTGCCATTAATAGCAACAATAATGCCAAGCGAGTTTCTGCTCTTGGAGGCAGCTTATCTTGTCTTAGCAAGGCTTGGAGTGGCTCCTAGTCTAGGGTGCCTTAAAAAGAAGATACAGGTTGGAGCATTGCCTCTTTTGCACATAATACTCATTGTCTATTTAGAGATAATATTGCCTTGCTGCATCTGAAACTGTTATGAAGTAACAATATAATTTAAACTTGGATGTGCTTCTGTGAGCATGCATGTGAGTTTTAAAAGAGATATAATACATATGAATAGATGAGAACAGCAGGTTTTTTAAAACCTTTATATTACATAAAAGAATCATTGCTGAGTAAATGTGCTGCTGCTGACTGTTAGGATGCAGAGTCAGTTTTGAATATTTAAGCAATTATTGACACTGTCTTCAATGCGATGAATGGCTCCCATGTTGAGACCATACATTGCTATGTTTACTTAGAGGCTGAGTTGATGATAGGCTTTATATTACATTCAGGAAAGAAACGAGAGTATCTGAAAGATGTTTCATACTAATATTATTGTTAACATTGACAAAGACACTGGTTTCTGATGTGAACTTTGCAGATTTTGAGCGCTTCACAAGGAAGTAAAATTATAAGGTTTAATTGAAAAAGTCAATTGGCACAAATCAAATATGTTTGGAAACTAATTTAAAATATAGAAATGTGTTCAGATAATGTGATAGGTAAAGATAAGGTGCAATTTTTTTTTTATTTGAAGCAGAATCCTGACATTCACATAGGCTTTGCCTACATGAGCTGTTCCTTTTGAATTGTAACCTACATTTTTTAAAATCTATAAAATGATCAGTCCCTTTTAACATATACGTTTTAGGTACAGGGAAATATGACCAGATCAATTCTGTCTTTCTGTTATTGCAGTAGTTTTTGTCTTTTTTTTTTTCTCTCAAGCTAGGTCCAAGAAGCCACATAAACATGCCTATTCAGAGAAAAAAAGGAAACTTTTGAATGGGTGAAGTAGACAGGGCTGCAAGAAAAAAGACTGGACATTCTTATCTATTTGTTGGACAGATTTCCAACTCAGTCCATTCACTAAATTTGTGTTTTCTAACCACTCTGTGTAGCAGACTGTGTGCTATAGTATACCAAATTCTTAAATTCAAGAATGTTAGACTAGAATCAATTTTTGGACAATCTAAGAGGATACAAAATAATGCACAGCAATCAGTCAGTAATCAGGATACTCTGGGCACACTGCTTATAGGGTAGCTCTGCTCCCCAAGGAGCAGTATTAAAAAATTAACAATGTAAATTTAAATATGCGCTAAAGCAAGTCAGCAGTGAAGAGTGATTCACGCGGTCACTCCAAAGTAAAATGGTGACTCCAGAGGCTGCTTTCCACATTTCATAGACATGAATTACTAACAAACAGTGGAGCAGTTTCTACTTTAGATGGATCTATGGTAAGAATATGTGTATGAAAATCTGTGCTTGGAATATTCTTAGAGAGCTCATTGACCCTCACTCTTCTCCTTAAGATGTAATTTATTGGGTGTTGTGAATTTAATCCATCTAACATGTATCACCTGCCTTTCTTTAACTCAATTTGGGCAGCTCACCCTCTCTGCTGAGACATGAAGATCCTTTTAAGCCTCTGTCATTCTCAGAACATGAAGGTATTTCACATCTTCTTTCAAATGGCCATTTCTATTTTAGGAGCAGCTCTATCTTGCTATGTAGAGCTCCTTGTAGGCAAATAGAAGTTAAGTGGGATTCTTTGGATCGGATTCATTTTTCTAAAGTTTTTAAATTCATAAAACATAATCTGTATCTAAAATTCCCTATTATTCATTCTCAGAGAGGATGAGAGAACACTGTTTTATATTTATTCCAAGTCAGTCAGATATCAAACTAGCAGCAGGTATCAGAACAGGGGCTACTATACGACCTTTGATAATCTAATAGATAACAAAGAAATACTTAGACTCCAATTTTTAATAATTGTTCATAAAAAATGTGAATGATTATAACATTGGCCAAAAATTTCCAGAAATCAGTGATTTCTCTTCAGACTAGGTGCCTCTCTCTATCCTTTACTGGCATGCACCATATCAGAATATGCACCATATCTTTACCAAGCAATTCCATTTTCCCACTAACCTCAGATTGGTGTTTTCTACAAATACTGCTGAATCCTCATACTTCCACCCCTATCAAACATGTATTCCTACATCCTTTTCCCTAACTTATCAGTCTCCTGTTATCCTCAAATTTCAAGTTGCCATAACATGTTAAAAATGTATGGGTAAAGCCTTCTAAACTTCTAAATTTCCCCAAGAATGTGGTGAATAGATTGGTCTAATAAAGCCCACATTGCTATTTAGATAAGTTTATTTTGCCACCTTTATAGGGTGGGCCCATCTTCTTAGAATTGCCCTCTACTCTATCCGTCTGGCATAGAAACCCATCCAAAGATTATAGCCTGCACACAGCAGGCCCACTCACAACGTTCTTGATTTGAGAAAGCAGTATGATTTCCTCTCAATTTTTCTCCTCTGTTTCCAAGGAGCCAGTATCTGCAGATCACTTTTTCCAAATATCAATCATTCAAATAATCTTAAATAATTATTTCATTAACTATTCCCTGGGGTGAGAAGAGTTGTGGATGTTCTGGTAGAGAAGGGGGATCATCTGCTTTACTGGCTTCTGAAGAAAACAAAAGGAACAAAGAATTTGCCAGTTGTAGAGAGTTATTTATAAAAGACTCTAAATCTGTGATTTCCAAGTGAAGCATTTACTTGACTAACTGCTTGCCAGTGCTCCATTTCCTGGCCACCCTCAACTGCAGTCCAGTAATGCCTTTCCATTGCAGAGCAATTCCATGCCGTTGCTACCCCAGTCCTAACCTTGGGAAGGCGCTCACTAAAACCCTAACTCCTAGCTGCATGTGAAGCCTGGAATTAGCAGTGCACTTGAGATCTGACATCGAGGCTGCCTGGAGTGAACCCTATGCACCCATGGCTTGAGCTGTTATCAGCTGTTCACTCTCCTCCCAATGTTAGGCTGTGGTCTTGAGAAAGTCCCTTAACATCTCTATCATTTTGAGCCTCATCTCTAATAAAAACAAAATATATCGTAGGTCCTAAAAGTTGATTACTTCTTATTTACCTTTTCATATTTATGAAATGAGAATTCACCATATAGTCAAATATAAAGAAGCATCTCTCCATTATCCCAATGCCAAAAACTATCATAAACTCAGTACATATCCTTTAAAATGAGAAAATATAATAATGACAGCGTACTTGACAGACAAATATGAGTGTACAGAGTAGGCTAGTAATTTAACACCCCTTCAAACAAACAATCTTTAAATATGTATAGGCACTTATTTTGTGAAGTTAAGGAAGTGAATGAGTTTCTTATTGCTGGTGGCTTGAGATTCAGAGACTTGCAACTTCTATGTGCTGATAATAAAACCATCCAACCAAGATATATCAGTGCTGGCAAGGACCTTTGTTTTTTTTTCTTTTCCTCTTTAGTATTCTTTTTGTTACAAGAATGTACTAGAGAGGGTCCTAAAACAACCTCCAGGACGTCCATTCCCTGGGGTACATGCCCTGTATAATCCTCATAAGTGGGGGTGGCCTGTTAATAGGTTGATATGTTGCTCCCTTGAGAACATGATGTTATATGGCTAGAGGAAGATCATGCTGGGTGGGCCTGATCTTATCTGATGATCCCTTTAAAAACAGAGCGTTTTCTCTGGGTTGTTTGCAGAAGAGAGTCAAAGAGACACATCAACCCTCGCATGGATGAAAGCAAAAATCCATGTTGTGAACTGTCTATGGGGCCCATATGGCAAAAACCTGCTGCCAGTGTCTAATTGCTGAGAGTGGTACCGAGCTGACAGCTAGCAAGGAAATGAGGACCTAAATCTAAACTGTGAGGAACTGAGTCGTAACATGAATTCACTAGTGATCTTGAAAGAGGACCCTAAGCCCCAAATGAGATCACAGCCCTAGCTGACACCTATTTCAGTCTGGTGAGAGTCTGAACAGACAGTTTGGTCATGACATGCCTAGACTTCGAACCTACAGGTACTAGGGGATGTTAAATGTGTGTTAAGTTGTTAAATTTGTGGTAATTTGTAACACTAACACAGAACAGAAATTTACATTTTCCAGTCATACAAAGACTCATGTGTAGGAAATTAAGTTAGCTAGAACCTAGTAATGTTTTAGCCTTTCAGGATCCACATTTGTAAAGATTCTCATTCCGCCTGCTTCTTTGTCTCACTCAAATATTTTATTAGTACCTTAGAGAATATAAAGTCCGACAAGGGTTGAGCTAGGAATTTCCTACGGTTCCTTATCTATAGGGATTGCAGAAAATAATGTCTACAGTTTCTTTCAACCCAAATATCATAGGATGATATTGTAATATTTATGAGATTAGTATAGTTAATGTCAATATGACTTAGCTACAAGTATACAAAAATAAAAGACAAATTTGGAACACTGTATATATAGAGAGATAATTAATGTTTATTTGGTGCTTATTATGTGACAGATAGTGTGTTTACTATATGCATTAATTCACTTAATCCTCACAACACTCTATAGAATAGATGCTATTGTTGTCTTCATTTATAGATGGGTAAACAAATGTGTGAATGTACAATGTAAATTGCCCAGCATCTCCCAACCAGTAAAGCGTAGAGCCAGGATTAAAATCCAGGGCTGTCTGATTTCAAAGCATGAATATTTTCATTACATTTATGAACACTTATAAAACGTATAGAATGGACTTAAAATGTAGTATTCTGCGAAAGTGATTTTTCAGGGGAGATTGCTCTATTCTGACTTTAATATGTCATGGTTTCCAAATGTATGCAGTGAATGAAATAAAATAATATGTAAACCCCAGAAATAATTCTAAATGATTTTATTTTTTCCATAGTTCAATTCATTCCTAAATAATTTTTACTTTCTCCCTCTTAGTTCCTAAGTAGGCACATTGGTAAAATATCTGGGTACATATAAAACCATTCATTATAATTAATGTTTTTCAAAATATTCTAATGTTTGAAATCAAATCTTTTTAGGAAAAGAGTAAATATTTCCTCTTATTTTTCTTTTATGGGTTTACTAAGATATTTGGGGTTTTATTAGTAAGTTCACCTTCATTTTCTTTTCTTACTGTAAAGTTAAAAAATAGGGCCTAAAGAATAATTTTTGACACTGAATAAAACACCTAAATAATAAGAACATCAATAAGTTTGGAATGCAGTTACAATAAAGGGTAAGAAGCAATTGCTCAAATAAATGTGTATTTTTTCTGGACTTGAAATTGATGTATTAAGATGATAATTTGATGCATACTATAATTTAGGGTTTAAAGGAAGTGATGGTTTTACAGATGTACATGTATTCTCTGAATTTATAAACACTTAAACAATATAGGCACCACGATGACAGAAAACAGGTGTGCTGGCACAAAAATGCAGCCGTCACGTGGCATATTGTCAAGTACTGAATAGTCTTTTGGACCCTTGAAATTTCTTTTAGTATAAGCAAACTAAAACTAAAGTTACAAAATAACCATCACTTGTCAAAAAGAGAAACGTAAATTATTCTAGGTGTATTTTATTTTTAAGAATCCACATCACTGCCACTATCTGAAAACTACTCTATTTATGCGTCAATGGAATATTTGTCCCATTCCTTTGAGACACTATTGGCTGGCAGCCTCTGCATTGGAAAATGGATAAATTGGTTTTAGCTCCACTCTGGTGGTTATATCTGGAACTTAGGCCAGATAGTTATACTGATGTCTTTAATTATGTGGTTTTTAAAATTCCATTTTTTTTTTTGCCCTCTGAGGAATTAATGCAATTATCATTCACAGTTGGTTTCTTCCTTTTTGTGTTACTTGGGACACTTAGATCTATACTAGGAAAAGTTTTTATAGTGCTTCATTTTAGCTTTTAAAAATGTATCCTTGAACTTTTTAGCTTCCTTCTAGAGGTTGATGACAGCCTTTGGTATCATCACCAGAGGGCTCGTGAAGAACCAATCTTGGGTCTGGGAGTCAGGCAGAGTTTGAATTAGAGTTCTTCTGCCTGTCAGCTGAGAGACTTGGGACAAAACCATTGTCCTATTATACTCAGCTTTCTCCCTTGTTGATTAGACATAACAATACCTTCCTAATAGGATTGAGATGAAGTTTAAACTATTTGTATGTGATAGTTCCTGTTATGTAGGAAATGCTCATGAATTTAGTTTCTTTTTCTTCTGTGTTGTGAGGTGGGCCATGTGGTCAGGCATTGTTTTGCATTTCATTTTCTATGGTATGTCTGTGAATATGTATTTGTACGCCCACCTCATAATAATTATTCCACAGTATAAAGGAGATCAGTATATCATTTATTTCTTGAATGAACAGACCGCAAACAATGAACTTCCGTTTTATGAATAATTCTTTGTACCTCAACATCTCTGGGGGCTGTAATGTAGCCAGTTGCTATTGCTAGGCGGGGGAGAGGACTTTTTTCTCATTGCTGCCATCTAAGAGAAGTGTTTCTGCTTTTGTAAATTCTTTCTTGGAAAAGCCAGCCTTTCATAAACTGGCCTGTAAAATTAAGTACGATGTATAATATTATTTCCATGAAAAACTGTATTTTCAGTATCTATTTACTGACATGGGACAAACTTTTATGCAGAACCACTCATATTTAAAGCAAATCAGCAAATCATTAAACTTTGTATAATGATTTCATATATTTTTGCAAACCTAATATATATCTGCAGTGCAATGCTTCTACTTTTTAAAAATTGATAGAAAAGACCTGGGAATTATGAAAGGGAAATTAAAACTTAATAAAATATAACGTTAACGTTTTTCCTCGGAAAAACTAAGGTGAGTTCTCTGTTTACTGCAAATGTTATGTTGCTTGTTTTCTTAAATACATGCTATATTTATAGCTCAATGTTGCTATAGATTAGAACGCTTTTGTCATTTAAATAATACATATACCCTGGTTCTTAACATTATGGATAATTTTTATGGTAGTATAATTACAAAGACAGATGTTTCTTAAATCACCTTTTTTCATTTCTTCTTTGTTTTTCAAATTTATTTAATCTCCAACACTTAACTCAGTCTTTATAAAAGTTGAAGTAGTTCACAAAAGACTCTCTAATTAAATAGAGTGACGCACAGGAGTGACAATGAGAGAAAGCTGGAGAAATCAAGTTACTCCATGGAGGTAAATGTGAATAATATAATGTTGAATTCAGGCAAAGAGCAGGACACAGTGGGAAATGACCTGGATTGGATGGCAGGGCTCTAGCATTGCAACTCCAACTAACAGCCTGTGCATATTTGCACAGCTGTTTCTTCAAATCTTCATCTATGCTCTAAGAGATGAATTAGGCAAACCTGTGAGTCTTTCACTTCTATAAACTGTATGAGCAGGCAAACTATATATAGCCATTAAGACCTGTGGTATCTTTTTCTTCAGGCATTTTTGGAGTTGCCTGTGCCATGGGGTGATAGAGACACATTACAACGAAATATGCAGTATATGGCATCATTTGTGATTATTTAGAAATGGCATTTGCTTTAGAATTTGGGTCTTTGGGAAACAAAGTGGTTTTTAACTGCTTGTAGTCTAACTGCAGAAGATGAGAGAAAAGTGAGTGAAGGAGTTAGGTTGATTTTCTTAATAAAATAAAAATTAGGCTTAGATCTACAAATTTTAAAAAGCTATCTCCATTTTTAGGTCTGTATTTTACTAAAAGACGCTTATATAACTTCAGCTTTAAGAAAAATTTTAAAGAAAAAAAGATAAGCTTAGTGGATTGCATCATTAGCTGATTAAAGAAAATGTTAACTGAAACATCATCATCAAGCATATGGACTGATCTAATTAGTTGATTACTAATTCAGATTTAGTGCTGAGTACCTTTACTTTGAACATCAATTTCAGCTTAATAGGAAGTTCTTCCTGCTTCTCTGTCATCATAGAAAACAAGGCTTGGCAATTGGACAATTAAAAAAAAATGAATGAATGAATATTAGATTAAGGCCTTTCCTGACATTCATTTCCGAGTGCCAAAAAATGTTGTTCATGGCATATTCATTACAGAACAGGAAGCTACTTCTCCTTTCCAAACAATATGGCAACTTTCAATCATAAAAATCTCCCTCCATTCACATCCATATTGTCGTCTTTTAGCACAAGTAAGTGCCTGATCCAATGCTCTATTCTGTAGATAGACAAAATACAGCATCTTTTTTTTTTAATTGCAGTGTTTTGGACAAGTAAGTTACATTAATAATCTACTGTGATTAATGATGAAAGAAAGTGGGCATTTCTGATTATAATGGGAGAACAGAGGAAACAGATAACCTAGTTTGTTTGAAGTAGTGTAGCGTTAGAGAAGGCTGGACTGTATTAGAATAAGGGGAAATGGAAGGACTTCTTTTTGCCTTTTTCACTTACTTTATCCAGTTTTTAAAAGGGTAATATCATTACCTAGCTCTATTTTCAATGTCTTTCCCATTTCATCAAGGTTCTTTCTCTTCCCCCAAACTCTCTCATCTCTTTTCCTCTAGAGGCCAATAATGCTATCCTGACACTGACAATGGCCTGGAGGTCTACTGGTTAATAATCTCATTAATTCTCATGACACCTGTTCACAAAAAAAAAAATATAGATAAATGGCAATTATTACTGCAATTTTACATATGGAAAACTTAAGTCAAAAAGAATGACACAGATTTGCCTAGGGTTACACAGAGAATGGAGGAACCAGGATAGGAATGGAAGAAACTCCAGAACTGGCTCCTCAGACAAACACTTCATGGCGTACACAGTCATCTTGGGCTTCATTAATAGGCTTGTTATTAGAATAGAAAATGTTAGCTTCGCCTAGAAAGATAACTATATCTGTGTTCCAGGATAATACAGCATAAACTTAAAAGTCAGTATTTTAAAGATTCAAACATATTAAATATTGAACATTTTGGGTTTTTTTCACCTATTATTCAGTAAAGTTGTAATATTGGGAAACAAAAATTCAATTTTTGCATTGAATCTGTGAGAATGTGTGTGTTTGTGTGTGTGTGTGTGTGTGTGTGTGTGTGTGTGTGTGTGTGTGTGTAATGTTTAGTCTGATTGCCATGGCAGTTTGAATGCTTGACTAATCTATAGAGATTGGTAGTAATTAACATGACAGACAAAAGGAGCAAATGTAGTCTGTTTATGCCTCCGGCCGAACTAATTTTAGTTTTAAGCATGAATCTAATATCCATAAATAGCGACTAGTCAGAAATATTGAAGTCACAATTATATTTGTAGTATTGCAGTAAAGGTAAGAATTGCCTAGCTTCAGTAAGACTATGGGTTTTGTTGTTAAGAATAATATTGATAAGGATAATGAAAATATTGACTGTGGATAAAATTTTGCTAGGAAAGTTAGCGTGTAACAATACCTAGACATAAAGTTTGAACTCAACCTTTCTGATAAATGTTAATGATTATTTGGTACAACTTGAATTCAGTCAAGAAAATGATTATGAGTTTTATACAACAGTTGAAAATATGAACTTTATACAACATACATCTATATGTTTATAAACTTTATCTCTTTCTCTACAAATATTAAATCAACTTGTTTTTGGCTCAAATGAAACAGAACATTAGTTTAAAGTAATTTGGACTAGCTCAAATTTTGACAGCACCGGGTAAATTGAAGATTTGGAAATTTAATCCCAGTGCCTGTTTATAATCTCTTAGTCACTGTGATATTATTAAACTATTGGAAGACAAATTTTGCCATGTCACTTCTAGATTAGCAGAGAAATGCAAAAACAGCAACAAAATTGATGCTACATCAACATGTCCCTTATTGTAAGAGCCTGATACATGTGAAGAGATACTTGAAAAAATGTTGGATAGAACTGCATGGTCTATTCAGATTATACTTTCCTCATTGAATGAACATGATATCCTTGTCAAAAAGCATTCAACCATATAGGTAAAGGTTTATTTCTGGGCTCTCTATTCTATTCTATTGTTTTATTTATCTGTTTTACACCAATACCACACTATTTTAAATACTGTGGCTTTATAGTAGGTTCTGAAATCAGGAAATGTGAGTCCTCTAGCTTTATTTTTTTTAATAGATTGTTTTGGCTAGTCAAGATCCCTTGAGATTCCATATGAATTTTAGGATAGATTTTTCTATTTCTGCAAAACAAAATGTACTTGGGGTTTTAGTAAGAATTCCACTGAATCTGTAAATCGCTTTGGGTAGTAATGATGTCTTAACAAGATTGAGTCTTCCAACCCATGAATTTAAGATGTGTTTCCATTTACTTATGTCCTCTTCATTTCAGCATTTTTTGTTGTTTTCATTGTACAAGTCTTTCATCTCCTTGGTTAATTCCTAAGTATTTTCTTCATTTTGATATTATTGTAAATGGAATTATTTTCCTAATTTCCTTTACAGAATGTCCATTGTTCATGTATAGAAAGACAACTTTTATGTGTTAACTTTATATCCTGCTACTTTGGTCAATTCATTAATTCAAATAATTTGTATTAATCTTTAGTTTTTATGTATAAGATTACATCTGGAAACAGAAATAATTTTACTTTCTTTCCAAGTTGGATCATTTTAATGTATTTTTTCTTGCCTAATTGCTCTGGCTAAAACTTCCACAACTATGTTAAACAGAAGTGGAGAAAGAAAATCTTTACTTTGCCCTTGATCTTGGAGAAAAGCTTTCAGTCTTTCACTACTGAGTACTAGATTGGCTGTGTGTTTTGTTTTTTAATATATATTGGTTTTATTATGTTGAGATAGTTTCCTTCCATTTCTAGTTTGTTGAGTGTTTTTATCATGAAAGTGTGTTGAATTTTGTCAAGTGCTTTTTTGTTATATTTGTTTATTTTATTTATTTATTTATTACATGGATAAGTTCTAGTAGCGATTTCTGAGATTTTGGTGCACCTGTCACCTGAGCAGTGTACACTGTACCTAATGTGTAGTCTTTTATCCCTCAGCCCCTTCTCAACATCCCCTGAGTCCCCAAAGACCACTGTATCATTTTTATGCCTGTGTGTTTTCATAGCTTAGCTCCCACTTATAAGTGAGAACATACAATGTTTGGTTTCCATTTCTGAGTTGCTCCACTTAGAATCATGTTCTCCAATTCCAACCAGTTTACTGCAAATGCCATTATTTTGTTTTTTTATGGCTGATTAGTATTCCATGGTGTGTGTGTGTGTGTGTGTGTGTGTGTATGTATATGTGTGTGTATATATAATCACAGTTTTTTATCCACTCATTGATTGATGGGCATTTATGCTGGTTCCATATTTTTGCCATTGCAAATTGTGCTGCTATAAACATGTGTGTGTAAGTGTTTTTTTTTTTTTCTTCCATATAATGACTTATTTTCTTCTGGGTTGATACCTACTAGTGGGATTGCTGGATCAAATAGTAGACCTAATTTTAGTTCTTTAAGAAAACTCTATACTGTTTTCCATAGTGGCTGTATTATTTACATTATCACCAGCAGTGCAAAAGTGTTCCCTTTTCATCGCATCCATGCCAACATCTATAATTTTTTTATTTTTAAATTATGACCATTCTTGCAGCTGTAAGTTGGTATTGCATTGTGGTTTTGATTTGCATTTCCCTGATCATTAGTGACATTGGGCATTTTTTCATATGTTCGTTGGCCATTTGTATATCTTCTTTTGAGACATGTCTATTCATGTCTTTAGTCCAGTTTTTGATAGGATTTTTTTTTTTCTGATTTGTTCGAGTTACTTGTAGATTCTAAATATTAGTCCTTTGCAGGATGCATAGTTTGTGAAGATTTCCTCCCACTCTGTGGGTCGTCTGTTTACTCTGCTGATTATATCTTTTGCTGTACAGAAGCTTTTAAGTTTAATTAAGTCTCATCTATTTATCTTTGTTTTTGTTGCATTTGCTTTTGGGTTCTTGGTCATGAAGTCTTTGCCTAAGCCGGTGTCTATAAGTGTTTTTCTGATGTTATAGAATGTTCATGGCTTTCGGTCTTAGATTTAAGTCTTTGATCCATCTTGAGTTGATTTTTTTATAAGGTAAGAGACGAGGATCCAGTTTCATTCTTCTATATGGGGCTTTCCATTTATTCCAGCACCATTTGTTGAATAGGGTATCCTTTCCCTACTTTATGTTTGTGTTTCCTTTGTCGAAGATCAGTTGGCTGTTAAGTATTTGGTTTTATTTCTGAGTTCTCTATTGTGTTCCATTAGTCTATGTGCCTATTTTTATATGAGTACCATGATGTTTTGGTGACTATAGCCTTATAGTATAGTTTGAAGTCGGGTAATGTGATGCCTCCAGATTTGTTCTTTTTGCTTAGTCTTACTTTGGCTATGTGGGCTCTCTTTTGGTTCCATATGAATTTTAGAAATGTTTTTTCTAGTTCTGTAAAGAATGATGACTGTATTTTGATGGGAATTGCATTGGATTTGTAGATTGCATTTGGCAGTATGGTCATTTTCACAATACTGATTCTACCCATCCATGAGCATGGGATGTGTTTCCATTTGTTTGTGTCATCTATGATTTCTTTCAGCAGTGTTTTGTAGTTTTCCTTGCAGAGGTCTTTCACCTACTTGTTATGTATATTCCTAAGTATTTTAATTGTTTTTGCAGCTATTGTAAAAGGGGTTTAGTTTTTTGATTCTCGGCTTGGTCACTGTTTGTGTATAGGTGTTACTGATTTGTGTACATTGATTTTATATCCTGAAATTTTACTGAACTCATTTATCAGATTTAAGAGCTTTTTGGATGATCCTTTATGGTTTTCATTTTTTTTTATTACACTTTAAGTTTCAGGGTACATGTGCACAATGTGCAGGTTAGTTACATATGTATACATGTGCCATGTTGGTGTGCTGCACCCATCAACTCGTCATTTAACATTAGGTATATCTCCTAATGCTAACCCTCACCCCCCCACCTTTTTTTTTTAGACAAAGTCTCACTTTGTCATCCAGGCTGGAGTGCAGTGGGATGACATTGGCTCACTGCAACCTCTGCCCTCTGGATTCAAGAAATTCTCCTGCCTCAGCCTCCCCAGTCGCTGGGATTACAGGCACCCGCCACTGCGCCTGGCTAATTTTTGTATTTCTAGTAGAGATGGGGTTTCATCATGTTGGCCAGGCTGGTCTCAAACTGGTGACCTCAGGTGATCCACCCATCTCTGCCTCCCAAAGTGCTGGGATTACAGGTGTGAGCCACCGTGCCCAGCCTAGGGTTTTCTTTTTTTTTGAGACGGAGTCTCACTCTGTCACCCAGGCTGGAGTGCAGTGGCATGATCTTGGCTCACTGCAAGCTCCGCCTCCTGGGTTCACGCCATTCTCCTGCCTCAGCCTCTCGGAGTAGCTGGGACTACAGGCGCCTGCCACCACGCCCAGCTAATTTTTTGTATTTTTAGTAGAGACAGGGTTTCACCATGGTCTCGATCTCCTGACCCCGTGATCTGCCCACCTCAGCCTCCCAAAGTGCTGGGATTACAAGTGGCCTAGGGTTTTCTAGGTATACAATCATATCATCAATGAACAGCAACGGTTTCTTATTCTTTACTGATTTGGATGCCCTTTATTTTTTTCTCTTATCTGATTGCTCTGGATAGGACATCCAGTACAATGTTGAATAGAAGTGGTGAAAGTAGGCATTCTTGTCTTGTTCCAGTTTTCAGAGGAAATGTTTTCACTTTTCCCCATTCAATATAATGTTGGCTGTGGGTTTGACATAGATGGCTTTTATTACCTTAAGATATGTCCCTTATATGCTGATTTTGTGGAGGGTTTTAATCATAAAGTGATGCTAGATTTTGTCAAATGCTTTTTTTCTGTCTATTGAGATGATCATGTGATTTTTGTTATTAATTCCGTTTATGTGGTGTATCACATTTATTGAGTTGAATATGCTAAACCATCCCTGCATCCTTGGTATGTCACCCACTCAATCATGGAGTATTATCTTTTCGATATGCTGTTGGATTCAGTTAGCTAGTATTTTGTTGAGTATTTTTGTATCTATGTTCATCAGGGATATTCGTCTGTAGTTTTCTTCATTGTATACTTTCCTGGTTTTGGTATAGGGCAATACTGGTGTCACAGGATAATTTAGGGAGGAATTCTTCTTTCTCTAGCCTTTGGAATAGTTTCAATAGGATTGGTACCAATTCTTCTTTGAATGTCTGATATAATTCAGCTGTGAGTCAATCTAGTCTTGACATTTTTTGGTTGGCATTTTTTAAATTATAATTTCAGTCTCACTGCTTGTTATTGGTCTGTTTAGAGTTTCTATATCTTCCTGGTTTAATCTAGGATGGTTGTATATTCCCAGGAATTTATCTATCTCCTCTAGGTTTTCTAATTTGTGCATGTAAAGGTATTCATAGTAGCCTTGAATGATCTTTTCTATTTCTGTGGTATTTGTTGTAATATGTCTCATTTCATTTCTAATTTAGCTTATTTGGATCTTCTTTCTTCTTTTCTTGATTAATCTCACTAATGGTCTATTAATTTTGTTTATCTTTTCAAAGTACCAGCTTATTGTTTCACTTATCTGTTGTATTGTTATTTTTGTTTTAATTTCATTTAGTTCTGCTATGATCTTTGTTATTTCTTTTCTTCTGTTGGGTTTTGGTTAGGCTTGTTCTTGTGTCTCTAGTTCCTTGAGGTGTGACATTAGATTGTCAATTTGTACTCTTTCAGACTTTCTGATGTAGGCATTTAAGGTTATGAACTTTCCTCTTAGCACTGTTGCTGTATCCCAGAGGTTTTGATAAGTAGTGTCACTATTATCATTCAGTTCAAACAAATTTTTAAATGTTTATTTTGATTTCATTGTTGACCTAATGATCATTTAGGAGCAGGTATTTAGTTTACATGTGTTTGCATGGTTTCGGGGAGTTGATTTCCAGTTTTATTTCACTATGATCTGAGAGAGTACTTGCTGTAATTTCTATTTTCTAAAATTTATTGACACTTGTTCTGCAGCCTGTCATATGGTCTATCTTGGAGAATGTTCCATTTGCTGATGAATAGAATGCATATCCTGCAGTTGTTGGGTAGAATTTTCTGTAAATATCTGTTAGGTTCATTTGTTCTAGGGTATAGTTAAAGTTCATTGTTTCTCTGTTGACTTTGTGTCTTGATGACCTGTCTAGTGCTGTCAGTGGAGTATTGAAGTCCCTCACTATTATTGTTTTGCTGTCTATCTGATTTCTCAGGTCTAGTAGTAATTGTTTCAAAAATTTGGGAGCTTCAGTGTTAGGTGCATATATATTTAGGATTGTGATATTTTCCTATTGGACAAGACCTTTTATCATTATATAATGTCCCTCTTTGTCTTCTTTAACCATTGTTGCTTTAAAGTCTATTTTTATCTGATGTAAGAATAGCTACTCCTGCTCATTTTTGGTGTCCATTTTCATGGAATATCTATTTCCACCCATTTCCTTTAAGTTTATGTGAGTCCTTATGTGTTAGGTGAGTCTCTGGAAGACAGCAGACACTTGGTTGGTGAATTCTTATCCATTCAACCATTCTGTATGTTTTTAGTGGAGCACTTAGGTCATTTACATTCAAGGTTAGTACTGAGATGTGAGGTACTGTTCTATTCATTGTGCTAGTTGTTGCTTGAATACTTTGTTTGTTTTTTCATTCTATGATTGTTTTGTAGGTCCTGTGAGATTTATGCTTTAAGGAAGGTGTACTTTGTTGTATTTTGAGG
Organism: Hylobates moloch; assembly: GCF_009828535.3. Taxonomy (NCBI): domain Eukaryota; kingdom Metazoa; phylum Chordata; class Mammalia; order Primates; family Hylobatidae; genus Hylobates; species Hylobates moloch. Next base: position 53,738,297 of record NW_026652285.1, on the reverse strand, counting down.
TTTTGTTTCAAGATTTAGAGCTCGTTTTAGCAGTTCTTGTAGTGCTGGCTTGGTAGTGGCAAATTCTCTCAGCATTTGTCTGAAAAAGAATTTATCTTTCTTTCATTTAGGAAGTTTAGTTTTGCTGGATACACAATTCTTTGCTAATAACTGTTTTTTTAAGGAGGCTAAAGATAGGAGCTCAATCTAACTGTTTTGTTTAAGGAGGCTAAAGATAGGAGCCCAATCCCTTCTAGCTTGTAGGGTTTCTGCTGAGAAATCTGTTAATCACATAGGTTTCCCTTTATAGGTTACCTGATGCTTTGGCCTCACAGCTCTTAATATTCTTTCTTTCATCTTGATTTTAGATAACCTGATGACTATGTGCCTAGGTGATAATCTTTTTGCAATGAATTTCTCAGGTGTTCTTTGAGCTTCTTGAATTTGGATGTCTACATCTCTAGCAAGATCAGCAAAGTGTCCCTCAATTATTTCCCCAATAAGTTTTCCAAACTTCAGATTTCTCTTCTTTCTTGGGAACACCATTTATTAAGTTTGGTTGTTTAACATAATCCCAAACTTCTTGGAGGCATTGCTCTTTTTTTTCTATTCTTTTTTCCTTGTCTTTGTTGGATTGGGCTAATTAGAAAGCCTTGTCTTTGAGCTCTGCAGTTCTTTCTTCTACCTGTTTGATTCTATTGAAACTTTCCAATGTATTTTCCATTTCCTTAAGTGTGTTTCATTTCCAGAAGTTGTGATTGTTTTTTATTTATGCTACTTCTCTGGGGATTTTTTTTCATTCATCTTCTGTATTTTTTTTAATTTCTTTAAGTTGGTTTTCACCTTTCTCAGGTGTCTCCTTGAGTAGACTAATAAGTGTCTGAATTCTTTTTCTGGAAACTCAGATTTTTGTCTTGGTTTGGATTCATTGCTGGTGAGAAAGTGTGATCTTTTAGGGGTGTTAAAAAACCTTGTTTTGTCATATTACCAGAATTGATTTTCTGGTTCCTTCCCATTTGGGTAGACTATGTCAGAAGAAAAATCTGGGACTCAAGGGCTGCTGTTGAGGTTTTTTTGTCTCACATGGTGTTCCCTTGATGTGATGCTTCTGTCAAGGGCTTTTGTTTGTTGGGAGACCTTTGATTACTGATGCAATCTCCTTACTAAACTATTTAGTTGTTTTATTTCTTTGTGATTTATCCTGGCTAAGTTTGGTGTTAGAATTGGTTCATTTCATTTAGGTTATCTAATTTGTTAGCATGTAATTTTCAACTGTATCCTTATATAATCCTTTTTGTTTTTGTAAAATTGGTCATAATGCCTCCACTTTCATTTCTGATATTACTAAATTCAAATTTTTTCTCTTGTTTTTTTCTAGTCCATCTAGCTAAAGGATTGCCAATTTTGTTAACCTTTTCAAATAACCAACTTTTTGTTTGTTTTTCTCTATTGTTTTTCTATTATCTATTTCATTTATCTATGACATAATCTTTTTTATTTCCTTTTTTTGCTTCTTTCGGGTTTAGTTTATTTTTCCTAGTTCTTTCAGTTGTAACATTAGATTTTTGATTTGAGATCTTTCTTCTTTTAATGTCTTCATAGGTATAAATTTGTCCTTTAGCAATGCTTTTGCTACATCCTGTAAGTTTTAGTATGTTGCATATTTGTTTTCATTCATCTCTAAGTATTTTTTAACTTCTCCTGTAAATTTTGTTGTTCAGTAGTTGTTTGAGTTTGTTGTTTAATTTTCACAAATTTGTGAATATTCAAGTTCTGTTGCTTATTATAACTTCATTTCCTTGTGGTCATGGAAGACACTTTGACATTTTTCTTTTAAATCCATTGAGACTTAATTTTTGGTCTAACATATGGTCTCTTCTGAAAGTGTCCTATGTTCAGTTGAGAATAATGTGTATGCTATTGCTATTGGGTAGAAAGTTCTATATACGTGTGTTAAATCTACTTGGTTTATTATATTGTTTAAATCCTCTGTTTCCCTACTTATCTTCTGTTTGGTTGTTCTATCCATTACCGAGAGTAGGCAGTAAGGTCTTCAAATATTATTTTAGAATTGTCTATTTCTGTTTTTAATTCTGCTGGTTTTCTGTTTATATATTTTATGGTCTCTTATTAGCTGTGTAAATGTTTATAATTGTTGCATCTCCTTGATGTATCAACCCTTTATTAATGTATAATGTAATTCTTTAATTGTTATAAACTTTACTGATAAAACATCTATTTTTTTTTCTAATATTAGTTAAGACACCCCACTCTCTTTTGGTCAATATTATTATAGAATTTTTTTTTTTAATTCTTTCACTTTCAATCTATTTGTGTCTTTGGATCTAAGTTTCTTGTGCACAGTAGATAGTTGGATCATATGCTTTTATCCATTCTGCTAATCTGTCTTTTGACTGAAGATTTTAATCCATTTACATTTAAAGTAATTACATATAAGAAGGGACTTACATCATTTTGCTAATTATTTTTTATATGTTTTATAGCTTTTTGTATCTTCCTGTATTACTGTCTTTTTTTTTTATTTAGTTGATTTTTTGTAAGGAAATGTTTAAACTGTTTTTTATTTCTTTCTGTGTATACTCCATAGCTATTTTCTTTGTGGTTAGCATGGGGATTGTCTTTCACACTCTAAAGTTATAACATTCTAATTTGAATTTGTGCCAGCTTAAAGTCAGTAACATATAAAACTCTGCTCCTTTACAGCTAAATCCCCACCTTGTGTGGTTGTTGACATCACAAAATTACATCTTTATACATTGTGTGCCTGAAAACATAAGCTAATAATTCTTTAAAATTTATTAGTCTCTTAAATTATGTAAAAACAAAATGTGGAGTTCCGTGTAAAGTTACAAGAATACTACTAGATTTTAGACTAATAATTTTTAAATGTATTACTTTCAGTTATGTAGACAAGAAAAAGTGAAGCTATAAACTATTGTTACAGTATTCTAGCTTTGATAATTGTCCATTCATTTATCTTCACTGAGGTCTTTATATCTTCATACATCTTTGATTTTCTGTCTGGTATCCTTGCATGTCACCCTGCTGGACTCCCTTGAGCATTTTTCCCTCAAGGCAGCTCTAATGGTAACAAACTCTCACAGCCTTTGTTTTCTGGGAATGTCATAATTTCACCCACACTTTTCAAGGTCAGTATTGCTAAATATAGAATTCTTTGTTGATAATTTTTTTTTCTTTTAGCATTTTTTTTTTTTTTTTTTGAGACGGAGTCTCGCGCTGTCACCCAGGCTGGAGTGCAGTGGCGCGATCTCGGCTCACTGTGAGCTCTGCCTCCCAGGTTAACGCCATTCTCCTGCCTCAGCCTCTCCGAATAGCTGGGACTACAGACGCCCGCCACCACACCTGGCTAATTTTTTGTATTTTTAGTAGAGACGGGGTTTCACCAAGGTCTCGATCTCCTGACCTCTTGATCCGCCCACCTCAGCCTCCCAAAGTGCTGGGATTACAAGCATGAGCCACCGTGCCCGGCCTTCTTTTAGCATTTTAAACATATCAGCCCACTGCTTTCTGGCGTCTAAAGTTTCTGATGAGAAAATTGCTTATATTCTTACTGGGGATCCCATGTATGTGACAAGTTGCTTCTCTCTTGCTGCTTTTAAGATTCTCTTTTTCTGACTGGCTATCAAAAGGTTGATTATAATATATCTCAGTGTGGGTTTTATTCAGTTCATCATACTTGGAATTCATTCAGCTTCTCAGATACTTGTATTTGTATTTTTAAACAATTTAGAAAATTTTCAGCCATTATTTTTTCAAATATTTTCTCTGATGCTTTCTTTCTTTCTTCTCCTTCTAGGGCCCTAAAAATGCATATGTTGGTCCACTTGATGGTGTCCCACAGGTCCCTCAGGCTCTGTTTACATTTCTTCAATTTTTTTTATTCTTTTTATTCCTCAGACTTGGCAATTTCTATCGTCCTATCATCAACTTTGCAGATTCTTTATTCTGTCTGCTCAGATCTGTCTTTGAATCTGTTTAGTGAATTTTTAAATTTCAGTTATTGTACTTTTCATCTCCAGAATTTCTTTTTGGTTTATTTTTAGGTTTTGTATCTCTTTATTTATATTTCCATTTTGTCCATATATTATTTTCTTGACTTTCTCCACATATTTCTTTAGTTATTTGAGTATTTTTAAGAGTTGTTTAATGTCTTTGTCTAATATATTTCCCATCATGTCTTTTTCAGGGACAGTTTCTTTGGATTTTTTTTTTCCTTTAAATGGTCCGTACTTTTTTGTTTCTTTGTAATATTTTGTTGTTGTTGTTGCAAACTGGATATCTAAATCTAACAATGTAGTAAGTCTGGAAATCAAATTGTCTTCCTTCCACGGGATTTGCTATTTTTTTGTTATTGTTTTTATTTTTTTTTATTGTTGTAGGCTGTCCATATGCCAAGGATCAGTCTTAAGTTTTCCCATGTCTTTTCTGAGCCTTTCCCTAGACATGTGCAGTCATGTTCTAATTTTGTCTGTATATACAAATTTTCTCTGTATATACAGCTGTTCTGAATGTCCTAGTCTTTAATGTCTGGCACCCAAAAGGGAAGAAGAAAAAATCAAGGAGGAAGGGAATAAGCCCTTTAAATCTACCGAGAGTGACTTCAGCTTGTGGGGGATGGCTTGCTTGCACCAATGGGGGGAGGTACATCAACATAGCCACTATTTCTTTTCCCTTCTGTGTTCACAAGCAGCCATCAGTGAGCAGAGATCAGATCCCTGGTATTTGTGGGACAGGATCTTTTATGCTTACCCTGGCTCTCACAAGTTGTATACAAGTTGCTCCAAGAATATGTGCACCACTACCTGCCGCATAGCTGAGAGGTAGGAAATTTATATCTGCTACTGTGCTGAGAGCTGAAATTTACCAAAAGTATCCACAATTTATTCTCTAAGCCTTCCTGTGGAAGTTTCAAACCTTCAATAGACTCTAGAGATTCAAAACAGCAGGGGTCCCCAACCATCATGGCCTTTTAGGAACAGAGCTGCCCAGCAGAAGGTAAGTGGCCAGCAAGCAAGCATTGCCACCTGTGCTCCACCTCCTGTCAGAGCAGCAGTGGTATTAGATTCATATAGGAGCTTGAACCCTATTGTGAACTGTGCATGTGAGAGATCTAGTTTGTGCATTCCTTATGCCACCCTGGTCTGTGGAAAAATTGTCTTCCATGAAACCAGACCCTGGTGCCAAAAAGATTGGGGACCACTGTCAAATAGTTACATCAGCAGATTGTGCCAGTGCAATTGTTGGCTGCGTAAGAAGACAGATTCTGAATGCTTCCTACTCTGCCATCTTCCCAGAATCCTCTGCTGATGGTCAATTAATTCCTGACTATGGTGCCAAAGCAAATCAATGTGGAATGAAAAGTCTTATATAAATTATGCAAGGACAACTTGATATCCACCTGTAAAAGAATGAAATTAAGCTTTTACTTCAAACTACATATGAAGATTAATTCAAAATAAATAAAAAATTTAAATGTAAGAGTCAAAATTATAAAACTCTAATAGAAAATGTAGGCATAAATCTTCATTAACTTGGATAAGGCAATGATTTCTTACATAAGACACCAGAAAGTACAAGAATATGACAAAGGATAATTAATTAGTCCTCATCAAAATTAAAAACATTTGTGTTTTAGAGATTACCATTAAGACAGTGAGAAGATAATCCACAGATTGAAAGAAAATATTTGCAAATCATATATCTGATAGAATCTAGTAGCAAGGATATATAAAGAATTATCACAACTTAAATAAAAAAAAAGACAGCCTAATTTAAATCTGGTCATAACACTTGAATAGATATTTCTACAAAGAAGATATACAAATGGTCAATAAGCACATGAAAAGATGCTCAACATCATTAGGTTAATGAAAAACAAAACAATAATGAAGTTCAATTTTACACCTATGAATGTGGCTAAATTAAAAATATAATAAGTCTTGATGATTATATGGATAAGTTGGAAGTCTTTGGAAAACAGTTGTATAGTTCCTAAATAGCTAAACAATGAGGGACTATATAATCCAGCTCCTGGTATTTCACTTGTGGGTATGTACCTCTCCAAATTGTAAACTATATTCACAAAATTATTGTACGTGAATGTTCATAGCAGTGGTATTTATGGTAGCTGTACTGAAATGGAAACAATACAAATAACGCACCCAACTGATGAATAGAGAAAGAAATATGTATATACCTGTGCAATGGAATATTATTCAGTCATTCAAAAGAATAAAGTATGGATACATGCCATGACATGTATAAATCTTGCAAACACTGTCACAAAATTATTGTACATGAATGTTCATAGCAATAGTATTTATGGTAGCTGTATTGAAATGGAAACAATACAAATAATGCACCCAACTGATGAATAGAGAAAGAAATACATATATACCTGTGCCATGGAATGTTATTCAGTCATTCAAAAGAATAAAGTATGGATACATGCCATGACATGTGTAAATCTTGAAAACACTGTGCTTGCTGTGGGAAAGAAACCAGACACAAAAGGTCATATAATATACGAGTCTGTTTATACAAAATGTCCAGAGTAGGCAAATCTATTGAGACAGAAAATAGACTAGTATTTGCTAAAGAATGAGAGAAGCAGGGAAAAGAGAGAGACTACAAAAGGGCATAGGGTTTCTTTCTAGGGTGATGAAAATGTCTCAGAATTAGAGAGTGGGGATGAAAACTTAGTGAATATACTAAAAACTACTGAATTCTACACTTTAAAAGGAAGAATTGTATGGTATATAACTTTTATATCAACAATACAATAATAATGAATAGGCACCACAGTAATGCATTCAAAGCAAGACTAACCGTTTGTTACAACACCTGAAGTTCTAACTATTAATCAGAGTTAAAGACAAATGTTAAGATAGAAACATTATCTAAAAGGAGTAAACCTTTCTTCAAATTAAATTATCAGTTTCCTGAGACAAAAGATTCTGGTGATGAGGGAAAGTTGAGGTTTCAGAGCCTGAGACAATGTCTCCTATGGTGGGGCACAGAAGTGAAAAACTCTGGGTCACCTATGAACAGCATAAAAAACCTGTCATCTTTTGGCAGAGAGAGGGATTAACTAAAGGATATAGGAGAAATGTGAAAAAAGATAGACAGAAAGAATGGAAGAGAGTACACTAGAAAATCACATCGAAAGTTTGCTCAGACCTAACCCTGATCATAAGTATAATCCTCACAAAGCTATTACATTTATATTTTAAGAAAAAATGGTTTTTAAAATATTCTTTTGTATTGTATTCCCCTTTAAGTATTACAAACATCACAAAGCCCATTTAGTTGGACTCATTGTAAGTTTATGTTCTCTAACATTGTCTCAGGTCCTGCAAACAGATCTTTAACCTTAGGTGTGTTAAAATGGTAGAATAATTACACAGGTATAAAAGCTAAGTTAAAAGAAATTCATCATAATGTGCAGTTCATGAAAAATTGTTTTGTCTCTACCTACAAAGCTTAGATGCTTATCAGGGGAAGCTTCAAGTGAAAATTTCCCTGGGCTGTTAATTCATCATGAGTTACACTAATTCGTATCATACTCCATTGTCCAATATACAGTAAGAATATTATTTTAGAGTTATGCTCTTACAAAGAAACATATACTTAGAGAAATGAACTTTTAAGTCATGTCTACAATGACTATAATTTTTATGAAATTTTTTTATTGTATCCATGAGCTATCTTAATTAACGTTCTGCAAAAAGTAATACCAGGTCACTACCCTTGGCATTGTCATAAAGACTGTGTTCACCCAGCAAGAAGAACTAACCATTTTTGTTTCTTTTTTTTTTGATAAGATTTTTTTTGGCTACATAATCACAGCCTAACAGAGCAATCCTGTTGAACAATTAGTTAAGTCATCCCAAGGAAGGCAGCTGAATATTAGAGGAGGGAATATTTCACTTGAGTTCAAATAAGCCAATATTTGTCAAACATACTAGCCCTTACCCCAATCTTAATTTAAAAAAAAAAAATCCCTGCTCTACAGAAGCAGCCACCAAATATTTCCTTACACAAGCAACCACATCTATAATTCTCATGATAGGTATCCTTTCCAATAATCTGTCTTCCGGACAATGAACAATAATAGAAACTATTAATCAATTTTCATCCTTAATACTAATGGCCATAGTAATAAAACTAGGAATAGCCCCCTTTCACTTCTGAGTCCCAGAGGTAACCCAAGGAACCTCTCTAATGTCTGGCATACTTCTCCTCACATGACAAAAACTACCCTCTATCTTGATTATGTTTCAAATTTTCCCATCAATAAACACGAACATTCTCTTATCTATCACAATCCTATCCATTATAGCGGGCGGTTGAGGAGGACGTAAGCAAACACAACTGCGTAAATTCCTAGCTTACTCCTCAATCACTCACATAGGTTGAATAATAGCAGTACTAATCTATAACCCAAACATTACCATTCTAAACCTGATTATTTACTTTATCTTAAAGTAAATAATTTTACTTACACACAACCTGAGTGTAAGCACCACAATCCTGTCACTATCTTACACTTAAAACAAATTAACATGGTTGATACCTATAATTCCATTAATTTTACTATCCCTAGGAGGTTTACCTCCATTAACAGCGTCCCTACCTAAATGAATCATCATCCAAGAATTTACAAAAAGCAATAGCCTTATTGCCCCAACCATTACAGCTACCATAACCCAACTCAACCTGTACTTTTACATAAACCTAATTTATTCCATCTCAGTGACAGTATTCCCCACAACTAATAATATGAAAATAAAATGACAATTCGAAAACACAAAACCCATACTACTCTTACCCCCACTTGTCATCTCTTCTAACCTCCTCTTACCCATCTCTCCATTAATACTAACTATAACTTAGAAATTCAGGTTAAGACCAAGGGCCTTCAAAGCCCTTAGTAAGTAAATTACACTTAATTTCTGTAACAGACCTAAGGACTGCAAGACTCTATTCTGCATCAGTTGAACGCAAATCAACCACTTTAATTAAGCTAAGCCCTTGCTAGATTGATGGAATTCAAACCCACGAAAATTTAGTTAACAGCTAAACACCCTAATCAACTGGCTTCAATCTCCTTCTCCCACCGCTGGGGGGGAAAGGCTGGAGAAGTTCTGGCAGGACTGAAGCTGCTCCTTTGAATTTGCAATTCAACATGAGAAATCACCTCAGGGCTGGTAAAAAGGCCTTGACTTCTGTCTTTAGATTTACAGTCTAATGCTTACTCAGCCATTTTACCTTTTTTCCCCACTTCAGTTCATCAATCGTTGATTATTTTCAACTAACCACAAAGATACCGGAACACTACACCTCCTATTTGCCGGATAAGCAGGGATAGCAGGCACCGCCTAAAGCCTTCTAATTCGAGCAGAATTAGGCCATCTGGGAACTCTGCTAGGAGATGATCAGATCTACAATGTTATTGTTACCGCCCTCACATTCGTTGTCTTTTTTATGTAATACCAATCATGATTGGGGGTTTGGGCAACTGGCTAGTCCCTCTGGTAACTGGTGCATCCGATATGGCATTCCCCGAGATAAATAATATGAGCTTCTGACTTCTTGCCCTATCTTTTCTACTCCTACTTGCATCCTCAATAGTAGAAGCCTGCGCTGGAACCGGCTGAACACTTCATCCCCCTTTAGCAGGAAACCTAGCACATGGAGGGAGCCTCTGTGGATCTGACCATCTTCTCCCTCCACTTGGCAGGTGTTTCTTCTATTTTAGGGGCCATTAACTTTATTACCACAATTATTAACATAAGACCCCCAGCCTTATCTCAGTATCACACACACCTTTTCGTCTGATCAGTCTTCATTACGGCAGCCCTTCTACTCTTTTCCTCCCAGACCCAGCCGCCAGCATTACTATACTATTAACTGACGATAACCTCAGCACTACTTTTTCTGACTCCGCTGGCAGGGGTGACCCTATCTTGTACCAACATTTATTCTGATTCTTTGGTCACCCTGAAGTCCATATCTTTATCCTACCAGGCTTCAGGATAATCTCCCACATCGTAATGTATTATTCTGGAAAATAGGCATCATTTGGATATGGGCATACTATGAGCCATGATATCAATTGGTTTCTTAGGATTTATCGTATGGGCTCACCATATATTTACAGTAGGAACAGACATAGACACATGGGCATAATTCACCTCTGCTACCATAATTATTTCTAACCCTACTGGCGTCAAGGTCTTTAGCCGATTAGCTACACTGCATGGTGATTACATCAAACTATCTCCGGAAATATTCTGAGCCCTAGGATTCATTTTCCTTTTCACAGTAGGAGGTTTAACGGCATACTAGCTAATACATCACATTGTCAAATAAGCCAATATTTAATATGGTACTATATATAAAACTGTCCCTGACATATACAAAGCTTCCTCCTTCCTCCTTCCTTCTTCCCTCTCTTCCTTCCTCCCTCCCTCCCCTGCCTCCCTCCCTCCCTCCCTCCCTCCCTTCCTTCCTTCCTACCTTCCTTTATTCCTTCCATCCTTCTTTTCCATTTTTTCTTCTTTCCTTTCTCCCTCTTTCCTTTTCTTTGTCTTTTTTTCTGTCCAACTACTTCCTAAGCCAGTCTTGTCACATTACTATTTAGAATACTTTGTTGGATGTGTCATTGCCATTATCTGTTTCCTAAGGAGACATGGGCTACGATATAAAGATTCTTTAGAGTGCAGTTTCAAAGAGTAAAGCCATCCAGCAGAACTTCTGCAATAACAGGAATGTTCTAAATCTGCACTGTTGCAACTGCTGAACATTTGAAGTGAGGCTAGTGCAAACAATGGCCTGAAATATTTTTTATTTTACTTCATTTTAATCAACTAATTATTTACATATGGTTAGTGACTACCATGTTGAACAGCATCCATTTGAAATTTTCTTTTAACCTTAAATATTTAAGTCAATGCTATATCTACATATATATATTTGCTTTCTCTCTCTCTATATATAGATATATATCTATATATACTCTCTACATAGATATATATCTATATATGTACTCTATATATACTATATATGTACTGTATATAGAGTATATACTCTATATACATACATATACTCTATATATACATATATGTATATATGTATACATATATGTATATACTCTATATACATATATATACTCTATATATACATATATATACTATATATATACACATATACTGTAAGAGTATATGTACTATTATATATAGTACTCTATATAGAGTATATACTCTATATACTATATACATATATTTTTATATATATATATAGAGAGAGTCTATCAACACTAAGGACTACTATAGTTGTGTTAAAAAGAGCAGAGGTGTAATTATTTAGAATATAAAAGTGAGTTCATTCAGGAGACAGCAGATGTGAACCTGCAGATAGGAATAAAATAAATTGCATAAGTTCTGTCTAGCCATTTAATTCCCTTTTGATTTGATAGTTAAAAATTCTCCACTGGCAGACAAATTTAGATTATACATGCTGCAGGTGGTCTTTATATTCCTGATCTGTGGAAGTTGAAAGTTGAACAAAATTCTGCAGATAACCTCAGAAAGGTTGAATTATGCCATTAAACGTGGCAGAATCCATGTAGAACTAATTCCAACTTGAGGAGGGCCTGTCAAGGACAGCCTTAGATTGGGCAGATTTTCTCACCTCAGTCTGACAATTTAAATCCTTTGGAGCCTATCTTTGAACCAAAATGTTTTGAATACTCCCAGGAACCTTGCTAATACAAAGACTGAGAAAACACATGCTGAGCAAACGAGACTCTGCTGCCTGTTAACTATTTGGAAGTGCGTGTTTTTTTGTTTTGTTTTGTTTTTGTTTTTGTTTTTACAATGTATGTTGCAAAACGATGATGGGAATTTAGAGAGATTCTCTAGAAAAGATGAAAAACAGCAGGTGAATAATCTCCACAGCAAGCTAAAGATCTTAATTATGAAGCTCCTCAAATCCTTAGACTAGACTACATATGTTATGGATTTGGGTAGACATCAGCCCAGCTCTGTGCTTCTCTTCCTCCCTCCTTGCTTTTATTCGAATCAAAGCATTGTATTTCAAAATAGGACATTTGATCATTTTACTAGTGACTGTTCTCTCTTGTTTCATAATAGTCTCCCCCAAATAGTTTTAGCTACATTGAGAAAATTTTCTCTCAACCTTGCAATTAACATAAAAATTTCTTTTGAAACTTCTACCACACAGCACTCCAAACAGTGATTATTAATAAATAGAATCTGGCACCCAGAAGCACTGTGAAGACATGACTAATCCCTCATCTCATCTGGAAGCATTGTGTGACTGTATTAAGAAAATATATAGCTGCTGGCTATTAAAATACTTTTTGGAATTAAAAAAATCAATATTGTAAATTATTTTACTCAATGTGCAGCCTTATAACTGAGACGTATTCAATATAAAAGCTTCAGAAGGAGCAAAAGTAAAATAAATAAACATTTTCTGAAGACCTTTTTTGTTTCACACATCATGCACATGATATATATTTAATTATATCTACAAACCATTAAATTGATATTATTAAGCACTTTAATGGATGAAAAAAGAAGTCTCAAAATAATTAATATATGTGCTCTAAATCAAGAAGCTCTTTAATACCAGAGTTAGAATAAGTGCCTATTTTTAGCTCTATGGGTCGACAGTAAGTGTTGAACAGGAAAGGGTGAGTTCAGTTGCCGATAAATTTGTCTATGGCCAAGTATTTCTGTAGCTACTAACCTGACTGGGCCCTTTCCAGCTGCTCTGATTTCTCTTGTGTGTGCCTCTGGATCATTTCTCCGGACCCGAGGTGAGCAATATTATTAGTCATTGTTCTATTGGTGTATTAACACTAACATCCTAACTGTAATCAAACCCATCATTCACTGTAATCAAAAAGAAAAAAGGAAATTTTCTCCAAACAAAAATGCTACTTGAATATGGTAAAAATACTAAATATAGTTTCAACTACCGAGAACAAAACAACTGGTATAACATTTTACTGGTATTTACCTAGCTTTCTAGAAATGCATTCAAAAAAGAATATAGGAAAATCTTAAAAAAAATCATTTCAAGATCCAAACTGCCATTCAGATTTCTTTAAGCCTATCATCCCTTTTTTAAATAATCATACGTGACCTTTGTCATCTTTTGTTTGGTTTCTATAAGCTGAAATAGAACTTAAAATACTACCTAACTTGCCTTACAATTGTATCTAGTTTTGACTATTAGAATGTGGGCCTCCAGAAGACAGAAAACATATATTTAATATCTTGTATTTCTTAAAGTACTTAGACATGTACTCATAAGAATTCAATAAAGTAATTGATTAAAGTTCATATTTTTAATTCAAATAAGTATTTTCTGAGACCCAAATAATTGTTTAGGACTCTAATAAGCGATAAGATGATCATAAGAAACATATCCACATATTTACTGAGCTGGGGGTAAATATTTGTAACATACTATCAAAGATACCCATATAGTTTAGAAAATGAATATAATCACTTTAGACTTTCCATTGCAGTAGAACTCTTGATCTGGCATCAATATTTTGAAGCATAGGAAGGGGATGTAAAAATTGTTTAATAAGAGGACAGGGTACAAAACTGAATTTGTGTTTATTTTTTTTAAATGAAGATCTTATATGAGATAATCAAATTGTACCATTCTCAAAGTGAACTGATTTGTGTTCCCCCTTAGAGGGATAAAAAAAATTAAGGAGTAATTGCTGCATAATGATGAATTATTTGCTCTGGATTCTGCTTAACTGAATTACCTGATTTTCTTTTCTTCTCGTGCTGTAGCACATTTAACCCAAGTCACTGGGAGGAGAGTCCAACAGGACTAAATTAGGATATATTAATATGTTGTAATGTGTATTATATAATATACATTAATATATCTGTATATTTGTATGTATATATCTGTGTGTGTATGTGCGTGTGTGTATGTATCTCACCATCTTTTTTTTAGAAGTTGAAGTTTTTTTCACTTGCCTTTATTTTCCATAAATTTTTGTTTCTTTTCTGCTGAAATAAAGCATTAATTAAATAGATTAGAAATGCTCAGTGATATGTTAAACAGTTTGATGACCATTGGTAACAGACTGAGGACTGGTGGATTTCTTTTCTGTTGGTTACCACTTTATGTTTTAATGGTAATACATTGAGTCATGCAATGAAATCAATATAAAATAGATAAAAATAATTACATTACTAGTTTAGCCACTTGAAATATTTGAAGAATAAATTATGTAATACCTAAAATTGCACAGGTGATTGACATTTTACTCTTCAAAAGTAAAATACTCATTACTTATTGCTGTATAACAAATCATCATCAAAATGCAGTGGTTTGAAACAATAACAACCATTTATAATCACTCACAGTTTGGTGAATTAGGAGTTCAGTAGTGGCTCAGCTGGTAGTTGTGCCTCAATGTCTATTGGCCTGCAGTTATCAGAAGACTTGACTGGAGCTATAGGACCTACTTCCAATGTGGCTTATTCCAGGACCAGCAAGTTGGTGCTGGCTATTGGCTGAGAACCACAGTTTCTTTTCATATAGATCTCTCCGCAGGCCTACTTGAGTATTCTCTTGACATGATGGCTTGCTCCCCTTAGAACAAGTGATCCAAGAGACCAAGGCAGTAGTTGTAATGCCTTTTAGGATCTAGTCTTGGAAATCATACGTCATCAATTCCACTGCATTCTGTTGGCCATTCAGGAAAAATCCTGCATTAAAGAGGGAGGGCAAAGAGACCAGGAGAAATCACTGAGGGTCATAATGGAGGCTGGTTACAACAGTGAAATGGTTCTTTGATCTTTTATGGCAAACTCTCTAAACTGTGTTATTCATGTTCCTGCCATAGAAAATGTTATGCTTCCAAAAAGGTAACCTTTCTTTTTCATGAGGTAAAGATACAATGAACATTAATGTAATATCATATTGTAGAACAATGAAGACTTCAGAGATAATTGAGGTATGAAGGGACAAGTGGTCCTTCATGGAATAGTTAAAAGAGGTATGCTCTTTAATTGATATGCCTTTGTTATATGGCCTTAATATCAGGAGGGTGTTTAAGTGTGCCCTTTCACTAAACATCCCCAAACTATATTTCTGTTTTAATTAACACATTTTCTTCTCTTTTCCCCAGTGGCAATTTTTGTTCTTTAATGTCACTTTATATGAATATCAGTGGTTCCACACCTTGCCACTTCTGTTGTTTCTATTTCTGTTTGCACTGCTTGCAGTCACTTCTCTAGAGTTTCTACTTTTGTTTCTCTTTTCATGTCACTTAAACCAAGAACATGCAGGAATTAAAATTTCTAACTCTAGTTCTGGGCAATAACTTCTTAGCTGTCCAATCAAATGCTAACTTTTGTCATCTTTAAGTCATCAATTAATTTTCATTTGCACAAAACAATTTAAAGTTAGAATTATATTACATAACCATTATGTTAGAGAAGCTTAACCTTCAAGGTGCAATAAGAAAACAGCTTAATCCTACTCCTTCCTTTCCCACTGGCACTACCTGTTCAAATCAACTTCATAGGGCCAATTACCACCTTTAGATGAGCCCCAGGCATGACTTCTGTGGTTACTCTCAGATAATAAAAAATATTCTCCAGTATCTTCTCTATCAACTCAACGTAGCTCTAGGTAGAAATTTTACAATAGGAAAAAAGGATCATATGATTCACTTCTTTCCTGTTTCCCTAGCTGATACTTCTTTCCTCTCCAGCTTGTCAAAAGGTTTTTCCCTGGGGTCATGGAACAAGAAGTAAGGGGCAGTAAGAGGTAGGAAAAGTCTTCCTGATTTGTATTCTCCTGGTCTGGTGCCAGGTTTCTCTTAGCTAGGCTTTGTTTAAAGTTAATTCTTCCCTTTCCTATACTTTGGTGGGTTCGTGGGCTACTTTCCTTCACTGATGTGACAGACCAAGTAATAGTCAAAGATGTCCACATCCTGATCCATAGAACCTGGGAATGGGTTATAAAACATGGCAAAACTCATTTTGCAGATGTAATTAAACTAAGGATCTTGAGATGGAGAGATTATCCTGGATTTTCTCGGTGGGCCCAGTGTCATCCCAAGGGTTTATACAGGAAGACAAGAGAGGAAAGGCCCAAACACAGAAGCTTGTGTGACTATGGGAAAAAGACAGAGAAAAATGTGAGGATGCTATTCTGCTGGCGTTAAAGATGGAAGAAACCACAGTCAAGGAATGAAGGTGACTGTTCAGAGCTGCAAAAGGCAAACAGATTATTCTCCTGGAGACCCCAGAAGAAACACAGCTTGACCACAAATTGATCTTAGACTTTTGACCTGCAGAACTGCAAAAGAAAAAAAAAAATGTGTGTTATTTTAAGCCACTAAAATTGTGGTAACTTGTTACAGCAGTAATAGGAAATGAACACAACTGAGAATCCCTGAACTGCAATTGCTCTGATGCAGATGAATGAATATCCAGAAGATCTCTGAGGATTCCTGCCTTGGCCCTTGAGCAAGCTTTACTATACCATCAGGCTTTTTTTACTGAGGCCTCCTAACCTTTTGAGGTGGCCCACTTGGGTAAGATTTAAAACAATACTAAGGAGACTCTCTAGCTTTATACCCATCCAAAACACAGGCCCACTGCAGATGGAAGTGAAGTGACTTTTTACCGACAATTTTCTGCTCTGATTCCACAGCCTGATTCAGTGACCTTCTTGTTCTTCACCTTTCTCCAGCGTGGGTCTCTCACTAGTCCACTGCGTCCCCCATGCACTACGGAACTTGCATCAGAGCATCCCTTACCAGATGTAAGGTAAAAATAAGGAAATTATCTCCCTTCCATCACTGACGACTTCCAACAGAGTTGTGGAATTTAGTTAAATCATAACTTCTGTCTCAGTCTCTTCAATCTCAGCTTAAAAGAAAAAATTTACAATACCTGTTTTTAAGTATGTGTGATCTAGTCCCTTACTTTGGAATATTAAAATCCTTGCCAACTCTTTTCTTGGCCATATAACTGAAATTGAGACATAAAAAGTTGCATTGTTACATTCTGTTCTGATGATTAAGTCATCTATATGGGATCAGCTTACAAGAAAACCAAAGAAAGCAAAATAACTCATAAAACAAACAAATAACAAACAATTCCACCCCCTCCCCCACAAAATTAAAAAGCAGTCTTTGGTCTCTATCACTATCCTGAGATTATTATTCTTTTTAAATATACAATTCTAAAATAAGTCAGTGATCTGATTTTCCAAACCACTTTATATTGGTGTGACAAGCTAAAGAGAGCAGGTCTGACCATCAGGGATAAATAAAAGGATGAGAAATAATAGCCTGTTACAGTTCATCTGTAGAAGGGAAAGCATTTTTTAAAAGTAAGCAAACACAAAAATAGTAAGAGGTACTGTGCACATTAGCATCATAATGATGACACTGAGTGACATTCATAATGATGGTCATAATGATGACATGGAGTCACGTTCAAGAAAAAAAATCAAATGCTATAGCCTAACTTTACAAACACAAGAGGCTATAGATTTTATTTTAGAAAGAAAAACGCAAAAAAAAGTCTAAAACTAAAATGTACAAAATCTTATAGTTTATATCATTTCTTTTTTAATCCTTCATGAACCTATTTGCCACCACAAGGGGTGAGGCAGCAGCAACAAGAATAGTTAGCAATTATTGAATAATTTATCTATGTGTCAGGAAAAGATATAAATACTATACATATATGATTTCATTCATTCCTAACCACAACCCTTTTGAGGAAATTGGGGCTTAAAAAGATTGAGTAACTTAGCAAATCTCATGACTAATAAGTGGTAGGCACCAAAATCAAAATTAAATAGGCTGACTTTAAATTTCTATAACCACAATACAGTACCACCACCCAGATAGTAGAAACAATGTAATGTGGATTATTATGCATATTTTTAAAGGGAGAATCCTGAAGTATGTAGACGGTAAGTACTTTGCCCCAGGTCTTATGACCAGTATACCAGAACAGGAATCAAGACCTTCTGATTTCTGGTTCACTTTTTATCTCACTATACGTATCTCTTTGACCTGTATGAAGAATGCCCTATTCCTTAATCATTGAGATACATGAAATTCTTCTATAGCTCTAGCAAGATAATATATTTATTAGTTAACCAGAATATTTTCCCCTTAATTTCTACTATACCATGACACTTTCTTACTTAAGGCTATGTGACATTTCATTGCTTCAAAAGAAGATTTATTCACAAGAAAACCAGAGAAGAGTCAGATCCTTTGCTGTCATTGTCAAGAGCAGTAGTCCAGCTATAAAATAATAATAATGAAAAAATGTTAAATTGTTGATCAGCAAGGATCAGTTTTTCTTGTCTCTTGGAAACTAAATAAATGTATCAGAGTCTAAGGAGTCATGGAGGAGAGAGATATGGAAAGGAAGGAACTGGACTAGGCAGAGGACTAGGAGTCCTAGAACTAGGGGATCCCACATGGATGTCAAGTGAACAGGAGCAGAGCCTGCTCAAGGAATCACCGAGCTCCTAGAGAGCAAGAAGCTCTCTCTGTCAATACCACCAGCAGGCCAGCACTTTGAAGTCCAATGTCCACATAAGAAAGCCCAGTAAGTCATCAATATCAAAGAGCTGTAATGGTTTTCCTTCCCATTGTGGTCCACAGGGGACCACGAGAACAGCTAGCACATCTCTTAATGATTAATAGGGGTGATGCCTAAGTCAGGAGACCCTGCTCAGGCCCCATTCAACAACCCCTCATGCCTAAATCCCACTTACAATGGCTTATGACACTAAATGCCCTTTCCTCAATGCAAATCCCCACCCAAGATATAGAATATGCCTAGGACACCTTGAAAGGAGGTGGTCATGTGGAACAGATATGCAACTCCACCCCATCTGAACCCCCTCCCACACACATTAAAACAGTAGACTGATGTGAGGCTGAATGGACTCAATCTGAGATTTTCTTTGAAAGCCCACTAGTAATGAAACAGAAAAATAACCCAACTTGACTTGTTTCTTTGGAATGTTTTATGTGTACTCTTCTCTAATAAATTATTACATATTCAAGGGTAAGGAGTATAGCTTTATAGTTTTTTATTTTTCATTTCTCTCACATTATTTGTAATATAAGTTTAGAGATAATTAGGAGCTCACTGGATATTTCTGTGACTGGCAGCTTGATTAGAGGACAATCCTGGAATCTATAAAAATGTGCTGACTGTTTCGCACATCTCCCCATCTTCTCTCTGTGACCACAACGTTAAAATAAATTAAAAATCTCAGCTACTGAAACAGAAATCCGTAAGAAGACCACTTTGACTAAATTACTAATATTTGAGAGTGAGGATTACCCTCTGAGTCCCTAATTCCAAAGCATCTGGTGCTCCAGCTACAGGAAATGATCTATCACCCCCACCAGGTAGTAATTGTCAAGCATCACCTTCGGCAGAATGTATGTTTTCTGTCTCTCCTTTTCCCATGGTTTTATAGCCAGCTCCTTTTAATTCACCTTTCTTTTTTTAATAGAAAAGGAAAGGCACTTTTAAAATATTGTTCTAAAGGCTTCTATCTCAGGGTTTTTTGTTTTGCCTTTTAATCTTGTTTTTCATCTTTTACAAAGCAATTGGGATTATGTTTTGTACCAACTTGACAAGAATGACATGAGTCTTGCTTTAATTGCAGTAAGCTGGAGAATGTCACCTGATGTGCAGGAGGCTGGAGACAGTCAATGTAAACAGTCACACAACTAATAAATTTCAGTTTCATTCACTTTTTAAACACTCTCCCACTAAATTCCAAATCAGTCTCTATGCTTTATTCAACTACTGTGACTCCAAAGTGTTCCGTTAGTTTCCAGACCTAAAGAAAGAGCAGTCACAGAGCTTTCATGCTGCTGGAAGGCTGCCCTCATAAGATATCATGCTAAGAGTTCAAATTCTTGAATTTTAAAGCTTTGTAGAAACTTTCAAAATGAATTAAGGAATCGGTTACAGGAACACCAATTCAGATAGAAGTTAAAATTCTTAGATGGGATGAAAATAGTCTGGAGTCACCTTTCCAGCTATATTGCATCTGGTTTTCAGCTCTCATATAAAAAGCACATAAAATGGGTTTAGAATCTCTGGGAACATGTTCTTCCATGAATAAAATGATGTTTGGGGTATATGAAACTTGATTAAAAGACTCTGGGCAAATTCAGCACTTCTTACAAATCAGTTAGAAGGATATACGCCCATCCTGCTTCTTATAGGTTTATCTATACTGGGAAAAAAACAATGAATAATGCAATTACCAAGATACTGACTGAAGTAACTGTAGAAGTAGTGTCCATTTTTGCCATCCAATTAAACTTACAATAAAGTATTTAAGACATATTTGCAAGGAAAGTTGATGTTTACATAACAATGACCAAGCTGGTTGTCAATAAAAACAACATTTCTGTTTATGTTTAAATTTGAGGGCAGAAAATATTGATGCAGAAAGATATGCAGTAAAGAGTCAAACAGAGCCATAGAAGAAATAATCCTATATCAGAATAGATGGGCTACTGTTTTAGATATTACATTTTAAGGTAACGTTCTAGGTAGTTGCTGGATCTATTGGCTATTTTAATTCTTCAGATTTGAAGGGTTTCCTTCTCACTATTATTTTTTTGATAGCTTGTCCTGGGCACCAGACATCTTTCATACTCTGGAAGGTGCCCGGGAGAACTCTGGAGCCAATTACATCATTGTGCTCCCAGGAGTGTTGTAACATAAACTTCCATTTACAAATGAGGCCACAGAGTCACCAAGAGGTCAAATGGCATGTTTAGTCTTCATGGAGCATCTCAGCCAAGTTTAACTTTACACAGGACCCCACATTATCACACTTAAAGCTTTACTCAAGCCCAGAACTCCAAAACTAAACACAAATTACCCAAAATTCACAAAAGATTTCATGGAATTCACTAGGGTTACTAACAGAATACTTGCAAAGACTTCAGCAATTTGTTCTGTAAGAAAATACAAATGTATATGGATATGAGAGATTTATTAATATATCTAATTATTTCATCATTATCCCAGAATGAGGTGTTATGCAAAGATGACTTCTAAGCTTCAAAATTTTGTTTTTATTTGAATTATTCTGATAACATTTTTTCTTAAATTAAAATATTTTACCTTTTTAAATAGATGGAATTAACATAACTCAATTTTATCTTAGTGACTCAAGGTCATTATTATGAGAATCCACAGTGATTCTGCAAGGGGAAATAAAGTGGACTAAATTTCTTAGTTAAAATTCAGTCAGTATTTATTTTAAAATTATTTCATTTAATATCTAAGGGAAATGTGGATTTCAGTAAGTTATTGAAATTAAAGTTAACAACCAGTAGATTTCAAAATAAGATTATCTCTCCAAAAATATTAGAGGAAAAACTTACGTAGCATAAAAAGAGAAAAATGCCATGGAAGCATAAGAACTCAATTAAAAACAACATTTTTGTATTATTGTTTATAAAATAAATATATACGGTTAATTTTTTCTGTACATGTAATTAACAAAATAAATGAAAATAGTTAAATTTCTGTGTTAATTCAATGACCCTTAGATAGAGTCAAAAGGAAAATTCAAATTTTTGCTATATTATAAAACAGATTAAACATTTCAATTTAAGTATCCAGGAAATATTTTAAAAATATGTAATTTATTAGACTGTGACAAGAATGTCATGTTATTTTCATTAAATATAATGGCTTCTGTTGTGGGGTGGGGGGAGGGGGGAGGGACAGCATTAGGAGATATACCTAATGTAAATGAGGAGTTGATGGGTGCAGCACACCAACATGGCACATGTATACATATGTAACTAACCTGCACTTTGTGCACATGTACCCTAAAACTTAAAGTATAATTAAAAAAAACAGAATACAGATGTCAAACTTGAAAAAATAAAAAAATAAAAAAAAGCTTAAATTTAAAATAACCACAGATCTCATGCATAACCGATAAAGAGTATCATGAGTATATAAAAATCTCTTGTAAATTAATATTAAGCGGACAAACAACCCAACTAAAAAAATGGACGAAGGTAAAAACAAACACTTTTTGTTGCTGAATATTTGAATAAATGTTCTACCTCATATGTAATTAAGAAAATGCAATCAGGAATATTATGAGATATAATTTTATATTAATTTGAATGGAAAAATTATGAACTCTAATATTCTAAGGGATCGATTAGATATAGATTGGTGGCATTTGTTCAGGTTTGTTACCTGAATAAAGATAGAGTCACTTTGGGGAACAACTGGAGTATCTAACTATTCACACAGCCCAAGCTTCAAAATTTTTCTTCTAGGTATATAGCCAAGAGAAATTCTTACAAATGCCTTTGAGGAAATATGCATATTGGTGGTCGAGGCAATAACATTCACCATTAAAAACACCTGGACACAAATAAAGTGCCCTTGGCTAAATAAATTGTGCACCTTCTATTACACAAAGGAATATTATTTACACTACTCAAAATAATTAAATACTGCAAAAGCAGGAATGACCTTCCAAATAAAATATTTCAAGCAATATGATACTTATTAGGAAACCCATTATTTAAGAGAGAAAGAGGATAATCAGCACATCAGGCAAATAGTAAACTTAAATTGATAGAGAAGGGGTGGATACTGTAGAACCATATAAATTGGTATAAGGTATTGCCAGTGTCTGCGTTGGATCATAACTTTACTTACTTTCATTTTAATCTCCACCACCCCAATTTTAGATTTTCGTGAGCTAACATATGGAATTTAAAATCTCTGGTTGGTGAATCACTGTCGGTGCATTTGGTCTATCCCACTTTATATTCCTTTAGCCCTAATCCAATGCCCTTAAGATCAATTACTGTATCTGATTCCACTTTATTTTAATGTAATAAATAGTCATATATTTCCATGAAAATGGTCTGTGGCAACAAATACTTGGTCATCCAAAGCCTTGCCTCCTGAAAACATTTGATTGTAGGTGTCTACAAGCAATAATTTTAGTGACTGTTTTACCACTGCAAGCCATGGGCAACCAGTGTCTCCTATACAAATTGAATCAATGTCTTTAAATTTAATCAGTTTGGAGAACTAATTGCAAATAAATCAGGACTAATTAGGAGAACCCATGCTTAACTTTCTTTTCTCCTGGAATCACTTCCTTTTCACTAAATAAAATCATTGCCCTTTCCATGATGGAAGGGGTCCAGGAATAAGGCTTATATCATATTGATAGCTCAACATTAGTACTTGTTTTCAGAAGAAGGCATGGATTTACTAAAAAATCCTAAATGTTTGTGCCGTGATTCTGCTATTAGGTCTTATAATAGACTCTATAAAGCATCTCTGTTTATCAGAGACACCTTGTATACTATTGGATCTTCTGAGTCATATAAGACTCAAGTAGAAGAGCAGTTTGGACTTGCTGCAGAACTTCTCTTGCCCTGGTCTTCTTCAAATCTGGCAGCCATATGTGTTATTCAGTACATGAGTCATATTAGCAGAGAAAAATGTATAAAATGTCTTTTAAATAAAGAAACCCATGAAGCATTGTGCTTCCTTTATAGTGATAGGTAGGCAAGGTACTCAACTTGTCTTTTCCATTGAAGAGAATATTGTGATATGCTTTAGGCTACAGAAGTCCACAAACTTCACTGAAGATGAGTACTTAAATTTTCCTGGGGCATATCTCTGACTTGCTTAGGTCTTACTAAGGCACTTAAGTATCTGATGTTGCTTATTAATCATGTCCAAAGATCCTAATGTCAAAAATATAGTGAACAGTGTGACATTCTAAGGTCAAGATGATAAAGAGAACTGTAGACTAGGATTATATTATAGCAGAGGGCAGGATAATTAGCACAGCCCTGAGGCAAGACTCTGAAGGTGTGATATTGACCTTGTCAAGTAAAAGTAATCTGCTTATTATGGCTTGTGTAAATTGGTACAGAGGGCAAAGCAGTCTCCAGGTCAATTATCTACATTCCAGATTCTAGGGAACTGGGGTGACTTACTTCAGGATATATGCCACATTTGGTATAGCAGCTATAGTTAGAGTCATTATGTAATTAAGATCATGATAATTCAAGATCAATTTACCTTCCACACAAGAAGAACAAAGATAAATGAGTAGGTGAATTTTTTAAGTCTTTGATGGTGTTACTAAATTCTGCAAACACCCCAGTTATGTGATATTGCTTAAGGTTCACTAATTTGGTAAGGAGGGGAAGTACCAAGGACTTCCCACTTGGTACCACTATAACAGCTGAGTGAGGAATTCTTCCCATTGTCAAATCTGTCTATTTGAATATTCAGGAACTGAGAAGGTAATCACAAATTGGGTCAATGAACTTATTGGGCCAACTCTGATTCAAACTTGGGACAATTCCCTATTTATCACATGATCTCCAGTAGCTCCTAATTTGACCAGTAAACTACAGTGGCTTTTTTGGGTTCTCGGTGATCAATGTTAATTAAGACACAAGAAGTCTTATAACCCATATGTTCTTGTTATTTTATTTTCCACAGTGCAAAGTCACTGTACGGTTGTAAGTCCTTTTGAAAGAAGGCTTGATGTAAGAGTTACAATACACACAATATAGGCTTATAGCAGCATATCAACTCCTCTCCTCAAGAAGATTGCATTAGTCTGTTCTCACACTGCTATAAGATACTACCTGAGACGGGGTAATTAATAAACAAAATAAGTTTAATTGACTCACAATTCCATATGGCTGGGAAGGCCTCAGGAAACTTACAATCGTTGCAGAAGAGGAGGCAAACACCTTCTACACAAGGCGGCAGGCGAGAGAAGAAGAGTAAAGGGGAACGAGCCCCTTTTGAAACCATCAGATCTCATGGCAACTAACTCACCGTCATGAGAACAGCATGGGGGAAGCCTTCCCCATGATCCAATCACCCCTCTCCGTCAACACGTGGGGATTACAATTCAAGAGGAGATTTGGGTGGGCAAAGAGAACCTAACCATATCAAGGATCTAGCCTTCTCTTCAAACAAGGGGTTCTAGATATTTGGACTTGCTTAAGTCTGAAAACTTGGAGAGAGGCTGTGATTCTTAATTGAGATGACTCAAATTAGATTTCTAGTCTCTAGTCCTGGAATTTTACCTGTTTTATAGATCAAGTAAGATTTTTGTACACTTCCTAATTACTTCATTCCTAAGGTCACCATGATATTTAGGATAAAACATTTTAATGAACCCTTTGTCGTTACTGCCCATTCTTGAAGTTTAATGCTTTTAGTTGGTCTCTTTACTCCAGGAATACATTTTCCTTTCTGAAATCAGTGTAATCACTAAATGTCAGGTTCATCATGCCTGCCATCATTTAAAATTTTTTTTTCTTACCAAGGCAATATTGCATGAAAAAGTAATTAAAATAATATTTGTCAGAAAAGAAAGAACACAATGATCACTTGCACTATTTTTCACTATAGAACTTACCATTTTAAAAATATGCTATTTAGTTTTCTTACATATATATTTTAGGGTTTGTATCCCCCCAACAAACTAATGATTCTCTTCAAAATGACAGACATTTTTATCTGTTTTTTTCATTGCTATATTTCCAGTGACAAAAACAGTACTTAGCATTAATAATAATAGACTTGATAATTGCTGAATGAAAAAATAAATGCATTGTTATATATCCACAGAAAATAAAATAGAATTAATAAAAATATTAAAGTGAATTGTTTTTGAAAAGTGACTGGGTATAGTAGAAATATTACAGTATATTTTGAAAAGAATAACAAGGGGCTGAAAACCCTACTACTAGCCCCCGGGGAAACTAGGATGGTGATCTGACTAAAAAAGTTCAAGGGGCAGGTAATAGAACTTTGTAGAAATTGGTACATTTGGTAGAAAGTGGTCAGATTTGCATATGTTGTGTATTTAGTACTGAAACACTTTAAAGATAGAACTCATAGAATGTATATGAAATAGTGAAAATGTCTTCGGCTAATGTATTGACCATCAGCAGCATTTGACCTCACTGTTTATACCATTCCTATATGACGTCATATTAGCTTAGCCTTCTGGACACTACTCTTTCATGTGCTTTACTTGCTGTATTCTCCTTTTCTTTTGGACCTCTTAATTTTGGCATGCTCAAGGATAAGCCCTTGGATCTCTTCTCTTTATCTTCACTCGATCTTAAGGAATGTCATCTAGGCTTACAGATTTGAATATCATCCACACACTGATTTCCAGATTCCTCAATGTTCACTCCTGTCCACTATCCCGAACTCAGACTTACAAATCCAGTGCTAACTTGACATTTCTACTTGTATATCTAATAGGCATCTCAAACTTTACATGTTAAAACAAATTTTTTGATTTTATCTCCAGCTTCAATAAACAAAAGTATGCTCATCAATCCATTTTTCTTTTCTTATTTTTTCTTTCTTCTTCTTCTCCTTATTTTTTATTTTTTATTTTTTATTTTTTGAGACAGGTTCTCAATCTGTCACTCAGGCTGGAGTGCAGTGGCATGATCTCGGCTCATTGCAACCACTGCCTCCCAGGCTCTAGTGATCCTCCAACTTTAGCCCCCTGAGTAGCTGGAACTACAAGCACATGCCACCAAGCCTGAATAATTTTTGCATTTTTTGTAGCAAGGTGATCTCATCATGTGGCCCAGGCTGGTCTCAAATTTATGGGCTCAAGTGATCTGTCCACCTCAGCCTCCCAAAGTGCTGGGATTACAGGTATGAGCCACCACACCTAGCCTCCAATTTTTAATGTTATTATTACTCATCCAGTTGTTTAAGTCAACAAGTGAAAAGGAAGAATAATAATATTTATCCTGATTTGATCACCACATACTGTGTACATGTATCAAAATGTTACATGTACCCCATAAATATGTACAATTATCATGTATCAATTAAAAAAATCATTTTAAAAGTAAAAAAAGAAAAGGAAGAATAAAGATGGAGACATCCTTAGCACTATCTCTTGATTAGACAACCATTCCTATTCCGCCTTTCCACTCCTCTCCCATTGTATTTTATTCAAAGAGTCAGAGTGGCTTTTTAAGACACAAATCAGATTATGTCCCAACTGTTCAAAATTTCTCAATGGAATCTCATCAATTTTAGGCATTTTAACATATTCTCAGAAATTCGAACATGATTTATTACATAAGAGTCCCTGGCAAGTGGAAAAATGCCCTCCAAAGATGTCCTCATATCAATCCCCAGAAACTGTGGATATGTACCAAGGCAAGAGGGTCAAAATCAGGACAGAAGATGTGATGAAGGAAACAGGGGTCCTCATTAAACAGAGAGGTTTGAGAACACAATGCTTTTGACTGGAAGATTGAGGAAGGGGCCACAAGCCAAGGAATGCAAGGGGTTTCCAGAAGCTAGAGAAGTCTAAGAAGCAGATTTTCCCCTAGATTCTCCAGAAGGAATAGAGACCTACCAACAGCTTGTCTTAGCCCAGTGAGACCCATATTAGACCTCTGGTCTACGGAACTGTGAGAGAATAAGTTTCTGTTACATTAAGCTACAAAGTTTATGGTAATTTGTTTTATCAGAAATAGTAAGGTAATACAGAATTGCCTAATAAATATTGCAAAGTGATTAAACTAGGTTCTAGTAGAACAAAAGTAGTGGAATTGAAGTCATAGAACTAGGGTTTACTCTCAGCTCTGCCCCATTCACTAAATGATTTTGGAAAAACCCTAGCATTTCTGTAAATTAGAGATCACGTCTCATCTTCTCATATCTCAGAATTATTGGTTGGTGTATTAGTTTCCTATTCCCGCTGTAAAATATCACCACAATCTTAGTGGCTCAAGACAACATAAATTTGTTTTCTTACAGTTCGGGAGATCAGATATTCAAACTGTTCTCACTGAATTAAAATCAAAGAATTGGCAAGGCTATGTACCTTTTGGGGGATCCAGGGAAGATTTTGCTTCCTTGCTTTTTCCAGCTTCCAGAGGCCACCTGAATTCCTTGGCTCAGGGCTTCTTCTCCATCTTCAAAGCCAGTTGTCTAGCATTTTCAAATCACTCTGATTCTATCATCACATTATCTTTTCGGATTCTGACTCTTCCTGCCTCTAAACTTATAAAAACCATTGTATCCTGGCTAACACTGTGAAACCCCGTCTCTACTAAAAATACAAAAACAAACAAACAAACAAAAAATTAGCTGGGCATGGTGGCGGGCGCCTGTAGTTCCAGCTACACGGGAGGCTGAGGCAGGAGAATGGCATGAACCCTGGAGGCAGAGCTTGCAGTGAGTCGAGATCGCGCCACTGCACTCCAGCCTGGGCGACGAGTGAGACTCCGCCTCAAAAAAAAAAACAAACAAACAAAAAAAAAAAAACATTGTAATTGCACTGGGCCCACCAAAATCATCCCTAGTAACTTTCCCGTCTCAAGATCTTTAACTTGATCACAGCTGCAAAATTCATTTTGCCACGTAAGGTAATAGATTAACTGGCTTTGGGGGTTAAGTTGTAGACATCTCTGTGGGGGAGCATGGTCTGTCTACCACAGAAGGCAAAGTTAAATAACCTATGGAAAATATCATAAAGCTACTAAAGCATGAGGCAAAACTAGGATAAAGTATTCGTAGAAGATTCCAATTTGGTTCACATAATAAGAAAAGACATTGAAAAGTCCAGTTTGTAAAACTAAACCTGTACTTTTATGTTTATCTTTATAGTATAAAAAGATCCTTTTTAATT
The DNA here is from genome assembly GCF_009828535.3 of Hylobates moloch. Lineage (NCBI taxonomy): Eukaryota > Metazoa > Chordata > Mammalia > Primates > Hylobatidae > Hylobates > Hylobates moloch. The sequence goes on along the minus strand of NW_026652285.1, from coordinate 53,709,479 downwards.
GGTCAGTCTCTTCTTCATTTCGTTGAATGGAGTCCTTCTTTTAATCATTCACTTTTAACAGATAATACAAAAAGAAATTATGTGCTTCTCTGAACAAAAGAATTACCTAATTAAAAAACAAATCTAAAAACTAATAACTGTATCATATGCTCTGGGGAGGCAAAGTCACCTATAATGATTGCTGATGGATACTGTACTAGTCTTAATATCTGCCAGATGATCATTTACATTTCAGTGAAAAATATCAACTCTATTAGTAATATCCATATTATAGAGAATTTGAGAATACTTTCCAGTGATGTCTCATCCAGGGCCCATGTTCTAATTCTGTAATATTTTCCTACAGGTATATAGTCAAAGAATGGTGAGATTAAATTTCTTGAATCATACCTATACATCATTAATTGGATAACCAAATTGCCAAAATTCACCTGTCTTTGTGAAAAAAGTAAGCAATCCTTATCTGCGTGTTTTCGTTGAAGCTTCACCGGCTGAATACAGAGAATCTTTTCACATATAATTGTACAATCACCACATTGGAGATATATCACAGTTCAATGCTTGTTGAATATTTGAATATCCTTTCTCATCACCAAAACTCATGAACAGTTTTAGGTCAGGCAGGAGAGTGATAATTAAACATTTCTGAAGCATCATTACCCAAGCATGTGGAAATTTGTTAGGTTCAGTGAGTGGAAGAATACTTTTTATTGATTCAAATGCATCAAGCCAGATGCAATTATATATTCTGAATGTTTTTCAACATATATTTTTTCTTGGTGCTAGTCAGAGTAATTACTGAGCAAAGTAAAGAGTTGCCCTCTTATTTCAGTAGAGAAAGCCAAGAAGTTTCTGACTCACCAACAAAACTTTACCAAAGGCTTTAAAAATGTTTAATTATCAAAAATTAGTTCCACAATTTATGTTTAGTCATAAGTTTTAAGTCACAAGTTTAGCATATTTAGTCACAAGTTTTTTCTTTTATCTAAATATTGTTTTCTTTATGCTCAGATAATATACTCCTTAAAATGAATCGTCAGAGAAAAAAATACTGAAAATATGGCCAAAGCTACATTCTCTACCCAAATCCCAAATTTCTGCACAGCATCTCATAAAAAATAATTTTAAAAAACTAGCAGAGTACACAGTCAACCTTTCTAAATTACTAGTTCACTCCTTCCTTTTGGCAGGGGAAGGCTAAAAAATGTTTGACATTATGGTTTTCCATCATGTTATGGGTGCTTGCATTGGAATAAAAAATTAAAGTACTTCTTACCAAAATTATAACTAGACAAGGTAAAAGTATCAAGAAACATGAAATATTTGAAAATACTTCTCTGGAATGAACCATATAAGAAAAATCTTTACATGGGCATAGAAGGCTAGATAAACTAAACGTCATTTCTCAAGACTGATACAAAGGAGACTAGCATTTTAATTTGCACAGGAAGAGAGGGATAGGGAAATGAAAAGGTATGCAATATGAAAGCAATTCCTTGACATGCTTTAGTTGGATTCTTGTCCCTTCTCCCTAACAAAGAGAAAACCACATAGTTAAAACAGACACCGTCTCAGAAATGATAATCATATTGCAATCTGGGTTGCCTCATGATGATCTGCTGGTTTCCAAAGAGCCCTGTTATTATGATGGTACCCTTCTCTGATATATATCTTGCTGAGAAATAAAAGAAGGAGTCATCTGTTAAACTGATTTTACAGCACAGAGGGGTCTCAGGAGAGCTCATATTCTGAAAGAAAAGATTGAAGAATTTAACATCACTAATAGAAAAGATCTCAGAAACTTGAAGATAAATTATTTAGTCCTGAGCCTACCTGCATGTCTACCCACCCTTCATTCTTCCTTTCCCACCTCTTCCCTCCCCTCTCGTTCCCCTCTCTTCCTTCTATGAAAGAGATACACTATTAGAATAATGTATCAAAAAACATAGCTAGTCCTCTTCTGGATTGAAATCAATATTCTTCACTTAACTTAAAGTGCAAATAAATTTAAGTTATTCTTAAAATGAAAACTTTTTTGAAAATTCTGTATTAAAGGATTCTTCCTTGAAATTAGATTTCAATGGTAATTAACTCACTTGTAGCAGCAACCTCCAAATTACTTGCAAAACAAATTTAAGTGATTGAGATTATTATGGTGTCTACTTGATGGAGAAATGTAATCATGAAGTTCGTTAATTTCTATGCTGTGTGTTATTGGAAGCTCTGGTTACCACAAAGATATTTCCAGGCACAGAAATGAGGGAGCTCCAAGTTTCCCCAGTGACGTCAAATGAGCAGCTCTATTTTGTTTCTTACATACACTGGGCTTCCATGTCAGATTTTATATGAAGAAATGATTCTCTATCTAAAAGCATTTTGAAGAACACAAAGTAAACTTGTTTTTCTAGAAAAAGAAACTAGAAAATTCAAAGAAATGACTTTCTCGAAGATCTGGGGTTGTTTCTAGTTGCAAAATGATCTAGGTATTTTGGGGGAGCTTGCAAATATAAAGATACGTCTCATTATTTTCTTTATGAGACCAGTATACATCACGGTTTTTTCACCTCTTGAACTATTCATCAGTGGATGAAGGAACCATAAGTGTTTTAATCTCTACCAACCACTATGTGATCATTTTAAAATGATTAAATGATTATCAGGTAAAGCTAGACCATCCTGATGAAAATACCTTAAAAGCCACACATTGCTGCAATAAAAATGAACTTAATCAGCAGTTCTTACCATTTTTCCTCCTCTGACATCTAAGGGATAGATTCAGATTAATGATCAGACAGGATTTCAACATCATGACCAACTGCTATAGACAGAGCAGAGGTGACTGTTCTTGGAGAAGAGTAGTGGATTCTCTGAAAAGCATGGGACTTGGGCAAGTGTAGCAGCTTATGCCTGTAATCCTAGCACTTTGGGAGGCTGAGGCTGGAGGATCACTTGAGTCCAGGAGTTTGAGGTGACCCTGGGCAATGCAGTAAGATCTCAGAGATCTAGTCTTTTCTAATAAGTAAATAATAATAATTAGCCAGGTGTAGTGGTGGCCTACCTGTAGTCCTAGCTACTCTAGAGACTAATGTGGGAGGATTGCTTGAACACAGGAGTTTCAGGCTGCAGGGGGTTGCGTTTGTGCCACTGCACTCCAGCCTGGGTGACAGAGACAGACTGTCTCAAAAAATAAATAAATAAATAAATAAATAACATAAAAAAAGAAGAAGAGGAAAGAAAAGAAAAAAGAAAATCATTGGGTTTGGCTTTCAAAATTTGACAGTTTCACACATATATTGAAAATGAACAGGAGAGACCATAACCAGCCACACACCAGCAATGATTTTAGGCAATTATGCTGGTAATTTAAGCAGGTAACTCACTGTCTGAATTATTTGGATATTGCAAACATCTTTTTAAAACTTGAAATGCTTGCATTACTTCCTTAATTTTTCATTCTTGGCAATAATATACATGAAATGAATACCCTGTAAGTAATTAAATTTCTCACCTTTCAAAGTTTTTTTTTTTTTTTTTTTTGAGACAGAGTCTTGCACTGTCGCCCAGGCTAGAGTGCAGTGGTGCAATCTCGGCTCACTGCAACCTCTGCCTCCCGGGTTCAAGCGATTCTCCTGCCTCAGCCTCCCGAGTAGTTGGGACTACAGTCGTGCGCCACCATGGCTAATTTTTGTATTTTTAGTAGAGACAAGGTTTCTCCATGTTAGCCAGGATGGTCTCAATCTCTTGACCTCGTGATCCACCTGCTTGGGCTTCCCACAGTGCTGGGATTACAGGCGTGAGCCACTGGCGCCCGGCCGAAACCTTTCAACGTTTTTTAGTGGTTCCCATGTAGCTTCCCAACTCAATCACACAAGTGTTTTCATTTTTTCCTCAAGGCAAATTACTGCCTTGGTGTAAAGGACATCTCTCCCAACCTCAAAGACCCTGGCATGTCAGTACTTAGGGCAGGCTTTTGCATCTCCTACAAGCCTTCCCTGCTGGAAATAGTCTAATTTGAAAGCAAAATGTTTAGTTTCCTAGAATGGGCCGTTAGTTCACAAGTCCTGAGGGTGCTGTGCATCCTCTCAAGCTTTTGTCTGGCAACGTTGTTTGTAATGTTCTTTTCAGGGAAACTTAAAGCACAGTTGAAAAGGCATAATTCAGAAACATATTGTTATTCTTTCTAAGGACATTTTCTTTTATCCATGGTAACAAAACAATAGAAATGTGTTTGCAGAAGTATTTTCCCAAAGGTATTGTTCCCTGTTTGGATCTTTTGCACCAAAGACAGACAGACAAACAAACAAACAAACAAACAAACAAACAAACACCTGTTCTATTTCAGAAACTGCTGTTTCAGAAGAAGCTGATACTGGAGTTTGTTCCCTCCTATACCTTTTTACTTTTCTTCTCCAGTTTTTATGTTATCTATAATATGTATTTACAGGCAAATCAAGACTTCTTACCTAATTTTTCCTTTTAAATTGAAAAAATAACAGGGCGAACTTAAAATTAAGCAAAAAGGAAAACTACCTCCGAAAACTACGATTCTACTAACACAACTATCTGTTTTTTCCTTTCTACATTTGTCCCACTTGCACACTTGATATTTATTGTCATAATCACAGAAGAAATGCAAGGTAGTACTCTGCCTTTTTTTTTATCATCTGATAACTTAGGTTTCCCATTCCTATAATTATTGCCTCACCATTTACATAATATAGTCTAAATGGGTATACTGTAATTTGTTTAGCCATTTCCTTATTACCATTCATTTAGAGAGAAAGGAAGAGATTATTCTCTTCTTCATTTGAATTTTAATTTACTGTAAATTTGCAAATGTAAATTTTTTTGAGCCAAATGACAAAGCATTTTTTATTCTTGATAAATACAGGTGTATTAAAACACAAAATAATTGTACCAAGTTCAACTGACACCAACAAATTGAGAGTAATCTGATTTTACCATATTTATTGTATTTATATTAAAATTTAAGTGCATATCATATATAATATTTCATAGACGTATACTGAGATATCTTTTTACTTAAATTTTATAATTTTAAAAAGATGCTTCTTTTTACATAATTGATGAGATTGAAAGAAAGGGAAGAGTAATTACCTGCTTCATATTGAGCTTTTCTTAAATTAAGCTTAAATACCCAACTCATTTTTATCTGCTATTTTAAAGTTGTTCTGTAACGAATAAACTAAAACATTTCAAATTTATTTTTACTTACTATTTCAATGTCATTCAGCAAAACTCCACTAGAAAATGTTATTTTCTGCTGTCTGTGAAGCAGGAATACGCCAGAACACATGGTTTTGGCAATGTCTCCCAATTGTGAGAAACAGACAAATTCAAGTTGCCTCAGATCATTGAGTTTACTGTTAAGTGTAAAACGTCTCTAAAAAAGAGTTAATCCCCACTGTAGCCCCATCGTTTGTCTTTACGAAATGACATCCTAGTCTGTTTTCTGTTGCTTATAACAGAATACCTGAAACTGGGTAATTTACAAAGAAACAAAACTTATGCCTTACAGTTGTGGAGACTTGGGAGTTCAAGGTCAAGGGGGCTCATCTGGTGAGAGCCTTCTTGCTAGTGGGGACTCTGCAGGGTTCTGAGGTGGTACAGGACATCATATGGCAAATGGGCTGAGTGTGTTAACTCAGGTCTCTCTTATTTCTCCTGAAAGTCTACCAGTCCTACTCCCATGAAAATGCATTGATCCATTCGTCCATTAATGAATTAATTCATTCTTGAGGGCAGTCTGTTGACCCAATCACCTCTTAAAGACCCCACCTTTCAATACTGCCACATTAGGGATTAAGTTTCAACACAAGTTCAGAGGGGCAAACATGCAAACTGTAGCAAATGATAACATCCTAAATCACTGTCTAATAATGCACAAACAGGAACTCTGGTAGTGGTTCCTCAGAAGTAGCCATCTCGATAAACCAACATTCACATGATCCAGGTTCTACTTGTCTTATTTCCTTGTAAAGAAATAAGACAAGGTCTCTTAGAGAACTTGTAAGGAAATAAGAGAAATATGAGCTTTTATTTCCTTATATTGCTGATGGTAACTTTTTATATATGCTATTTCTCTATCTTTGGTTATTCAAGGCTTCTGCTGACTCTGCTTTATTTACTGTGTTTTTCTTTTTATACTTTAAGTTCTAGGGTACATGTGCACAACGTGCAGGTTTGTTACAGAGGTATACATGTGCCATGTTGGTTTGCTGCACCCATTAACTCGTCATTTACATTACTTATTTCTCCTAATGCTATCCCTCCCCCTGGTCTCCCACCCCACGACAAGCCCCAACGTGTAATGTTCCCCTCCCTGTGTTCAAGTGTTCTCATTGTTCAATTCCCACCAATGAGTGAGAACATGCGGTGTTTTGTTTTCTGTCCTTGTGATAGTTTGCTGAGAATGATGGTTTCCAGCTTCATCCATGTCCCTGCAAAGGACATGAAATCATCCTTTCTTATGGCTGCATAGTATTCCATGGTGTATATGTGCCACATTTTCTTAATCCAGTCTGTCACTGATGGACATTTGGGTTGGTTCCAACTATTGTGAATAGTGCCGCAATAAACATATGTGTGCATGTGTCTTTATAGTAGCATGATTTATAATCCTTTGGGTATATACCCAGTAATGGGATGGCTGGGTCAAATGGTATTTCTAGTTCTAGATCCCTGAGGAATCGCCACATTGTCTTCCACAATGGTTGAACTAATTTACACTCCCACCAACAGGGTAAAAGCATTCCTATTTCTCCACATCGTCTCCAGCATCTGTTGTTTCCTGACTTTTTAATGATGGCCATTCTCACTGGTGTGAGATGGTATCTCATTGTGGTTTTGATTTGCATTTCTCTGATGACCAGTGATGATGAGCATTTTTTCATGTGTCTGTTGGCTACATAAATGTCTTCTTTTGAGAAGTGTCTGTTCATATCCTTTGCCCATTTTTTGATGGGGTTGCTGGCTTTTTTTCTTGTAAATTTGTTTAAGTTCTTTGTAGATTCTGGATATTAGCCCTTTGTCAGATGGGAAGATTGCAAAAATTTTCTCCCATTCTGTAGGTTGCTTGTTCACTCTGATGGTAGTATCTTTTGCTGTGCAGAAGCTCTTTAGTTTAATTAGATCCCATTTGTCTATTTTGGCTTTTGTTGCCATTGCTTTTGGTGTTTTAGTCATGAAGTCCTTGCCTATGCCTATGTCCTGAATGGTATTACCTAGGTTTTCTTCTATGGTTTTTATGGTTTTAGGTCTAACATTTAAGTCTTTACTCCATCTTGAATTGATTTTTGTATAAGGTGTAAGGAAGAGATCCAGTTTCAGCTTTCTACATATGGCTAGCCAGTTTTCCCAGCACCATTTATTAAATAGGGAATCCTTTCCCCATTGCTTGTTTTTGTCAGGTTTGTCAAAGATCAGATGGTTGTAGATGTGTGGTATTATTTCTGAGAGCTCTATTCTGTTCCATTGGTTTATATCTCTGTTGTGGTACCAGTACCATGCTGTTTTGGTTACTGTAGCCTTGTAGTATAGTTTGAAGTCAGGTAGCATGATGCCTCCAGCTTTGTTCTTTCTGCTTAGGATTTTCTTGGCAATGCGGGCTCTTTTTTGATTCCATATGAACTTTAAAGTAGTTTTTTCCAATTCTGTGAAGAAAGTCATTGGTAGCTTGATGGAAATGGCATTCAATCTATAAATTACCTTGAGCAGTATGGCCATTTTCATGATATTGATTCTTCCTTTCCATGGCATGGAATGTTCTTTCATTTGTTTGTGTCCTCTTTTATTTCATTGAGCAGTGGTTTGTAGTTCTCCTTGAAGAGATCCTTCACGTCACTTGTAAGTTGGATTCCTAGGTATTTTATTCCCTTTGTAGTAATTGTGAATGGGAGTTCACTCATGATTTGGCTCTCTGTTTGTGTGTTATTGGTGTATATAGGAATGCTTGTGATTTTTGCAGATTGATTTTGTATCCTGAGACTTTGCTGAAGTTGCTTATCAGCTTAAGGAGATTTTGGGCTGAGACAATGGAGTTTTCTAAATATACAATCATGTCATCTGCAAACAGGGACAATTTGACTTCCTCTTTTCCTAACTGCATACCCTTTATTTCTTTCTCTTGCCTGATTGCCCTGGCCAGAACTTCCAACACTATGTTGAATAGGAGTAGCGAGGGAGGGCATCCCTCAATAAAATACTGACAAACCAAATCCAGCAGCACATCAAAAAGCTGATCCACCCAGATCAAGTCAGCTTTACCCCTGGGATGCAAGGCTGGTTCAACATATGCAAATCAATAAATGTAATCTATCACATAAACAGAACCAATGACAAAAACCACATGATTATCTCAGTAGATACAGAAAAGGCCTTCGACAAAATTAAACAATCCTTCATGCTAAAAACTCTCAATAAACTAGGTATTGATGGAGTGTATCTCAAAATAATAAGAGCTATTTATGACAAACCCACAGCCAATATCATACTGAATGGGAAAAAACTGGAAGCATTCCCTTTGAAAACACCTTTATTGAGATATAATTCACATGCCATAAAATTCACTCAAAGTGTAAAATTCAACTTAACCAAAATGGTATTATTAACTAGAAAATTCAAAAGAACTGTTTTCTTTTCATATTTCCAGTCAAGCAATCACATATCTCTCTCTCTCTTTCCATTTACTTGATTTTCCTCCTCCTTTCTCATCTCCTCACTCTCTTTCTCTCTGTCTTTATGTTTATCAACATTCCCTTCCTTTTTTCTTCACCGTTTAAGTTCAGATGTACATGTGCAGGATGTGTAGATTTGTTACACAGGTAAACGTGTGCCATGGTGGTTTGCTGCACAGATCATCCCATCACCTAGGACTAAGCCCAACATCCATTAGATATTCTGCCTGAGGCTCTCCCTCCCCACACCGCCACCCCAATGGCCACAGTGTGTGTTGTTCCCTGCCTTATGTCCATGCACTCTGATCACTCAACTCCCACTTATGAGTGAGAATATGCTGTGTTTGGTTTCCTGTTCCTGCAATAATTTTCTAAGGCTAATGGCTTCCAATTCTATCCATGTCCCTGCAAAGAACATGATCTCATTCCTTTCTACGGCTGCATAGTATTCCATGGTGTATATGTACCACATTTTCTTTATTCATTCTATCATTGATGGCCACTTATGTTGATTCCATGTCTTTACTATTGTGTATAGTCCTGCAGTGAACATACGCATGCATATATCTTTAAATAAAATAATTTATATTCCTTTGGGTATATAACTTGTAATGGGATTGCTGGCTTAAATGGTATTTCTGCCTCTAGGTCTTTGATGAATTACCACACTGTCTTCCAGAATGGTTGGACTAATTTACACTCCTACCAACAGTGTAAAAGCATCCATTTTCTCTGCAATCTTGCCAGCATATGTTGTTTTTTGGCTTTTTAAATATAGCCATTCTGACTGATGTGAGATGTTATCTCATTGTGGTTTTGATTTGCATTTGTCTAATGATCAGTGATGTTAAACTTTTTTTTCATGTTTTTCGGCCACATGTATGTCTTCATTTGAGAAGACTCAGCTCATGTCCTGTCCCCACTTTTTAATGGGGTTGTTTGTTTTTTCTTGTAAATTTGTTTAAGTTCCTTGTAGACTCTGGATATTAGACCTTTGTTGGATAGATAGATGGATTGCAAAAATTTTCTCCCATTGTGTAGGCTGCCTATTCACTCTGATGATAGTGTCTTTTGCTGTGCAGAATATCCCTAGTTTAATCAGATCCCATTTGTCAATTTTTGCTTTTGTTGCAATTGCTCTTGGTGTTTTACTCATGAAATCTTTGCCCATGCTGAGGATCTGAATGATATTGCCTAGATTTTCTTCTAGAATTTTTATAGTTTTGGGTATAATATTAAAGTCTTCAATCTATCTTCATTTTTGTATAAGGCATAGGAAGGTGATACGGTTGGCTGTGTCCCCACCAAAATCTCAACTTGAATTGTATCTCCCAGAATTCCCACATGTTGTGCAAGGGACCCAGGGGAAGGTAATAAAATCATAGGTGCTGGTCTTTCCCCTGCTATTCTCATGCTAGTGAATAAGTCTCATGAAATCTGATGGGTTTATCATGGGTTTCTGCTTTTGCATCTTGCTCATTTTCTCTTGCCGCTGCCATGTAAGAAGTGTCTTTCACCTCCCACCATGATTTTAAGGCCTCTCTAGCCATGTGGAACTGTACAACCAATTAAACATTTTTTTCTTCCCAGTCTCGGGTATGTCTTTATCAGCAGCATGAAAATGAACTAATACAGTAAATTAGTACCAGTAGAGTGAGGTGTTGCTGAAGATACCTGAAATATACCTGAAAATGTGGATATGACTTTGGAACTGGGTAACAGGCAGAGGTTGGAACAGTTTGGAGGGCTCAGAAGAAGACAGGAAAATGTTGGAAAGTTTGGAACCTCCCAGAGGCTTGAGGATTTTTGCATCGATGTTCATCAGGGATATTGGTCTAAAATTCTCCTTTTCTCTTGTGTCTCTGCCAGGCTTTGGTATCAGGATGATGCTGACCTCATAAAATGAGTTAGGAGGATTCCCTCTTTTTGTATTGATTGGAATAGTTTCAGAAGGAATGGTAACAGCTCCTCTTTGTACCTGTGGCAGAATTCGACTGTGAATCTGTCTGGTCCTGGACTTTTTTTGATTGGTAGGCTATTAATTATTGCCTCAATTTCAGAACCTGTTATTGGTCTATTCAGGGATTCCTCCTCATCTTTGTCTTGCTGCCACCATGAAAGAAGTGCCTTTCACCTCCCACCATGATTCTAAGGCCTCTCCAGCCACGTGGAACTGTAAGTCCAATTAAACCTTTTTTTTCCCCCCAGTCTCAGGTATGTCTTTATCAGCAGCATGAAAAGAACTAATGCAGTAAATTGGTACCAGTAGAGTGGGGTGTTGCTGAAAAGATACCTGAAAATGTGGACATGACTTTGGAACTGGGTAACAGGCAGAGGTTGGAACAGTTTGGAGGGCTCAGAAGAAGACAGGAAAATGTCAGAAAGTTTGGAAACTCCTAGAGACTTGTTGAATGGCTTTGACAAAAATGCTGATAGTGATATGAACAATAAGGTCCATGCCGAGGTGATCTCAGATGGAGATGAAGAATTTGTTGGGACCTGGAGTAAAGGCGACTCTTGTTATGTTGTAGCAAAGAGACTGGCAGCACTTTGCCCCTGCCCTAGAGATTTGTGGAACTTTGAACTTGAGATGATTTGGGGTACCTGTTATGGAAGAAATTTCTAAGCAGCAAAGCATTCAAAAGGTGACTTGGGTGCTGTTAAAAGCATTCCATTATAAAAGGGAAACAGAGGATAAAAGTTCAGAAAATTTGTAGCCTGATGATGTAATAGAAGAGAAAAAACCTTTTTTTTTTTTTTTTTTGAGGAGAAATTCGAGCTGGCTGCAGAAGTTTGTATAAGTAGCAAGGATCCTAATGTTAATCCCCAAGACCATGTGGAAAATGTCTCCAGACCATGTCAGAGACCTTCATGGCAGCCCCTCCCATCACAGGCCCAGAGGCACAGAAAGAAAAAGTGGTTTGGTGGGCTGGGCCCAGGGTCCCCATGCTGTATGCAGCCTAGGTACTTGGTGTCCTGTGTCCCAACAACTCCAGCTGTGGCTGAAAGAAGCCAACACAGAGCTCAGGCTGTGGCTTCAGAGGGTGGAAGCCCCAAGCATTGGCAGCTTCCATGTGGTGTTGAGCCTGTGGTTGCCCAGTAGTCAAGAATTAGGGTTTGGGAACCTCTGCCTAGATTTCAGAAGATATATGGAAACTCCTGGATGCCCACCCAAAAGTTTGTTGCAAGGATGGGGCCCTCATGGAGAACCACTGGTAGGGCCATGTGGAAGGAAAATGTGTGGTTGGAGCTGCCACACAGATTCCCTACTGGAGCACTGCCTAGTGGAGCTGTGAGAAGAGGGCCACCATCCTCCAGAATCCAGAAGGGCGGATCCACCAACAGCTTGCACCATGCACCTGGAAAAGCTGCAGACACTCAATGGCAGTCCATGAAAGTAGCCGGGAGGAAGGCTGGACCCTGCAAAGCCACAGGGGTGGAGCTACCCAAGACCATGGGAACCCACTTCTTGCATCAGCATAACCTGGATGTGAGACATGGAGTCAAAGGAAATCATTTTGGAGCTTTAAAATTCAGACTTGCATAGGCCCTGTAACCCCTTTGTTTTGGCCAATTTCTCCCATTTGAAATGGCTATATTTACCCAATACCTGTGCCCTCATTTTATCTGGGAAGTAACTAGCTCACTTTTGATTTTGCAGGCTCATAGGTGGAAGGAACTTGGCTTATCTCAGATGAGACTTTGGACTGTGGACTTTTGGGTTAATGCTGAAATGAGTTAAGACTTTGGAGGACTGTTGGGAAGGCATAATTGGTTTGAAATGTGAGGACATAAGATTTGGAGGGGCCTGGGGTGGAATGATATGGTTTGGCTGTGTCCCCACCCAAATCTCAACTTGAATTGTATCACCCAGAATTCCCCCGTGTTGTGGAAGAAACCCAGGGGAAGGTCATCGAATAATGGGGGCCTGTCTTTATTCTCATGATAGTGAATAAGTCTCACAAGATCTGATGGGTTTATAAGGGGTTTCTGCTTTTGTATCTTCCTCATTTTCTCTTGCTGCTGCCATGTAAGAAGTGCCTTTCACCTCTTGCCATGATTCTTAGGCCTCCCCAGCCATGTGGAACTTTAAGTCCAATTAAACCTCTTTTTCTTCTCAGTCTCAGTTATGTCTTTATCAGCAGCATGAAAACTAATACAGAAGAGGTCCAGTTTCAATTTCCTGCATATGGCTAGCCAGCATTCCCAGCATTATTTATTAAATAGGAAGTCCCTTCCCCATTGCTAATTTCTGTCAAGTTGTCAAAGATCAGATGATTGTAGGTGTGCAGTCTTCTTTCTTTTTTTTTTTTTTTTTTTTTTTTGAGACCAGGTCTCACTCTTTCGCCCAGCCCAGTGTGCAGCGGCGCAATCTCAGCTCACTGCAAGCTCTGCCTCCTGGGTTCACGCCATTCTCCTGCCTCAGCCCCCCGAGTAGCTGGGACTACAGGCGCCCGCCACTGCGCCCGGCTAATTTTTTGTATTTTTAGTAGAGACGGGGTTTCACCATGTTAACCAGGATGGTCTCGATCTCCTGACCTTGCGATCCGCCCACCTCGGCCTCCCAAAGTGCTGGGATTACAGGCGTGGGCCACTGTGCCCGACCCTTATTTCTAAGTTCTCTTATTCTGTTTCATTTGGTCTATATGTCTGTTCTACTATCAGTACCATGCTGTTTTGGTTACTGTAGCCTTGTAGTATAGTTTGAAGTTGGGTAGCATGATGCCTCCAGCTTTGTTCTTTTTGCTTAGGATTGTCTTGGCTATTCAGACACTTTTTTGGTTCCATATAAATTTTAATATTTCTTTTCTAATTCTTTGAAGAACGTTAGTGGTAGTTTAATGGAAATAGCATTGAACCTATTAATTATTTTGGGCAGTATGTCCATTTTCATGATGTTGATTCTTCCTATCCATAAGCATGGAATGTTTCTTCATTTGTTTCTGTCTTTTCTGAGTTGAGGACTGGTTTGTAGTTCTCTTTGAAGAGGTCCTTCACTTCCCTTGTTAGCTGTATTTCAAGGTATTTTATGCTTTTTGTAGCAACTGTGAATATAAGTTGATTCATGATTTGACACTCTGCTTGTCTATTGTTGGTATATGGGGATGCTAGGTATTTCTGCACGTTGATTTTGTACCCAGAGACTTTGCAGAAGTTTCTTATCAGCTTAAGAAGCTTTTGAACTGAGACGATGGGGTTTTCTAGATAGAGGGTCAGGTCATCTGCAAACAAAGATAATTTAACTTCCTTGGTTCCTATTTAAATACCCTTTATTTCTTTCTCTTGCCTGATAGCCCTGGCCAGAAATTCCAATACTATGTTGAATAGGAGTGGTGAGAAAGGGCATCCTTGTCTTGTGCTGGTTTTCAAGGAGAATGTTTCCAGCTTTTGCTCATTCAGCATATTAGCTATGGGTCTGTCATATGTGACTCTTGATATTTTGAGTTATGTTCCTTCCATATCTGGTTTATTGAGAGTTTTTTAACCTGAAGGGATGTTGCATTTTATTGATGGCCTTTTCTGCATCAATTGAGATAATCATGTCGTTTTTGTCTTTAGTTCTGTTTATGTGATGAACCACATTTATTGGTTTGTGTATGTTGAACCAATCTGGCATCCTGGGGATGAAGCCAACTTGATGATGTTGGATAAGCTTTTTGATGTGCTGCTGGATTCAGTTTGCTAGTATTTTACTGAGGACTTTTTCATCAATGTTCATCATGGATATTAGCCTGAAGTTTTCTTTTTTTGTTGTATCTCTGCCAGGTTTTGGTGTCAAGATGATGCTGAACTCATAGATTGTGTTGGGGAGGAGTCTCTCCTTTTCAGTTTTTTAGAAAAGTTTCAGTAGAAATGGCATCAGCTCTCCTTTGTACCTCTGGTAGAATTCAGGTGTGAATCCATTTGGTCCTGGCATTTTTTATGTTGGTAGGCTATTCATTACTGCTTCTATTTCAGAACTCTTTATTGGTCTAGTCAGGGATTCAATTTTTTCCTGGTTCACTCTTGGAAGGGTGTATGCATCCAGGAATTGATCCATTTCTTCTAGATTTTCTGGTTTATGCACATAACGGCGTTTATAGTATTCTCTGATGTTTGTATTTCTGTGGGGTCCATGGTGATATTCCCATCATCACTTCTGATTGTGTTTTTATGATTCTTTTCTCTTATTTTTTTATCAGTCTAGCTAGTGATTTATCCTATTATTTTTTTCAGAAAAACAGCTCCTGGATTCATTGATCTTTTGAAGGTCTTTTTGTGTCTCTGTCTCCTTCAGTTCAGCCCAGATCTTGATTACTTCTTGTCTTCTGCTACCTTTGAGTTTTTTTTTTTTTCCTTTTGGTTCTCTAGTTCTTTCAGCTGAGATGTTAGGTTAACTTGAGATCTTTCTAGCTTTTTGATTTGGGCATTTAGTGCTATAAATTTCCTTCTTAATATTAATTAGCTGCATCCCAAAGATTCTGGTACATTGTCCCTTTGTTCTCATTACTTTCAATGAACATCTCAATTTCTGCCTTAATTTCATTATTTACCCAAGAGTCATTCAGGAGCAGGTTGTTCAATTTTCATGTAGTTGTGTGGTTTTGAATGAATTCCTTAATCTTGAGTTCTAATTTGATCATACTGTAGTCTGACAGACTGTTATCATTCCAGTTCTTTTGCATTTGCTGAGGAGTGTTTTATTTCTTATTAAGTGGCCAATTTTAGATTAACTGCCATGTGGCAATGAGAATAATGTATATTCTCTTGAATTTTGGTGGAGAGTTCTGTAGATATCTGTCAAGTCCTCTTATCCAGAGCCAAGTTCAAGTCCTGAATATCTTTGTTAATTTTCTGTCTTGATGATCTAGTATTGTCAGTGTGGTGTTAAAGTCTCCCACTATTATTGTGTGGTAGTCTAAGTCTCTTTATAGGTCTCTAAGAACTGGCTTTATAAATCTGGATGCTCCTGTATAGGGTGCATATATAGTTAGGATAGTTAGCTCTTCTTGTTGAATTGAACCCTTTACCAGTATGTAATGCCCTTCTTTGTCTTTTTTTGTTCTTTGTTGGTTTAAAGTCTGTTTTGTCAGAAACTAGGATTGCAACCCCTGCTTTTTTCTGTTTTCCATTTGCTTGGTATATTTTCCTCCATCCCTCTATCCCAAGTGTATGTATGTCTTTGCACATGAGATGGGTCTCCTGAAGACAGCATACCATTGGGTCTTGGCTCTTTATCCAGGTTGCCATTCTGTGTCTATTAATTTGGGCATTTAGCCAATTTACATTTCAAGTTAGTATTGTTATGTGTAAATTTGATCCTGTCATCCTGATGCTAGCTCGTTATTTTGCAGACTTGTTCAGGTGGTTCCTTCATAATGTCACTGGTCTATGTACTTCAGGGTGTTTTGTAGTGGCTGGTAACATTTTATTTTCCATACTTAGTGCTTCCTTCAGGAGCTCTTTCAAGGCAGGCCATTGGTGATAAATTCCCTCAGCATTTCCTTGTCTCAAGAGGATCTTATTTCTCCTTTGCTTATGAAGCTTAGTTTGGCCAGATATTAAATTCTGGGTTGGAAATTCTTTTCTTTTAGAGTGTTAAATATGGCCCCCAATCTCTTCTGGCTTGTAGGGTTTCCACTGAGAGGTCTGCTGTTAGTCTGATGGGCTTTTCTTTCTAGGTTACCTAGCCTTTCTCTCTGTCTGCTCTTAACATTTTTTCTTTTATTCTTACCCTGGAGAATCTAATAATTTTGTGTTTTGGGGTGGACATTCTTTTGGAGTAACTTAATTGGGTTCCTTGCATTTCCTGAATGTTAATGCTGGCATGTCTTGCTATGTTGGGGAAGTTCTCCTGGATGATATCCTGAAATACGCTTTCCAACTTGGTTCCATTCTCCTCATCTCTTTCAGTTACATCAATCAGTCATAGTTTCAGTCTCTGTAAATAATCCCATATTTCTTGGAGATTTTGTTTACTTCTTTTCATTCTTTTTTTCTCTAGTCTTGTCTGCATGTCTTGTTTCAGGAATATAGTCTTCAAGCTCTGAGATTCTTTCCTCTGCTTGGTCTATTCTGCTACTGATACTGGTAATTGCACTGTGAAGTTTTTGTGTTGTATTTTCAGCTCCATCGGGTTAGCTATGTTCCTCTCTAAATGGGCTGTTCTGGCTAACACTTCTGTATTGTTCTATTATGATTCTTAGCTTATTTGCATTGGGTTACATCATGCTCCTTTAAGCGAAGTTCATTATTACCCATCTTCTGAAGCCTATTTCTGTCAGTTCAGCCATCTCAGCCTCAGCCCATTTCCATGCCCTTGCTGCAGAGGTGTTGCCATCATTTGAAGGAGAAGAGGCACTCTCTTTTTGAGTTTGCAGCATTTTTGTGTAGATTATTTCTCATGTTTGTGGGCTTATCTACCTTCAATCTTTGAGGTTACTGACCTTTGAATGGGGTTTTTGTGGGGTCTTTTTTTATTTATTTATGTTGTCATTGTTATTTTTGTTTGTTTGCTTTTCTTTTCACTAGCAAGCCACTCTTCCAAAGGGCTGCTGCGGTTTGCTTAAGGTACACTCCAGACCCTAGTCAACTTGGTCCCTCCTGCATTTGATGGTATCACTAGTGAAGGTGCTTCTCTCAGCTGTGTTTGTGGGTTCCTTTGGCTGTGTGCCACTCCCAGGTGGGTCATTGCCCCACTATGCTTTTCTTTATTCTTCATGAGTTATTTGCCTAGTCAGTCCTAATGCAACAACCTGGACATTTCAGTTTAAGGTGCTGAATTTCCTTGCTGGTTTTATTCCTCTCCATGAGTGCCATGGGCTGTAGCTGCTTCTAATCAGCCCTCCCTGATAATCCTATTTCCAAATCTTTTAGCAATAGCCATCCTAATGGGTATAAAGTTGTATCTCATTGTAAGCTTAATTTTGCATTTCCCTAATTATTTTATGATGTCGAGCATTTCTTTTGTATGCTTATTGGCCATCTATATATCTTCTCTGGAGAAATGTCTATTCAATTTCTTTGTCCATTTTTAATTGGGTTGTTTGATTTTTTTTGATGATGATTTGAAGGAATTTTTGTTTATTCTGAATATTAGCTCCTTATGAGATATATAATTTGCAGCCCATTATATGGGTTGCCTTTTAACTCTGTTGGTAGTGTCCTTTGATGTTCAAAGCTTTTTTTTTTTTAATGCAGTCAATTTTGTCCATTTTTACTTTTGTTGCCTGTGCTTTTTTTTTTTTTCCCCTTTGGTCATAGCCAAGAAATCATTTCTAAATTTAGTGTCTTGAAGCTTCTTCTCTGTGTTTTCTTCTAAAAGTTTTATAGCTTTAGGTCTTGCATTTAGGTCTTTGATAAATTTTGAGTGATTCTGCATATATGTTGTAAGGGCCCAACTTCATTCTTCTGCATGCAAATATCCACCCTTCTCAACATAATTTGTTGAAAAGACTGTTCTTTTCCCATTGAATGGTCTTGGCATCCTTCTCTAAAATCATTTGGCCGTATATGAGAGGGTTTATTTCTGTCATCTTTATTCTATTATATTGATATATATGTTTATCTTTATGGTGGTACCACACTGTTTTGATTACTGCAGTTTTGTAGTAAGTTTTGAGTTGTTCTTTTTTTGAAGATTATTTTGGTCATTTGGAATCCCTTTAGACTCCACATCAATGCTAGGATGGATTTTCTATTTTTGCAAAAAATGTCATTGGGACTTTGATAGGAATTGAATTGAATCTGCATTACTTGTGTAGTATTGATATCTTAATTGTCTTCCAATCCATGAACACAGGATATCTTTTCATTTCATGATGTCCTTTTTAATTTCTTTCAAAAACGCTTTGTAGTCTTAAGACTGCAAGGCTTTCATCTCCTTGGTTAAGTTTATTTCCAAGAATTTTATTTTTTGAGGATACAATAAGATTGTTCTGAGGATTGAAAATAAATGATGCTGAGGAAAAATATACAGATACCATATGCATAACAATTCCACACATTATACATATGTACATCCCTCTCAAAAAGGTGGAGCATAACTCCCCACCATTTAAGTGTGAGGTGACATAGTGTATTCCTTCCAAAGAATACAGTATAGAAAAGGGGAGGCAGTAGTATTTGTATTGAAATCTGACAGACTCTATCTCATGCAGGTGCTCAAGGTTAGCATCAACAGTGATAAGTCATGCTGATAGCATATATCCTTGATATGATGTGCTGAAAATGGTGCTTCTGTGTTCCTTCCCCCAAAACCCATAATCCTAATCTAATCATAAGACAAACAGCAGAAAAATTTCAATTGAGGGCCATTCTATAAAACACCTTGCCAGTACCCCTCATAATTGTCAAAGTCATTAAAGAGAAGGAAAGTCTGAGAAACCATCACTGCCAAGAGTAATGTGAAGAGACATGACAACCAACTGCAATATATTATACTGGAAAAGACCTCTAACAATAATGAAAAAGAGAATATTAGGTAAAAACTGAGGAAACCTGGATAAAATATGGACTTTAGTAAATAAAAACATCTTAATATTGGTTCATTAATTGCAACAAATATACTATACTAATGTAAGGTAATAATAGAGGATACTGGCTGCGGTGGATATGGGGACTCTTCACTACTTTATGACTCTTCTGTAAACCTATAGTCTATAATAAAATGTTTTTTTAAAAATTTATATATGTTAACATAACTAATCATTAAGGAAATGCAAATTAAAACCACTATGATATATAATCTCATACCTGTCAGAATGGCTGTTATCGAAAATGACAAAAGGTAACAAGTGTTGGTGATGATGTAAAGAACCCTTGTACGTCATTAGTGGGAATGTAAATCGGTACAGCCACTTTAGGAAACAGTATGGAGATTTCTTTAAAAACTAAAAATAGAGTTACCATAAGATCCAGCAATCCCACTCCTGAATATATAGCCAAAGAATTTTAAATCAGTATGTCAAAGAAATGTCTACACTTCTGTGTTCTTTGCAGCATTATTCACAATAGCTAAAACATGAAAACAGCCTAAGTGTTAATCAACAAATGACTAAAGTAAAAATGGCATATATACACAATAGAATACTATTCAGCCTTCAAAACTGAAATTCCATCATTTGTGACAATATGGATGAATCTGGAGGACATTATGCTAAGTAACATAAGTCAGAACAAATGACTGCATGATCTCACTTATATGTGGTACCTGCAACAATTGGACAGAGAATCAAAGAGTAGAATGATGTTTGTCAGAGATGGAGGGTTGTGGGGAGTGGGGATATGTTGGTCAAAGTTTCAGTTAGACATGAGAAATATGTCTTTTAAGATCTATGACACAGCATGTTGATGACAGTTAATAATAATATATTGTATATTTCAAAGTTGCTAAGAAAGTATATTTCAAATGTTCTCATTGCAAAAAATGACAAATATTTAAGGTGATTGATATGTTAATTAGATTGATTTAACCATTTCACATTGTATACATATAACATCATTTTATAATCCCTAAATATACACAATTATTTGCCAATTTATAATAAAACAGAAAAAAATTAAAAAATAAATAATATAAAAATGATTCATGGATGACATTAGCCTATTTAAAAGCTCAATAAAAATTGGCTCTAATTATGATGATGTTTTTGTTATTTGACTATATTGTTAAGCCAGATCACATCTACTTCCACATAATTTGATTTCTAATATAGATAATCTTGCAAAGTGTATTTTGACCACAAGGATACTTCTTATTAAAGGATTTTTGCCTTTTTCAAATCATAATGCAATGGGGAAAGAATGGCTTTTTCAATAAATGGTGCTCAATAAATTGGAAATTCACTTGGAAAAAGTTATATCTTATGAAATTGACTTTAAGGAAGACAAAGATAATTACTATTAAAAAAGGGCATTTCATAACGATAAGGGCATCAATATATCAAAATGATATAACATTGCTAAATGTGTATGAATCTAATTTATAGAACTTCAAAATGGATGAAGCAAATTTGACAGAATTAAAGGAGGAAATAGAAGGATTTTTTTTAACAATCCACACTCAGTAATTAGAAAAACAAGTAGACATGAAAGATATCAGTAAGGTTGGATGACATAAACAACAATATAAGCCACCTTGACTTATTTGGCATCTATAGACCCCTACACAGAATAACTATAGAATCACATTATTTTCAAGTATGTATGGTATGTTCACCAAGATAAACTTTAGACTGAGTCATAAGATAAGTTTCAATCCATTTAAGGAATTGAAATTATATGGAGTATGTTTTCTGACTGTATTAGTTTACTCGACCTGCCATAATAAAATACCATAGAGTGGGTGACTTCAATAACAGAGATTTACTTCACATGGTTCTAACCACTGGCAAGTCCAAGATCAAGGTCCTGGCAAGGTGGGTTTTATTCTGAGGCTACTTTTCTTGGCTTGTAGACTGTGTGCTCACATGCCCTTTCTCTGTGTGTTGTAGAAAGACCAAGATCCCTCTTTCTTTATCTTTTTGTGAGGCCACCAATCCTCTTGGATTAGGACCCCAACTATAAGACCTCATTTGAATTTAATTACCATATGTATACTTACCATATATATGTTTATATATATATATGAAACAAAGTTTTAGTAACTTGTATGAGTAATTTGACTCCAGCATTGTTAAAAAGGATAATACATAAAGTCCACATAGGGTTTGTCCTGGGAATTCGAGGTTCGTTTTTACATTTAAAAAGTTACTAGTGTAATTTGATCTTACTAATAAAGGTGAGAAATTATATGATTATATGTCAACAAAAGAATTTTTGAAACTCCAATGCCCATTTATGATAAAAACTAGCAGCATACTAGGAATGAAAGAAAACTTCCTCAATTTGATAAAGAGTTTCTATGAAAAAACATTATGCATCATGAGAAACATTGAAGAATCCTGCATCTTTAACTGGTAAGTCAGTAACTGCTTTTAATGTCAATAAAGAAATTGGTTAAACTGTCACTTACTGTGTTTCAGGACTAAGACCATTGTATAATAACATGAGAACTTCAAGAAATTTAATACAGGAAATTGGATAGGAAATCTCCTGGGATTATCTCCAAGATACAGACCAAAGCCCATTTGATCGTTAAAAGAAGATTCAACCTTCCTAACAGTGTCTTTCTGCCTGTAGCCAACAATTCAAGATGGTTAAGAGTCAGATACTCATGTAATTTCTTGGATTGCAAAGACCTTTTTTTTTAAAAAAAAAAAAAAACTCAATCCAAGAATATAACTGCATAATATTTCTGTCATTGTAATTTGATAACCTAATGCAATTTTCAGAATTCAAATAGACTGGCAGCCAACCTCTCTTTAAAATATATTTAGGTTTTGAAATATTTTAAAATAGAAATTATAATTTTCAATTTTTAAGCCAGTCAAAATTTACAATTGTTCAATCTTTAAGTCAGTTTCAGAATCTGTGTCCTACCAGACTAAAATAAAAACTAGACTGCCTAATTAACGTAGTCACTTTATAAACCCCTCTATGTGTATCAGTAATGAGCATACATCCAAGCAGCAACAGAATGCAGGGCAGATTGGGTAGGCAAAAGGAGCTCACTTCACTGTCAAAACTCAGAGCCCTTGCCCTCACTGTCAAGCGAGGGCACATGTCAATTCACATGCAATATGAATTGCTGTACATACAGGTTGTTTCTTTTCTCACTTTTTTCTTAGGGACATTTTTATTTTTTAAATTTTCTTCTAATATTTTATATTTTCTTTTGTTGTTGAGAGTTAAATTACTTATTTGAGGTGATGAAATTTCAACTTCATTTCTGGCCAACAGAAATGTAAATCACCCAGGGATATTAGATTTGAGACTAGAAGCAGCAACTAAAAGAGACTGTCTATTCTGATGAAGAGTTGTGTACATTTTAGCTTCTTAAGAAATAGATGCACTGCATTATATGATAATATTTTTCAACTGTATATAAGAGAAGGTAGGTGAATGTGCATTCTATGCAAACAATGTGTGGAAAGTAGTAGATGCCTGTTGTTTTTATATATTTTGAAATCCTATTTGTCACTTTTTTATGAGGAATTCAATTCAAATCCAATGAACAACCACTTCTTAGGGGCTGCTGTGTGTTGTCTATCTCCAATCCACCTTCTGTACATTACGAGTGAAGGCACATGATTCAAACTAGCAAGGGGCTGTATTACTCCCCTGACCACAGTGAATATATAAGGGTGAGTATATGGACCTTGGCTTTGGATATATGGGTGCTGAAAGACAGGGTGTTTTCTACTCCTGGTGTAACAAATTACCACAAATGTCGTGACATAAAACAACAAAAATTTATTTTCTTTCAGTTCTAGAGTTCATAAGTCTAAAAGGAATCTCATGGGGTTAAAAACAGTGTCAATAGGCCTGGTTCTTTTCCTTGCATTTTCAGCTTCTCAAGGCAGACAACAA
Source organism: Hylobates moloch (assembly GCF_009828535.3). Lineage (NCBI taxonomy): Eukaryota > Metazoa > Chordata > Mammalia > Primates > Hylobatidae > Hylobates > Hylobates moloch. Next base: position 53,686,332 of record NW_026652285.1, on the reverse strand, counting down.
CCTTGGCTTTTGACTGCATCCTTCCAATTTCTGCTTTCATTGTCACAACACCTATGCCACCTGTGATGCTGCTGCCTCCCTCTTATAAAGACCCTTGAGATTACATTGAGAACACACACATAATCCAGAATAAATTATCTCTGCATTTCAGGATCCTTAATTTAAGCACATCTGCAAAGTCCCTTTTGCTATGGAAAATAACATATTCACAGGTTCTGAAGATTAGGATGTGGACATCTTTGTGGGGAGCATAAGCTGGCCTACCCCAGTGTGTCTTTTTTAATTTCATAGTTGATATATTACTATATTTGTAAGTTTAGAGTTATTAGCTGAGATTATTATTGACAGGAAGAGCTTTTCTTAAAGGCAGTGATTAAAGGGAAACTGAGGGAGATTGAAACAAGACGGAGAATCAGAAGCAGGTGCAGTCCACAGCACTCATAGAGAGGAATGAGAAGGGGCAAGTGAATTTATCACCTTCAACTGAAATATCCAGGTTCTTGCATAGGAACTAAGCAAACAACAAGGCAACCCACAGAGAAGGAAGAAAAACTGGGTGGGGTGGCGGGCAGTGGCTCACCCAGAGCAGCATAGAATCAAAGGGACTCCCACCACCAGCCAAAGGAACCAGTGAGTGATTGTGTGACCCTACCCAAGAAACCACGCTTCTCCTACAGATCTTTGTAATGCATGTATCAGGTGATCCCCTCGTGAGCTCACGCCACCAGGGCCTTTGGTCTGATACACAGAGCCGTGTGGAGTCTCCGTAGAGCAGCTGCTCAGGCACATAGAGAGGCCCAGTTTTACATACTCTGGCTCTGGGATCTCCTGCAAGACAGGAATTCCATCCATATATATTCCTAGGAAGGGGGCTGAATCCAGGGAGCCAACAGTGTCAGACCTCACTTCCACAGCACCTCACAAGTTAAGTAAGACCCACTGGCTTAGAATCCCAGCCAGTCAATGCCAGTGGGTTGGAGTCCGCCTAAGACTGGTGCGAATTCCTGGAGAAAGAAACGGATGGCTGATATCTCTGTGGTTCAGTTAACTCAGCTGCTCCAGCCTGCCAGCTTTGGAGACTACAGGCAATCCAGATAAGGAATGGTACTCCACAATGCAGCAGACTTCCTCTGCCAAAAAACAGTCAGACTGATTTTTTGGGCAGGTTCCTGACACTGTTCTTCCTGACTTGGTGAGACCTCCCAATGGGGGTCTCCAACCAGCTTCTACAGGTGTGTGCAGGGCAGCAACAAGTCAGTACACCCTGAGGTGGAGCTTCAAGAGGAACAAGCTGGCCCCCATGTTTGCTGTTTCACGGGATTCACTGGTGATAACTCCAGGTATGGAAGAAACTGAGGTCACTAGGGTCTGGAGAGGACCCCCAGCAAACAGCAGCATCCCTGCTGTAGAGTGGCCTGTTAGATTAAACAAACAAACAAACAAAAACAAAAAAACAAAACACAACAAAAAACAAAGAGGCCGGGTGTGGTGGCTCATGCCTATAATTCCAGCACGTTGAGAGGCTGAGGTGGGTGGATCACCTGAGGTCAGGAGTTTGAGACCAGCCTGGCCAACATGGTGAAACCCCATCTCTACTGAAAATACAAAATTAGCAGTGCATGGTGATGATGGTGCATGCCCGTAATCCCAGCTACTCAGGGAGGCTGAGGCAGAAGACTCACTTGAACTCAGAAGGCAGAAGTTGCAGTAAGCCAAGATCATGCCATTACACTCTGGCCTGGATGACAAGAGTGAAACTTTGTCTCAAAATTAAATACATAAATAAAATAAAAAGAAAGAAAGAAAAGAAAACAAACAGAAAACAACACCAACAAAATGACCCCATGAAAACCTCATTCAAAGGTCAACAACCTCAAAGATCCAAAGTGGAGAAGCCCACAAAGATGAGAAATAATCAACACAAAAACGCTGAAAACTCAAAAAGACAAAGTGCCTCTTCCCCTCCAAATGACTGCAACACACTCCAGAAAAACACAGAACTGGGCTGAGGCTAAGAAGGCTGAATGACAGAATTAGGATTCAGAAGGTAGGTAATAATGAACTTTGTTGATCTAAAGGAGCATGGTGTAACCCAATGCAAAGAAGATAAGAATCATGCTAAAACAATAAAGAAGCTGATAGCCAGAATAGCCAGTTTAGAAGAACATAACCTACCTGATGGAGCTGAAAAACAACACAAGAACTTCACAGTGCAATCACAAGTATCATCAGCAGAATAGACCAAACGGAGGAAAGAATCTCAGAACTCGAAGACTATCTTTCTGAAATAAGACAGGCAGACAAGAATACAGAGAAAAAAAGAATGAAAAGAAACGAACAAAACCTCTGAAAAGCATAGGATTATATAAATAGACGAAGCCTACAACTGATTGGGGTACCTGAAAGAAACAGGGAGAAAGAAACTAAGTTGGAAAACATACTTCAGATTATCATCCAGGAGGGCCAGGCGCGGTGGCTCACGCTTGTAATCCCAGCACTTTGGGAGGCCAAGGCAGGCAGATCATGAGGTCAGGAGATCGAGACCATGGTGAAACCCCATCTCTACTAAAAAATACAAAAAATTAGCCAGGTGTGGTGGCGGGCGCCTATAGTCCCAGCTACTTGGAGAGGCTGAGACAGGAGAATGGTGTGAACCCAGGAGATGGAGCTTGCAGTGAGCCAAGATTGCGCCACTGCACTCCAGCCTGGGTGATAGAGCAAGACTCCATCTCAAAAAAAAAAAAAAAAAAAAAGAATATCATCCAGGAGAATGGATGTTAGCAAGACACGCCAGCATTAAAAATAAGGAAATGCAGAAACCCCTGTAAGTTACTCCACAAGAAGATCAACCCCAATACACATAATCATCAGATTCTTCAAGGTCAAAATGAAAGAAAAAAATATTAAGGGCAGACAGAGAGAAAGTCCAGGTACCCTGGAAAGGGAAGCCCATCAGACTAACAGTGGACCTCTAAGCAGCAACCCTACAAACCAGATGAGATTTGAAGCCAATATTCAACATTCTTAAAGAAAAGAATTCTTAACCCAGAATTTTATATCTAGCCAAACTAAGCTTAATAAGCAAAGGAGAAATATTCTTTTCAGACAAGCAAATGTTGTGTGAATTCATCACCAACAGGTGAGCCTTGTAAGAGCCTCTGAAGGAAGCACTAAATATGGAAAGAAAAAACTATTACCAGCCACTGCAAAAATACACTGAAGTACACAGACCAGTGATACTATGAAGCAACCACATGAACAAGTGCAAAACAACCAGCTAGCATTATAATGACAGTATCAAATTAACACAACAATACTACCCTGAAATGTAAATGGGCTAAATGCCCCAATTAATAGGCACAGAATGGCAACCTGTATAAAGAGCCAAATCCATCAGTAGACTCTCTTCAAGAGACCCATCTCATGTGCAAAGATTCAAAATAAAGGGATGGAGGAAAATTTACCAAGCAAATGGAAAATGGAAAAAAGCAGGAGTTACAACCCTAGTTCTCACAAAACAGACTTTAAAACAATGAAAATCAAAACAGACAAAGAAGGACATTACATAAAAGTAAAGGGTTCATTTAAACAAGAAGAGCTAACTATCTTAAATATATATGCACCCAATACAGGAGCACCCAGATTCACAAAGCAAGTTTTAAGAGACCTTCAAAGAGACTTAGACTCCCACACATTAATAGTGGGAGACTTTAACACTACATTGACAATATTAGACAGATCAAGGAGATGGAAAATTAATGAAGATATTCAGGACCTGAACTCAGCTCTGGATTAAGTGAACCTGATAGATATTTACAGAACTCGCCACCCAAAAAGAGCTGACTATACATTCTTCTCAGTGTCAAATGGCACTTACTCTAAAATTGATCACATAATCAGAAGTGAAATACTCCTCAGCAAATGCAAACGAACTCAAATCATAAAGAACAGTCTGTTAGACCACAGCACAATCAAATTAGAATTTAAGATTATGAAATTCATTCAAAACCACAAAACTACATGGAAATTGAACACCCTGCTCCTGAATGACTCTTGGGTAAATAATGAAATTAAGGCAGAAATCAAGAAGTTCTTTGAAATTAATGAGAACAAAGAGACAACATGCCAGAATCTCTGGGACACAGCTAAAGCAGTGTGTTAAGATGGCAATTTGTACCACTACATGCCCACATCAAAAAGGTAGAAAGATCCCAAGTTAAAAACCCAATCTCTCAACTAAAAGAACTAGAGAACCAAGAGCAAACAAACCCAAAAATAGCAGAAGACAGGAAATAACCAAGATCAGAGCTGAACTGAAGGAGCTAGAGACATAAAAAAATCCTTCAAAAATCAATGAATTCAGGAGCCAGTTTTTCAAAAAAGTAATAAAATAGACCACTGGCTAGACTAATAAAGAAGATAGGAGAGAAAAATCAAATCAGAAGTGATCACCACTGACCCCACAGAAATACAACCAACCATCAGAGAATACTATAAACACCACTATGCACATAAACTAGAAAATCTAGAATAAGTTAATGAATTCCTGGACACATACAGCCTCCCAAGACTGAACCAGGCAGAAACCGAATCCCTGAATAGACCAATAAAGAGTTCTGAAATCAAGGCAGTAATAAATAGCCTACCAACATAAAAAAAAAGGCCAGGACTAGATGGATTCACAGCTGAATTCTACCAGAGGTACAAAGAAGAGCTGACACAATTTCTACTGAAACTATTCCAAAAAATTGACAAGGCGGGACTCCTCTCTAACATATTCTATGAGGCCAGCATCATCTTGATATCAAAACCTGGCAGAGCGACAACAAAAAAAGAAAATTTTAGGCCAATATCCATGATCAACATTGATGCAAAAATCCTCAATAAAATACTGGCAAGCCAAATCCAGGAGCATATCAAAAAGCTTATCCAACATGATCAAGTAGGCTTCATCCCCAGGATGCAAGGTTAGTTCAACATATGAAAATCAATAAATGTGGTTCGTCACATAAACAGAACTAAAGACAAAAACCACATGATTATCTCAATTGATGCAGAAAAGGCCATCAATAAAAGGAAACATCCCTTCATGTTAAAAACTCTCAATAAACTAGATATGGAAGGAACATAACTCAAACTAATAAGAGCCATATATGACAAATCCACAGCCAATATCATACTGAATGGGGCAAAAGCTGGAAGCATTCCCCTTGCAAACCAGTGCAAGACAAGATGCCCTTTCTCACCACTCCTATTCAACACAGTATTGGAAGTTCTGGCCAGTGCTATCAGGTAAGAGAAAGAAATGAAGCGTATTCAAATAGGAAGAGAAGAAATGAAATTATCTTTGTAGATGACCTGATTCTATATTTAGAAAGCCCCATCGTCTCAGCCCAAAAGCTTTTTAAGCTGATAAGAAACTTTAGCAAACTCTGAGAATACAAAATCAATGTGCAAAAATTGCTAGCATTCTTACACAGCAACAACAGACAAGCAGAGAGCCAAATCATGAATGAACTTTCATTCACATTTGCTACAAAAAGCATAAAATACCTAGGAATACAGCTAACAAAGGAAGTGCAGGACCTCTTCAAAGAGAATGGCAAACCACTGCTCAAAGAACTCAGAGAGGACAGAAACAAATGAAGAAATATTCCATGCTCAGAAAATGGTCATACTGCCCAAAGTAATTTATAGATTCAATGCTATTCCTAATAAAATACCATTGACATTCATCACAGAATTGGAAAATCTATTTTAAAATTCATATGAAACCAAAAAAAGAGCCTGAACATCCAAGGCAATTGTAAACAAAAGAACAAAGCTGGAAGCATCACACTGCTCGACTTCAAATGATACTACATGGCTACAATAACCAAATCAGCATGGTACTGGTAGAAAAACAGACGCATAGACCAATGGAACAGAATAGAGAACTTAGAAATAAGACTGCACCCACCTAAAACCATTTGATCTTCGACAAACCTGACAAATACAAGAAATGGGAAAAGAGCTCCCTATTTAATAAATGGTGCTGGGAGAATTGACTAACCATATGCAGAAAATTGAGACTGGGCCCCGTTTTTACACAATATACAAAAAATTAATTCAAGACAGATTAAAGACTTAAATGTAAAACCCCTAACTATAAAAACCCTAGCAGAAAATCTAGGCAATACCATTCAGGACACAATCATGGGGAAATATTTCATGATAAAAACACCAGAACAATTGCAACAAAAGCAAAAATTGACAAATGGGATCTAATTAAACTAAAAAGATTCTGCACAGAGAAAGAAACTATCATCAGAGTGAACAGGCAACCTACAGAATGGGAGAAAATGTTTGCAATCTATCCATCTGACAAAGGTCTAATATCCAGAGTCTATAAGGAAATTAAACAAATTTACAGGAAAAAACAAACAATCCCATTAAAAAGTGGGGAAAGGACATGAACAGACACTTCTAAAAAGAAGACATACATGTGGCCAACAAACATATGAAAGAAAGATCAACATCCCTGATTATTAGAGTAATGCAAATCAAAACCACAATGGGATAGCATCTCACACCTGTCAGAATGGCGATTATTAAAATGTCAAAACAACAGATGCTGGTGGAGTCACAGAGAAAAAAGAATGCTTTTACATTGTTGGTGGTAGTGTAAATGAGTTTAATTGTTGTGGAAGGCAGTGTGGCGATTCCTCAAAAACCTGGTGGCAGAAATACCATGTGACCCAGCAATCCCATTACTGAGTTTATAATTCAAAGGAATATAAATCATTCTATTGTAAAGATACATGCACACACATGTTCATTGCAGCACTGCTCACAATAGTAAAGACATGGAATCAACATAAATGCTCATCAGTGATAGACTGGGTACAGAAAATGTGGTACATATACCCCATGGAATACTACGCAGACATAAAAAGAACGAGATCATGTCCTTTGCAGGGACATGGATGGAATTGAAAGTTGTTATCCTTAGCAAACTAACACAGGAACAGAAAACCAGACACTGCATGTTCTCACTTATAAATGGGAACTGAATGATGAGAACACATGGGCACATGGGAGGAGGGAACATCACACATTGGGGCCTGTCAGAGGTGGGGGTGGGAGGAAGGAGAGCATCAGGAAGAATAGCTAATGGATGCTGGGCTTAACACCTAGGCTATGGGATGATCTGTGCATCAGACTAACATGGCACATGTTTACCTATGTAGCAAATCTGCACATCTTTCATATGTACTCCTGAGCTTAAAATAAAAGCTGAAAATAAAGATTTTCTATATAACAATCTCTGAATAAAAAAAAAAAGAATTGGAAATAATAAGTGTTGGTTGGGGATATGGAGAAACTGAAACCCTTGTGCACTGTTGGTGAGAATGTAAAAATGGTTCAGACACTATGAGAAACAGTATAGTGGGTTCTCAAAAATAAAAAAAAAAAGGAATTACTTTGTAATACTGTAATTCCACTTCTGGATGTAGACCCAAAATAATTAAAAGCAGGGACTCACACTGATATTTGTACAATTGAGTTCATAGCAGCATTATTCACAAGAGCCAACAGTTAAATTGACTCTAGTGTCCATCAACAGATGAATGGATAAATGAAATGCAATATATAAATACAATGGAATATTGCTCAGCCTTAAAAAGAAAAGAAATTCCGGCATATGCTGCAACATAAATGAACTTCCAGGGACTTTTGCTTAGTGAAATAAGTCAATCACAAAAATATAAATACTATATGATTTTGCTTATATAAAGTACCTAGAGTACTCAGATTTTTGGAGATGGAGATGAGAATGGTGGTTGGCAGGGGCTACAGGAAAGGGGAAGTGGAGAATTATTGTTTAATGCGCACACAGTTTAAGTTTGGGAAAAGAAAAAAATTTCCCTAGATGTTTGGTGGTGGTTGGGTTTTCCTCTAGTTTGGTCTTGAAGTCTCTCTAGAGAGAGTGGCTATAAACTCTAGCCCTGCCCTGATGGGACTCCAGGTGTGTGGTTGTGGATATTTATAGTGTGTCTTTTATGGGATAGTTTTTTTGTTTTTTTTTTTTAATCATGGTGAATGGCCTGATGCCTACATGTCCAACCTGTCATCATGTGTCCCTCTCACAGGAAACCTGTTTAAACTGACAGACACCCTTGTGGATCTTGTGTGACCTATGCCCAGTTTATTCCTACCAAGACAGCCGCTGTATAGGAGAACGCTGATCAGAACAGAAGTTAGGTTTGGGTATCATCGGAGGCAACAAAACAAACAAAATAAAACAAAACAAAACAAAACACTTGGTATAACAGAAGCAGAGTATCACTGAGAGATCCCAGAGTGAAGACAGCAACATGCCTCACAGGGCCAATGGGAAGCGGGAAGGCATTTGGGACTTGCATATGTGATCAGTGGGTGGGGAGAGGGAGAGGGAGCGAGGGAGAGGGAGAGGGAGCGAGGGAGAGGGAGAGGGAGAGGGAGCGAGGGAGAGGGAGAGGGAGCGAGGGAGAGGGAGAGGGAGAAGGAGACGGAGAGGGAGACGGAGGCAGAGAGAGAGAGAGAGAGAGACCTGTGAGCCAAAGTCTTTACTGGGGCCCAGAGCATTACCCAAGCAGGTTTTCTGCAGGCAGTTTGAATCGGCGGGTTTACAAAAAGTAGGCACGAGTTTCCTATAGTCACACTGTGACTGAAAGGTGGTCACTGCTGTAAATCTATGCCGTCCACGTGGAGTGTTGGGGTCAGCAGAGCAAGTCAAGTAGGTTGCATCTAGCTGCTTGATAAAAGGAGGAAGGTGGTCACCAGGAGACAGATTCATAAAGTAGATCTCCAGGTCAAGCACCTGAGGAACTAGAGGAGGCAGAGATTGGGACTTGTGTCAAGGGTGACAAAGCCCTGCTTCTGATGTGATAAAAAGTCAAGCTTATACTCAAAATGGAGGCTGAGGCTACATAAAATTATAAGAATTCACTAGTTGTGATGATTGTACAACAATGTGGATGTACTTAATGCCACTGAACTGTATACTTAAAATGGTTAAAGTAGTATATTTTATGATATATATCTTATTTAAAAAATAAAGAATAAAACTGTAAAAACAATCTTATGTCTCTATAATTATCAATTTTGTATATTAATTTTTAAAAACATCTCAGAGATGGTAAGTAGCTATTCCAAGATCCTTCAGCTAATATTTGGCTTAACAGGTGTTATCTAACTCCAACATCATATACTTTTAACTACAAATATATATATAAATATATATATGTGTGTAATGTGTGTGTCTATCTACCCTTCTGTCTATCATTAATTATGATGAAAAAACTATTTTCCTAACTTTTTTTGCATACCCATAGAAAGAGTGTAATTCTTATTCCTAAGGGTTTTATAAATTATTGATAATTTTATATAATAAATCAACCTCCATGCAGGTATTCAGGTCCCAAATCTGGGAGTTGTTTATGTTTTCTCTCCTATTGTTACCCATGTATGCAAACCATTATAAAGTATCTTCAGCCCTATCTCCTTAACATTTCTCACATAACTTCATCTCTCCCGTTATCACTATTTCTAGCCTAGTCGAAAATACAGTACTGTCCTAGACACTACTAATAACCTCCTGACATCATTTTATATCCCCCTATAGACCTTCTGCACAGACCATATGATTCTCAAATGTACAAAAGATACCACTCTTGAGCTCAGAAGCGGGCATACTTGTTTTTGCAATGGACCAAATAGTAAACACTTTAAGCTGTATAGGCCATCTGGTCTTCGTTGCAAGTACTCAACTGTGCCCAACTAGGATGAAAGCAGCCATAGACAATAGATAAATGTAAACAGATATGCGTAACTTCATTTTGATATAACTTTATTATGACAGCAGGCTGGTGACAAATTTGGCTCATTCTTAATCTAGTTTAAGACTCACCAATGAATTCCCATTGTCATTAGAATGAAACACAAGTTCTTAAGCCTGACCCACAAGATTTTACAAGACTTTACACTGCCTATCTCCCCAAATTCTTCCTCCATCCACTTCATATTCAGGGCACATACATATTTCTCTTTTTCTTCCCAATTGTTTGAACAGGAGCTTATTGTCAACATAAAGCCTACGTATCAGTTCATTACTCTGAATGGGATGGTCTTCTCCCAGATTTTTTGAACAGTTGGCTTCTCCTCAACACAACTTCTGTCAAATACTATCTTTGAATAAAAGGCTTCCCTAGACCACCCAATCCAAAAATTTTCAGCTCTATTACTCGCTATCTAAATGACCCTACTTTATTTTTAAATAACATTTGCATTTATTTGAAATGATTCAGTTTCTATGTTCATTGTCCAGGTTTTATATTCACATCTATCTCACCTTCTTATTAGACTGCAAGCCTCAAGAGACAGGATCTAGACCTTAATCTACTGCCTGCTATATTCTCCATACCTAGCAAGTTCCTGTCACATAGCAAGTGCTTGCTAAATTGTTGATAACAGAAAAAAATGAAAGACATATTTATGAAGAGGTTTGTATATTTCCATTGTTTCTGATATAGAATAGTCCATTAATACCATAATTTAATATATCCCATAGCTAAATTCCCAAAGATCATCTCTACTCGCAACCTAATAATCACAACAAGCAAATCTTATATTTTGTATTTAATTATAAGCACAAAACTGATTTGTTTAATATATCACAAAACGACTATATAATATGAAATTAAATTTTAGTGCTGTCATTACTCATCTCATAAAATCTTTTGATGGTTCCTAAATATTTTAGCTTAAAAATATTATGCTTTTATGATGTTACAAATAATGAAAAATCTTACACAGTACACAGACATGATATAACCATTTATACTGTTTTATATCTTAAAGATCAATGTATATATTACTAACATTTTTGGTCTTTATTGCAGTTGATCATATTCTTTTAAATATAACAGTTATCCTTTCTTTATATTTACATCTATTTCATTTTTAAAATAGGGACCTTTCTATCCAAATGTCACTTGTGCAATATAAACACGTCTCCCGTTCACAGATTTTAATTTATTGCTATCAAAATAAGCACTAAATATTATCTGTTTGCTTATAAATTCTGACCTCAGAATTTAAAAAAAAATCAATTCTTTTTAGTTCTTTGTTTTTACCAATAGGTGGCAATGAGTATTCCTCCTACATTTTCTTTATCATAGTTGGAGACCACTGTAAGCAATGGTTGTAACAGTGCAAAATTTTACTAACAAGTAGTTACAGCAGGGGACTAGGGGAATACAGTCTAAAAGGCAACTCATTCTTATTGTCTAACAACTCTAATTGTTTACATTTTTCTTTATATATTAAGCTAAAATCATCAAATGATATTTCTGTATTAATCCCAGGTCTATCTTGTGAGGCCTTGCAGAATAATTCTATGACCATTCTATATAGAACCCCTGTAGATATCAAAGTGTTATTTTTCACACATGGCATCACAAATGTCAACCATTTTACATGAGACATGTCTTCAGATGCTATGTTCTGCTTGACCTTCTTTGACATGTTTCAATTAGTTTCTGTCTTTGTTAATATATGGCACCCAGACTTGATTGCAATGTACAATCTAGCCAATGCCAAATTCATGAGACTATTATCCGACTTTTTATGTATACTATATTCCTATTAATGTACCTCAAAACTTTATTATCTTCTTTTGTCAAGCATGTCACCCTGTGGCTTTTATAAGGCATTTATTTTTTATAAGATCATCAGTCTTATTCCTATCTTCTGTTTTGAAACCAATTTCAGACCTGTTCATTATCCCCAGTTATATTTTAATAATCATTCATGTTTTAATTATTCCAAGTAATTGATTAAACCACTTTAAGAGTTTTTAATTGAATCTAAAACCAATCTCTGCAATTCCAAGGTCTCAACCAGACATTTTATTTTTTACTGTTTTACAACTTCCACAACAGAACTATGTGAATTCACTTGGAACCATGTGAATGGCACAAATCAAAATTTTGGTAACCAGAGATCTCAGGTTTGACTGAGGCATCTCTGCAATTTAACACCCCTGAGTTAGATAATAGACTTTCATTGTGGACCTGTGTTATATGTGATTCTCACTACATAACACAAATTTCATAAAACCCCACCTTGCCATCAGCCAATAGCATAATCTTTAGACCATAATCTTGACCAAGACAGTCTCTCCAGTTAGACTCAGAAGTATCTGGATCAACTTCATTACTAAAATCACATAACCAACTAAAGCTTTCTGAACAGTCTTTTAGATATTACTTTTTACAACCACTTCAATGGCCCACAAAGAGTCAATATTTCTCAGTTTCAATCTCTTGTTTTAGCTATAGCCCTATTATAGTTCCTATTATTTAGAGCATAAATCATGGAGGAAATACCTCACAGCAAAATAAGCTCCCATCAGTTTCGTGCCTCACGTTTACAAAGGCATCACTGCCTAATTACAGCTGTATTGGTCCACGAGCCACAGCTTAGAATTATTCAGTATGAGGCAGTAACGGAGGCCTTGATGTAGAGCCCTTAACGCAAGACAATGCAAATGACATTTACTAGCAATTTTTTCCCCCATTAATGAACAGTACTTCAGGGAGTGTAAAGGCAAGAGGCATATAATTTCTGAACTATTTAAATTGCTAATTAGATCTGTACAGGAGGTGTATTCCTAATGCAGACAATTACAACGGCTCCTAAGTGTTTGCCTTACAGTTGCTAATTACTGCAGAAGCCAATTAATTGCTGTTGACTTTTTGTATTCTTTTGCATATCGCCAGTTAATATTTACATTTATAATGAAGACAAAATTGGCAAACACTGTGTCATTTTGTAATGAACAATTCCAGTGTCTAAACAATGAACACATTATCCTCATTTGTGCCTGAAGAGTGCAGCTGATTAGCATATGTTCTGTGCATGCTAGAACATTGCTCTTTCTTCTCAAGAGTAAAAACCTCACTTAGGTGCAGGATATGCAGGTGCAATGTCTCCAGGGCTCTTGGAATTGGTTCCCACCATATGCCATATAGCAGGGAACAAAACAGCAGGTATAAAAAAGATGAGATTGAAATGATCTGAGCTTCTCCATGTAGCAGAAGAATTAAGAGAATGCTGTGGACAATTGCAAATTTCTTGACAACTCAGTATCTCTGATGTTTATCTATGCTGGAGTAACTTCACATATTATGAAGATATCCCTCTATAGATGCTGAGAAGGCCAAATACCACATTTTCTAGCCTCCTTCATGACTGAAATTGGGCATTTGTTAAGTTCTATCAATTAAATGCACATTTCCAAATTTGTAGCCAGGATCTAACAGGGAAAAGAAACAAGGAACACAATGGATTGTTCTAGTCATGGTGGTGGTTAATAAGGATGATGACAGTGGTACTAAGCATAACATCCAGTGTTTAATGCTCAAGGCTCAAGGTGTCAACAAAGAAACCAATAGCAAATAGCACTTGGTTGTGCACATGGAGTATTTTCAGGTATATTTCTTTTCCTGGCTTTGTATCCCTGTGGCGAGTCCTCTAACCCTCCTGGTGATTCTGAGAGCAATTCAGTCATTTTTAACTGTTTTTTCCTGTCAAAATCAGCCAGTTTTTTTTTTATTGGCTACTAAAAACAATTGCAGGTGCTTTGCAAGTTTGACAAGGGGAAGAGGATGTATCCATGGCCCAGAGTGCCATATTTTACATATTATCTGATTTATTTTATCAAATAATTTATTCAGATGCCTTCTATTGAGATCTAAAGGAAATGCAAATGAATCAATTTCTAGTTTCACATTACCACAAAAAGCAAACAAACAAAACACAGAAACACATATGTAGGTATACGCCAACTTTCGTCTTTGTTTTTACCTGCCAAAGGAGTAAGTTGGAAATAATTCTTTTCTTAACCAGCATATTTGTCAGAGTGTGTATTGCAAACAGCGGGGGCCTGAAGTGATTTTGTCAACCAGTTTTCCAACAGTGAAAACATAACTTTCATTTGCAACAACCTCTGGGCACTGCAAACAGAAGAGAGGTGGAAAATGACTTGAACGAGCAAAACTTCTCACTGTCTCATCTAGGGTAGCATGCTATTCTATTATCCCACACTTCATTATTTCTCCTGTAACACTGCAGTCAGGTATTAGAGAAAAGACAGAGTTAGAAAACAAGGATAAATAAATACAAGGTGAACAATTTAACTGCCACAAGTTAAAAGCCCCAAATAGACAAGAACATTAAAAAGAAGAAGGATCTATATATATATTAGAGACACTCAAATAAGTGATGTGATAAATGTTCAATAGCTTGATCTCCAAGAGAATATAAAAAGTAAAAAACCGTGATTGGTGCCATTGTCCTTTCTTTGATGTAAATACCACCACGGCCACTTTCGACATACTAATGGGACTTCACTGAATACAGAGCTGGGAGGAGATGTTCTGCAGCATATTATATAATATTTCCTCCATTCAGATGTAAACATAAATTATGTGTGCAGATATAGATAACCCCAAAAGCACAGAAAATAGTAAAATGTAGTGAATTAGTAAGCAATACATTTTGAGAATTTATTGTTTTAATATAACTTATTTGCTTATAAGTTTATATAATTTAAATTTTAAAAGAACTGTTTCTCAAAATTTATGAAAACTTTAACAATTGCTTTTTCAAGGGAGCTGCTGTGAACTGGCATTAGCACACCACTGTAAAAAGCCTTGTGTAATTAGCTGAGGCTAGGTGCTACTCCTTGCTCATTAGAATTAAGTTTTATCAATTAATAGCAAAGGTTTCAAAATTTACTTTGCTGGTAATCCTCAAATGAAATCAACTTGAATGACTTTTGGCTAACTTGACAGTCATTGTTCTCTGGCCTTTGAAAAATGCTTTTAGGGACAATGATAATACGCTACTACTACTAATAATATATGACCCAACCATTATTACTTAACTATGGCTTTAGAATCAACTGTAATGAAGTCATCAAAGGTGGATATTATGTTATTTCCCAGGGCATTTTCATTCTGATGCAAAGAAACATAGAAGTAGCCCTTAGCTTATCATCATTCTCATTGAGATTTTAAACATCAAGCATTCAAAATCATTACATTCCTAATGAAAATAAGACACTATGACTACGTCCTCCATGACTATATCATTCGCTGAATGATCTGACACTGATTAAAATGTTCATAAGCCATCAAAATAATGCAGTATTCACCCTGAGAATAATGCAAGGGGAGCAGAGGGAGACAGGTCAATCTGCAGCCTTTGATATTCAGCTCTATCTAAACACTTATCACATCTCTGTGTGTATCCACATGGGTGCATAAGCATGTGTATATAAGTGTGTGTATGTATTTTTTATTTGTATTTTTCAAGCAAAGAAATGGAGGTTTTGAATATTAGTTGAGGCTACTTGTTTATTTTCAAAGTTGTTTGTACATTTTCCAAGATATTTTTGTCTAAAGATGATTTGTTTGTTAAAGCTTTGTTTACACAGACAACTTGGCTTAACTTGATTGTATAGGTCTTGATACGTATTTTAATTTTCTAATACGAACAATAATTAAAAGCAAGAGAGTCCGGGCATTAACATCTTGTGAAGGACAAGAAAAATCATGAAACATTTTAAGAATCTTTTTCTGTGGTACATGGTGTGAACATATGCCAGATAAGAAAGCCTACTGTGTATTAGTAGAGTGAAAGCAAGAATGTTTGGCCTCTGAGTTAAGCAAAACCAGTCTCAGAAACATTCACAGATTATTTTGATTCTCCAAGTTGCCAGTTTTGCTTATTGCACTTGAGTTTCTCCCTTTCTCCACTTCTTTACATGTTTAATATCATGCATTAATTGCTTTGAAAGTTCTCAGAAAGTAATAACGTTAACCTCATGTTATTCTTGTTGTTTCCAGACTGCAAAGCCAGAGCTTCCTAAAAACAATTTCTCCTCTGATGAGGCCACACATGCATTTCGCCTCTGACGTTTCACTGATGCAAGGACACCGTGATAAATCAACTTCCCATGTAATTACAGAACCTAAATGTATAACATCCATCAAATAACTGTTTCTGTTTTCTCTCTGTTCTTTTGGCCCTTTCTTCTCAGGAATTAGAACAGACAGGCCGGATTTATACCTGCTTCATAGTGCTTCCAGGTTTTCTTTAGGTCCTCGGCTTCATCCTGCACCTGGGTTGGGTTTTCCCATGTGCCTCCCTCTCTCTTTCCTCCTCCAGTCTCACCCCACCAACTTTATTTGAGAAGGCACTCTCAAATAATAGCCCTTAGAGGGAAAAGTTTAATTGTAATCAAACCTCTTTACTTGAATATTTCATTAGAATGAAATGTAAAGGAAAGGGCTATTTTGAAAAAAAAATGGAATCCTTAAAAAGAAATAAATTATGAACTTAATCGACTCAAACTAATTCACTGCCTTATGCAAACTGGGCAAGCTTCCTGTAACTCTACAAGTCTTTCTCTGTGGACTCCTTGCCCCTCAGCTCTGATTCTCTGAGCACAGAAAGAATGACATAATTTAGGTTGAACTAAAGGTCATTTGGAGAGGCTCCAGCTGTCCAGTTAACTAAACTACAAGAATAAAGAATCTGGGGCTCCCTCTTAAATTTAATTTTCTGTATTGTCACTATCTTGTAGTTATGAATGTGTGAATTTCTTGCTGAGTTTCCTTGGCCTCATCTCCAGTATAGTGAACCCCTCATACTTCTCATTTGTGCTTTGTTCTCACCCAGCATGCTCTTTGTTTGGAGTTGGTGGTGATGGATGCATGTGGCATAAAAAAACCCTATGAAATCACTCAAACAGAAGGAACAGGAGAGGATTAGAGGAAACCAGCTGGCTAGAATGAAATTGGCAGAGTTCAGCCAATCAAAGTCAACTTGCCAAGATTTAGTCTTCTGTTAGGTCATCTGTTTCCTCCTAACTAAACAACTCTTGGATATTTATAGACATAAATGAATTTTTATTCTCCGCAATCGCCAATAACTTGTCATTTCTGGTATTTGAATGTCAGTCATGGGGAAAAACAAGGACTTGTATATAGAACACTCAAATGTAGTCGCCTACAAGTGGAAAACAAGGAACAGATATATTATTTTTCTATACTGAATGCCAAACCAAAACAGAATTTGTGGAGACTTTATATAGTTGGCAGACATTATACATATTGCTGGACAGCTGCATGTTATTTATAAAACTTTCCAAAGTTTAAGTATTTTTGAATATGTACATTTCCAGCCCTCTGACTTCAGGCTTCCAAATTACCTGAATAGTCTATAATCACTTTTGGTGACAAGGTATTTTTTCACCTGACTTCAACCCAGGCCTGACTCTCAGAACGTGAAGCTCAAAGTTTAATTTATACCTCTCCTGCTGAGGCAATTAGCTTCCTTTATTTGTTTGCTTATTTCTTATTTAGCACATGTCTCTAAAGCTTATTTTTGTATTATTTTCATAGCGAATTGCCTTATAATTGCATTGATTTCTGATTTTTCTTGGAAGTTCAAAATGTCAGTGTGACTTTCAGTTTATTATCACCTAGAACTAATTTTTGTTATATGTGAGGGAGTGGGAAAAGGATATGGGAAATGTGTGTGTTTGTGTGGGTGTGTTTGTGTCTGTGATGTAATGACATGTTTATAAACATGAAGAGACACATAAAAAAGTACATGTGTACCTTTTGACTTTTGTACATGTAAGTGTCATGATTTTGTCTACTTTTCAGTGACACAAAATGTCCATGATCTACAGTAATCGGTATTTTGCTAAACCATGAATTTAATTGGCATAGGTCACAAGTGTAATGAACAACCTCCCTATCAATAGGACTGTTATGGTTTTTCAGTTTATGGGGTGTACAGCAACTTTTGTCAAAAAAATTTAATTTTTAAAAATATATGAAATTAAACACTGTAAAATATTACTGAAAATGTTGCTAACTTATGGGGTGACAATATACATAGGAAACATGACTTTAGGGGAAAATGTGCTTCAGACATAGCTAATAGCTCATAAAAATATTTCCTGACAAGGCATTAAACATATTGAAAGTACATGAAAGTCTTGATTATTTTCTCCTTCACATTCTAGAGCAGAGGTTACAAACTCTAAAGTCTCTAGGGCCCAGGGAGGTCGTGATGTCAATGAGCAAACGGAACTAGGTGCGAAAAACATTCTGAGAAGTGAAGAGCTGAGAAAAACGCGTGAGCACAAGCTATGTCTAAAGAACAATGGATATTTAAATCCAAACATCATGGCTGATTTCCAATTTTTTTGGGAAAAGCCATAAATCCAGATTTATAAGCAAGATTTTCCAATTTGTAAATATCAGCTCAAATGACCAAAAAAAAAAAGATTCTGTGTAAGTCATAAAAAGAAAAATCATAGTACCTAGCTAGTTTATAACTTCTGACCTAGTACCTGCACGAACACATGTGTATACACTTAGAGAAAAATGATGAAGGTATTTATACATTTTCAAGTAGCTGGAAGGATCTTATTCAGAAGAGGGAACTAGTTGATGTTCTCATCTCTCACTCATAAAAATCTGTGTCATTAAAAGCAGCCCATCAGACTGACTACTCATTGCCAAATCAGCATCACCACCATCTCCCTGGAAGATTTCTTCTCTATTTTGAAGGAGAGGCAGGAGCCATAATTTCCAAACACCCTCCATGAAACATAGCGTTTGCCAGTGAGAGGCACTTGCACGAGGCTTAGAGCAGAAGGGAAAGAGAGGTCATTATTCTCTGGAAGGTCTATCCAGACGTGGGATTTGATTCATGGGGACTTTTTGGTAAGCTCTTGACAACCACCCTTTTGCTGCCACAGACTGAAATCATTGGTGGGAATTTCCCAGCAATTCTTGAGAATTGCAACAGCTTCCTGGGACATCCATGGGAACCACATGATTCAGAGCTTCAGGCTGAGTAAATCAGTAGTGGCTTCACACACTTTTGCTTTCCAAGTTTTTCCTAAACCTCTCGTCTCTTACACTAAAACCCTTTGTAACTGGAATACATAGACCTGATTCCATTTTCTTAACCAAACCACGAGTGATCAATGCAGCCTTTGAAACATGAGGAATATGTAAGTGGTTTTCTTAGATTAGTTAGAATTACAGCATTGTAGAACTAAAAATAATGTAGTTGTTGAAATTGACTTCATTATTCAATGAGATCAGGAATCATGTTCTTTTATAAGTATTTGATTCATTTATTTGCCCAGATACAGTTCATTTATTCAGTAACATATTTTTATTTGCCTGAACATGTGGTAGTTGAGGCAGGTGGGTGCAGGATCATGGGAATGTTGGTGAAAAATAAAGATTATTCCAGGTTACTGTGGACCTCTTGATAAGTAGAACTAGCTCCATATAGACTGCTTCCCTTTATCTGTCATTCTCTTTTTTTTTTTACATATGCATATACTCCCACACATAGTCTCATACTATTTAATCTTCCTAATTGTAACATATTCTTGCTGTAACTCACATTAGTATTATTTTAAGCAGTCATTTATTTATTCAATAAATGTTTAATGAACACCTACTAGGTATCACATATCCTTTCTAGGCATTTAGGAATATTGGAATAAAACAAAGTCCATGCCTTCATGGAGTTTACATTCTAGCACGGAAAAACAGATAATAAATGCCTTAATATTAATAAATATGTAATAAGCATAAGGAATTCAAAAGGGATGAGATAGAAGATCAACCTGTGGAAGGCCAGATATTTGAGAAGGGCTTAAATAAAGTGATGTACTAGTATAACAAGCAGGGAAGAATGAGGAAAGAAATGGGGCTACTTGTTAGGTGATGAAGTCCAAGTGGGAGCAGAACCCAAGGTCCTGCAGGCCCCAGCAAGGATGTCAGACTTCATTCTTAGAGAGGAAAAGACAAAGAAGGGGTTTGTGCAGAGGAGTAACCTGATCTGATTTTCAGTTTTAACATGATCATGCTAAGCAGCTTTGTGGAGGTTTGAGTGAGAGGTCACGAGGCGAAATGTATGCAGTGTAAACTGAATTGTCTGCCTTTGTTGTGCCAGAGTATTAATACCCTTCAGCCCTCAGTGTCTTCATCTGTAAAATAGAAATGTTATGGGAATTAGATGAGTTAACATGTAGAAGATGTAGAGCCTCATTGGCACATGTGAGCCAGCAGGGGTAGTGGCTGTGGCAGTAACAGCAGCAGCAGCAGCAGTACAGCCCCCTCAATCCTCTGTTGGATTGTAAGGCCCAAGACCAATTTAGTATTTATCCTACCAAATTTTTCCCTATATACACAAACTACCCTACACAAATTATTTTGCTGACTTTTTTTTATACATGCTTTTTTTCCTCTGAATCTTTTACTTTCTTATCCAGTAATATTCACGGACATTCTATTACATCAGTGCAAATGGGTCTATATAAATTGTTTAGTATTGCATAGTACCCTATAGTACATAAATACTATAATTATTTGACATTTCCTGTAGGTTTTCTCCCTTTTTTTTCTGGCTATGACATGAAGCTGTGATCATTGTCTGTCATCATGTACCATTTGTGCATGAGTTACAGTAAAACAGATTCCTAGAGGCTGGATTGATGGCTTGACAGATATGTACACTTTAATTTGGATTGTCACTACCAAATTACACTTTTAAAAGCTTGTTTTGATTTACAGTCTTATCAATTACATGTCCCAGAGCCTTTTTCACATAATCTTAGCAGCCATGTTATTTTTAAACTTTTGACGGTATAAAGTAAAAAATTTATATCTCATTACTATTTTAATTTGCACCATCCTAAACAATAGAAATATTAGGCATATTTTTCTATTTTTGTTGACTCTTCTTATTTGGCTGGCTAAGTTGTGACTTTTGTGCATTTTTTTCATTAGTTTGTTTGGTACTTTACCGATTTGTAAGAGCTCTTTTTATTTAAGCAATATTAATGCTTCATATGTGTTATGTATTACCCATGTTCTCTTCTAATGTGCCATTTCTTTTAAACCTTAGTTGTGGTGACTTTACCTAATTGATTTCCAAAATTTTTGGGTAGTCAATCTATCAGTCTTTTCTCTTATAACTTCTGGCTTTTTTTGCACTGCCTCAAAAAGACTTCCCTATTCAAAAAGCAATATTCCTCTAATATTTTATAATTCTGAAGTTTTTATGTGTGGGTCATTGATAAACTTGGAATTTATCTGAGAGTTGATGGGTTAGGGGCACAATTATTTCAGATTAAAGAAATAGCCAAATATTTAAAAAGAATTATTTTCTAAAGTAGAAATGTGCTCTGTCTTCAGATCTAGTTATAAAACCACTGTGTGATAGTCCATAGTCTCTCTTCTCTGTACCTGTTAGGTAGACTGTGTATATCATTGTGAAGCCAGAAGGAGCCTGGGTCCCTGAGCCACTGCTAGAAAGGAAGCTGCTAGGGAGAGGTCCAGATTCACACTGTTCTGTGAGCAAGAAATATGTCTTTATTTGTTTAAGAACTGTGATATGGGGTTTATCTGTTACTGCAGGGAGAATGAGCTTGTCTTTGCTAATGCAGGCACCAAATATAAGTAACCATACTCTGGTATGGACTAAATGTGCTGTAAGATTTCCGAAGAATGGAAAGACATCTGAATTAATAATAAAGATTAATAAAAGAGATCTGAAAGGTAGAAAATGAGAAGAGAACATAAAATTGTGGAGCCCATGTGAGGGCTACAGGTGATAAAGTGAGAAAACAGAAGCATTCTTAGGGAAGGATCTGGAAGCAAGTCTATATAAGTAGAGCGGACCCGGACTATTAACTAATATGAAAAAGCTAAGTTAAAACAGGACAACTAAATCAAGCTAACTGTTCCATAAGGTGTTTTCTGGGAGGTACTTCTTTTCCTGTCTTGAAGAGGCTTCTCTTTTTCCTGATGATTTATTCTGGGCATTGTATCTGTACACAATGCTTCTGTATCAACTGAGAGAGTCGTGGCCCAGGCTACCTTCCTCTATTGATTGCTGTCCTCCGGGCCTCAGGGGAACCACTTGTCACCTCATAGTGACTATAATATCTACTACTGCAGAGGAGAAAAAATTCTTAGCTGTTGCAAAACATTTTCCAGTGATTTAAGGATCTAGCAGTCTACCAACTCACGGTTATAATGAGCTGTGGGGCTTTTCCCTTGGATTTTGCAGGACGTGCCCTTGAATTATTTATAACAGAGCAGCTACCTGCTTGCGACTATTTTCCATTTTGTCTTGTGTTCAATCGGTCTTGTCAATGGCGTTGCGAGTACAGTGGCGCTCTGCAATGCACCCTTCAACCCCCTATTAGAACAGTGCTGACAGCGAGCTGCCACACACCTTAAAAGTTCTATTCCACTACAGCCATGGTCTTTGTCTAAATAGATAGTTCTACGTAAGCTTCATAATGAAGAGAAATGCTGGTTCAATTGTTCAGCAAGGTGCTGTCAACTCCAGCGCTGAGAAAAGTCTTTCTCTTTTCTTCCCTTCTGGAAGACTGAAATTTATGAATATACATGCTTGTGTTGACAAAAAGCAATTTGGGTGGTGGGAAGGGGAAACCAACCCACCTGCATTCAAAGTACAGCTCTGTGCTGGCAAACAAGCAATGCCTTCGCTCTTTTCTTCCTCCACTTTAACAAAAAGAAACATTACATGTTTGAGTAGACAACAAGAGGTACCATTAAGATACAGAAAATTGAAAACCTAGACTGCAATAAAAAAAAAAATACAGTCACAGGGGAATTTGTAATGGCTTCCCACGTTTTAGTGGAATACTTCCGTTTTTTTATTCACCTCGCAAACAGTGTTCACAAACAACAGCAAAGAACAAAAGCTGTGATTTATATTTATGGACAGGTATACACGCACCCCTGACCTCCTGCTGCCTTCCTCACCCTTCGCACCAGAAGCAATTTATGGAGGCTGGTCTAAATAAACATTAAGGAGGCAAGGCCACAGACTGACAGCCAGGAAAATCGATGGTTTCCAGAAACCAGCAAGTAGGATCAATAAAAGAGATTAGGCATCACAAGCTAGTGTAAGGCCATTACAGGTAAATGTGGCTTGCTCGCCATCTGACAGGGTTCTCAGCAACAGGATAAAAACTCATATAAACAGAAGCACATAGCGAGCAGCCAGTGGTGGCTTCTCCTGGGTTGCAGAGACTGATGGATGACCCCAGAATGAAAGGGATTTATATAGGGTTCTTTGGGAATTTTCATTTGCTTTTCCAGCAATGGAGCAGCTGCAGGAACGGGGCAGGAAGCAGCGCAGATGTATCCTTTGAAAAGTTTCTCTGTGGCTGGGCGTGGTGGCTTACGCCTGTAATCCTAGCACTTTGGGAGGCCAAGGCAGGTGAATTGCCTGAGCTCAGGAGTTTGAGACCAGCCTGGGCAACACGGTGAAACCCTGTCTCTACTAAAATACAAAAAATTAGCCCGGCGTAGTGGCGTGCGCCTATAATCACAGCTACTGGGGAGGCTGAGACAGGAGAATTGCTAGAACCTGGGAGGTAGAGGTTGCAGTGAGCTGAGATCATCCCACTGCACTCCAGCCTGGGCAACAGAGACTCAGTCTCTTAAAAAAAAAAAAAGAAAGAGAGAGAGAAAAATCTCTCTGCTTTTGCTTCTCATAAGTTAGCTTTCTCTGGATTTATTTATTACTCCTCTCTGAACACAGGCCAGCATAACTTAGCCCGCCCTGTCCTTCTGTGCACACACACACAAACACAGAAACAAATACACACACTCACCTTCAACATTTCTTAACAGGATTATTTATACTCAGATGCACAGTGAATATGAACGGGAACTGCTATGATGCAAACTTAACTCTCTTTTCATAAGTCTCTAAAGAAAATCCATGCACTCATAACTTAAAACATTGGATTGTTAACTTGCAAGCTGAAGAATGAAGGATAATTACATTCTTGAGTTTGCAAGTTAATGTCCAAAGCTTGTCAACAAAAGAATGAAGTATAATTATGTTCTTGAAAAGCAGGGATACTAAGAGGAAGAACCAAGGCAAAATAGATTTTTCCTTTTTATGGAACAGGCCAGTTAGAACTTAAAAATTCAAATCTTAGCTTTGTGGGAATGGTTACTTTAAAACCAAAATCATGCTTTGTTTTGGCTGAGAATTTTCATTTTAGAAACGGGGGTAAGGCCTCTGTCTGACAAGAATATAATGGAACCACAGATAAGGATGAGTATAGGAAAAGAAAGTTTAATTTCCTTGATCACTAAAAGACAATTGGAATTTTAATTAAATTTTAATCTAGGGACAGGATAAAGTGAGGCTAATGTTCTCAGTAGTGGTAAATTAAGAAAAATACCACACCGTTTTGCTTCCCTTGAATCTGGGGCTTCCCTCCGTTGGGACCTCCCAAAGCTGACCTGATGCCTTGCTTTTACCGATGTGACATGGAAGGTGTCTTGTGAGCTCTCCGCTTAAGTTTCAAGAAGATTTAAAGCTTATTCTCATGATGTTCCTGGATAACACAATGTGAACAAACTCAATGCTATGGTTTAAAGGTCCCCTTCAAAACTCATGTTGAAATTTAACTGCCATTGTGACAATATTAAGAGGTGTAGTATTTAAGATGTGAGGTGATTAATGGTGTTATTGAGGGAGTGGCTTAGTTATTGCAATAATGGGTTCCTGATAAAAGAATAAAGTTGGCCCTTCCCTTCTCTGTTTCACATTTGCCTTTACATCTTCCACCGTAAGGTGATGAAACACAAAGGTCCTTGCCAGATATTGACACCATGCTTTTGGGCTTCCCAGCCTCCAGAACTGTGAGAAATAAATTTATTTTCTTTATAAATTACCCAGTTTGGGATGTTCTGTTATAGCAGCAGAAAACTGACTAAGAAAGAAAATTAGTACCAATAAATGGGACTATTGCTATAACAGATACCTAAAAATATGGAAATGGCTTTGGTTTGGAACTGGATAATTAATAGAAGCTAGAAGAATTTGGAGGAGAAGGCTAGAAAATGCCTGTATTGCCATAAAAAGAGCATTATAAGCAACCCTGGTGAGAGCTTAGAAGAAGAGGAGAGCTATAGGGAAAAATCTGAATATTCTTAGAGATTACTCAAATAGTTATAACCAGAATGTTGGTAGAATTATGGGAAGTAGAGACCATTTTGATGAGGTCTAAGACAGAACTGAGGAACCAGGTACTGGAAACTGGAGTAAAGACCGTCCTTCTTATACAATTGGCAAGAACCAATGGAATTGTGTTTGTGTTCTGGGACTTTATAAAATGCAGAAGTTAAAAAGTGATGTACTAGGATATCTGGCATAAGAAATATCTAAGCAGGAAAGCATCAGGTTTATGTGTGGCTACTTTTAACTGCATACCGTAAGATGCAAAAGGAAAAGTGACTTAAAGGCAAAATTTCTAATTAAAAAGAAGCAGAATAAAAATATTTTGAAAAATTGCAGCCTGGCCATTTAAAGTATGAAAAACACCTGTTTAGGAGAGCAAACCAAGGATGTGGCCAAGTCATGGTTTACTAGGAGATGATTAGGATTAGAAGAGATCATCAAGACTGTTACAGAATGATGCTAAAGGCATTTCTAACATCTTTAAGGCTGCCTTTCCCATCACAAACCCAGAGCTCTAGGAGGGCAAAATGGTTTTGGGGAACCTAGGACATCTTCCATGGAGTATCTGCCCAGAACTGCATTCTGCATTCTACAGTCAAAAAAAACAAAAAACAAAAACAAAAACCACAATTAAAAACAACAAAAAACAAACAAACAAAAAAAACTTGGCCACTTTAGTCATGGCTGAAGCAGACCCAGGTGCAGCTTGACCCATTAGTCTGAAAGGTACAAGCCATAAATCTTGGCAGCATCAACATGGTGGTAATTCTGCAGGAACACGGAATGCAAGAGCTATGGAGACGTGGCTCTCTCCACCTAGATTTGAAAGGATTTTGCAAACAGCCTGTGGGCCCAGACAGAGACTTGTTCTAGCAGCAGGGCCAATGCAAAGAACCCCTACTAAGGCAGTACCAAACAGAAATGCAGGGTTGGGGCCCCTACAGAGAGTCCCTGCAAGAGCAATGCTTAGTTGAACCATGGGAGTAAAAAAGCTGCAGGCATGAGACTTTAACCTGTGAGAATTGATGGATGGACTGAACCAGCAAAGCCATAGAGGTAGCAGCACTACCTGAAGTCTTGAGGGCCCAATCCTCACCCCAGGATGCCCAGGGTTAAGGATACGGAGTCAAAGGAGATTATTCTCCAGCTATAAGATTTAACATTGTTTCCTCTCTTGGATTTTGGACTTACTTGAGACCCTTCTTGCCTATTTTTCCTTTTTGGTGTAGAAATATCTATCTTATGCCTTATCCACCATTCTATTTTGGAAGAACATAATTTACCTTGGTTTTATAGGCTCACAGCTGGAAAGGAATTTCCCTCAGGATGAATTGTACCTTGATTTTCACCCATATATGATTTAGATTAGACTCTGAACTCTGGAATTTTGAGTTGATGTTGAAATGAGTTAATATTTTTGGGGCTACTGAAATAAAATGTATGTATTTTGTATGTGAGAAGGACATGAATTTAGGAGGGCCAGGGGTGGAATGCTATGAAAAACTCATGTTAAAATGTCATTGCCATTGTAACAGTATTAAGAGGTGAAACCCTTAAGATGTGATTAGGTTATGAAGGCCCTGCCATGATGGATAGATATAAATGCCATTATTTCAGGAGTGAGTTAGTTATAAAGGGAGTGGGTTCCAGATAAAAGGATGAATTCAGTCCCCATCCTCTCGCTGTCTCAATCTTGCCCTCTCTTGCCCTTCCACCTTCTGCCCTGGGATGATACAGATGCTGACACCATGCTCTTGGACATCCTAGCCTCCAGAACTATGAGAGATTCATTTATTTTCTTTAGAATTACCCAGTCTGTGGTATTCTGTTTTAGCAGCAGAAAACAAACTAAGGCACTTAGGCTTGCCTGCTGAATGCTAAGCTTCCTGTGCTCAGTTGCTCCTGACACCCTGTCCAACCACAGTTATGTGAGTAAGACCATCCTAGATCACCTAGCTGGCTACTGAACCACCAGCTGACCACATATGCAGGAGAAAGTACAGCCAAAAGCAGGTAAGTCAGCTCGGACCAGAAGAACTGTTCAGTCAACCCACCGGGTCATTATCTAAATCAACTGCTGCTGTTTTACATCACTGTTTAGGGATAGTTTATTATGCAACAAAAGCTAACTGATTCATCTGTTAGGTAAATGTTGACTGAACAGTAGTCCTGGGAATGGTGAAGGGGTTCACCTTGGTTTTGTCTGCATTTTCTCATTGTTCCTAGCAAAACACATGACCGAAACTTTCTCTTCTCATGACTCTGATACTTTCAATACACCGTGTAGCTTCTATAAGTATTAGAATAGTTTTCTTCCTTCTTCACCCCAAGTAGGAATCATGCTGTTTTCCTGTGCACACTTTTTGTTTAGCATCTTATAAGCACTCAAATAAATATTTAATAAACAATTATAATATAGCTTGAAGGTATAGTGGCAATAAAACCATATTACTTCTGTTTGTAGATGAAGATTAACTAGAAGAGAAAATTATACATATATGTATGTGTATATATATGACATATACATATTCAGTGTGTACATACATACATACACATACATATACACACATATATATGTACACATATAGAGTGAATGTGTATTATATACTTTTATATACAGAGAGAGAATTGGGATGAAGAATAATCTTTTTCTTGTATGAGGCTATAGTAGATTTTATATTTATTTCGACTACCTGCACCCTGATCCAATAAGAGGATTGTATGACCTGCTTGTTGCCATGTGACTTACAGAGTCTTTCAGTGGAGAGCTATAATTCTGCACCTCACTGATATCGGGCCTGGAATGCCCCGGCTCCTGGCCAGTGAAATCTGAGCCAAAGTAGTTGGCCAATGGAGAGCATAAGCTTAAAGAGGATCAGGAGTTTCTGTTCAACCTCTTGCTCTTTCCTCTCCGCCATGAGAATGGTACAACCAGGTAAAAGCTGATCCTTCTCTGTGGATCTCAGAGTGAAAAAAACATATCTTGAGGAACCCACAGAACCACAGTTGTGCCACAAAGAGTATGTAACGTGTGAGGAATAGCCTTTGCTGTTATAAGCCACCACAGTTTGGGGATTTTTTTGTTACCATAGCTTCACCCAGTAAAACCTGACTAATACACAACCTTATATTTTTCCCAATCGAATGACAGTTATGAAAACAACATATTTGATAAATGTATGACAGAGTACAGTGTACTTTGTACGGTTCCTTCTTTCTGAGTCGATTAGTGCCCCCTTTTTACATTACTGTCCTATGATGGACAGTTACAAAAAAGACCACGTATTTTAGGCTGTCTTTTGACAGCTACAAAATGAAGGAGAGCCTCCTAAAGAATTTCTAGGTTTGTGAAGAAGTATTTCCACACCCTTGAAACACAAGGGAGTCATAAGGTCATTCTAAATGATGTGATGGCAACATTTTTAAAATGTTGCCATTTCACAATGAGCAGTAGAAAGGTGAAGATTTCAGGTTGCCCTGAAAGTGCAAAGTATTTTTACTTAATAAAGCTTTTAATTGTAAAGATAATTAAATATAAATTGAGTGGGGATAAGAGAAAAACATTAAAAGGCTATGCAGAGACCAGCCATAGAACGTTATGCAGCATGAGAGGTGTGGACTCCAATCAGCTGAGTGTCCTATTCTAATTTACCTTCAACCCATACAAAGTCTGAACTTCAAACACGAAAGTGAAAATGGAACTGGGGTGGCCTAAATTGTTGCAAATTCATGTATCAGTGGGCACACCCTCTAATCAACCCTAGCTTGTCATCTCCGAAAGGAACAGCCGGATTTTGCTGTAATGGGAGGCAAGTGGGATGGGAAGGATTCACATTAGAACTGGATAGTGGTCTCTATCTATTTCTTCAATATGCCTGACATTTGCAAGGAAATGGGAATGCTTTCCATTGCTAAAAAGCGTAACCTGACAACATGACTGCATGTCTCAGAGAAACTTGTCAAAAAATAATATCATGAGACACTGGGCGCATCCACTCTGTCATATTAATGGAAATTCCCCAAAGCTTCAACATTCATTGTTTTTCCTTTGTGCTTCCAACAAGAAAATCATTTGAAAGAGAAGGTAGGAAGACACATATGCTCTCACAGCTCCCACCATTTCATTAGAATGGTTTGTGCTAATTTTCTTTTAAACCTTCCCCATCAAAGGAGAAAGCTATTTCTCTTTCGTATCAGATCTGTCAACAATATTGTTTCTGTTGTTGTCTCATTGCCATTATCTACCATTTATAAGTTATTCACCCCACTGTGTTTGCAGTGGTGGTCTTTTGCCTATCCTGCTAGAGGCTCCAATCTTCCACTTTATAATCTATAATCTGTGGCTTCCCTGTGAGCTCTTGGCGCATTTATTTTCTGACATATTTCCAAACATAAGATGACAACATACATTCCTTGGGTACAGTTATCAGTGGAAGCCATGCCAGGAATGTGTTATAGGCTCTCTGGAAAAGATGAACTATCTGCTCTTTTCTGATCCTTCCTATATACGCAAAGTAAAACATGAATATGTGCCAGAACATGGAGCTACCTGGAACTCCCTGTTGTGGAAAGATTCAAGTTCATTGCTTCTCTGTACTTGGTGTGTTTGGTAGGAGTACATGGGGATTCAGCTGAACCCTTTTCAGCTTCTCTCAGGCCCAATCATTTCCCATCATAGAACCAGGCCAGAACCAGGTCAGTCTCATCTAACCCAGAGGGCGTCGTTACATTAAAAAATCAGACGCAGATTGCTAAATTCTCTGATCTACTCAAAACTCTCATTTTTAATTTCCTTTATGAGACACATACATGTAGCTTTGACAAGTGGGAACATTATTATATAGTCATGCTCTTGGAGCTTAAAATAATTTATACTGGCTCTGAAGGAGATCAGTCATCAGCCTAGAAGGCATTGGCAGTCTTTTCACTTTGTATGGAGCTCAGTTTTCATGGCAAGCCAATTTTTATGGACAAACAGCCCATTTGGACTTAAGATAAAATCATTATTGAGGAAATCATTAACTGTATCTTTCTAAAAGTGTACTCACTATTATTTCTGTTCCAGCTGTTTCTCTCATGCCCTTATATATAGATACAATTTGAATTAAATAAAGGTATAATTGGCAGAAAGATGATTGTGTTTTTAATGCTATGAGGAACACACAATATACTCAGATTCAGAAATTATTTTCAACACCCACCATTTACTTGTTATGTAAGCTTAGGTGAGTCACTTAACCTCTCATCTTCTTTCCTTGGATGATGAAAACGGTAATATCTGCCTTACTTGACTCACAGGATAGTTGTCAAGCTCAAAATAAAGAGACAGCATAAAAAAAGAAGTTTGATATCAAATGTGTATGGTTATAGAGTACAATAAAAGTAGGCAATTTTTATGAATCCAGCCATTCAACAAACAGCAGATAATCACTATGCCAGGAATAAAGATAACTACAATAAGTTTCTTGTATATGTGGGTTCACATTCTAGATTCAGAAACAAATAAGGAAGCAGAAAACAATTTGAAAAAAAATAGAAGATATGGAGATCACCAACCTCCACCACTATTTCCACTGTGTAATGTGTATTAAGAGCTAACACCGTATCAGGCCCTATGCTAAGCTCTTTACATCCATATTCCACTTAAGCCTCATAATTCTCTATAAAGAGAAAAATATTAATTGTCACCATTTTACAAATGAGGATATTGAAGTTTGAAAAATTGAGATATTTACTGTGACCCTTCAACTTCGAACATAATATCAGAACAGATGGAGGTTTGGTAGAGGACTATCATGAGTTTGTTTTTAAACATTTTCAGTTCCTGTGTGTTATACAGTTGATAAATTATAGCTGGCCATTTGGATACAGGTTTGGCGCACCAAAAGGAAAGAATCTAAGGTACAGATGTGGATATCACCAGTGTCTATCAAACCTTGTGTTTGTCTCTCTACAGAGAGTTTGAGCAAAAAGAAAGAAGGAAATAAGACAGTCATATCTGGAAGGTCAATTTTACCAAGAAGAACTCAGCTTTTAAGAATCTAGGTTCTTGGCCTTATTAGGAATCAGGGTTAAGTTTCTGCCTTGGTAAGGCCACCACTTAGAGAAAAATCACCATATGTTATCTTTTAAGTTCCTGCAATTATCCCATTATTAGACAAGCAAGTAGAAGCTACACTGCAAGTCATCAGGTACTCTAAAGCACAAAATTCCAGAATGTCATGACGTCTGGACAGTCTTTGATGAGTCAGGATTGATTTTAAGAAATGATGAGTGACTGTTTATTTGGAAAAATTACATATTTTATATTGTCTTCATTTTCTTTTATATAGTTATTTTAAATAATTTTATTTTAGTTATATTTTGCAGAAATTAATCTATACTGCTATTTTACTTAACAAGAAAATCTTTTAACAGTGATACCAATTTTGGTACTTGGATGTAGGACTCCATTGCTAACTGATACCTACGGACCTCCCAAAACCTGCATGCTATTTTGCACATGCTGGAAATACCAAGTCTAAGGATGCAGATTCTCAGGCAGGATAACTTTGCAACTTCACTTTTTTAAGGATAGCAAAAGCTACTATTGAAAAAACATGGGACGCAATAGAAGATTGGTGGACACATCCAGTAACAGAATTGAATGATGATAGTAGGCACAATAAAGCACAATTAAAATTAGCAGACAAAATAACTTCAAATAGCTCATGATTTTTTCAGAAGTGTTTTTGAATTTGAATTAACCAGCTATGATAATATTTATGCAGTAGAGTTCTCCAGGTAGCCTGGGACCAAATCACTTCCGCCCCTTTTCTGCTTGTAGTTCTCAAGAATAACTGTAGAATGTTCTAAGAATGCAACACCTTGAGGTAAAAAGGAACTGGCTGGAACAGCCTGGGCTCTGTTTTAGCCTCCCCTAGAAACAGGATGTCCTTCAGTGCTTTATCCCAGCAAGTAATGTCACCTCTGGTGCATAAAATCCAGAGTAGATTGCTTTCCATGGTCCCTCAGCTGTAGTACAAGTAGGGCATGCATACTTGAGACTCCATCCCCTCTGGGCAGCTTTCTTGATCCTTGGGTATCAGCTTGTAATGAATCCTAGGCTTTTATTCTCCCTTGTTGTCTGTCTGTAAGTAGTAAGTCCAGTTCATGTAACCTGTTGTGTGCATGTGTGTTCTGTCTCACAGGACTTAGACAAGCTACTAACCAGTGCACAGTGAACCTGTTTCATTATTTACTTATAATAATAAAAACATCGATATCTACTGAAGAGTTGGAAATCAATATTACGTATGTACATTTCATAAATTCTAATGACTGAAATAGAGTGTTTTAAAATTTACCTTGGTGTCTTTTTGTAGTTACATGCCTGCATTGTTGATTATGCATCATTGATCATATGGATCATGTAGTCATACTAAAATCATAATAAAACTTTAAAAGGATATTTTTACTTCTTTAGCTTGTTTACTTTTAGATTTACATATCAGAAAATGACATGAGAAATTATGATATAATTTCAAGTTGTTTGTATTATCAGGCTAAACTGTTGTGGGTCGACTGTAGGTTCTCCATTCAGAACGCTACACTTTGACTTCTTTTGGAGAACAGGCACTACATAAATCAGTCACACCAAGTCTTGCTGTTAATTTTAGATAAACTTTCATTGACATTTGCACATTCAATTCATTAAGAAATTGTTGTTTTACTGGGCAAAAATTAATTCATTCACAAATAGTCACTTACAAGCAGAAATCATTAAAATTTTAAATTTTCTTAAGGCATAGATTAGCCATTTGCCACATTATTTTTTTTAATCATTTTAGCACAGGAAATAGTGAGGCAAAATGACAGTTTTCCATCTGTGATATTTGAGGTGTGAAGGAAATGTGTTGTGCTTTTTTTCTAACTTGTAAAAGGGATTTAGGGGTGCTTTCCAAATGAAGAAAATATTTTTACACAGCTGCAATGCAATGTAATGGACAGAGAAATAGTCTTAACTCTTGAAGGACTTCAAATTTGGAATATAATATCACCAACAATACACACTTGCAGAACAATTCACAGTTTCCAAGTTACTTTTATATTCATTATCTCAACTGAGCCTCACAAACCCCATAGAAACAGGGAGAAAGGTAAAAATTATTCTAATTTTCTTAAAAAGTTAGCTTTATTTGTTGCTGATTAGAAAACTAATATCTGCTTATTATATGAAAATAAAAAATTATTTACATTCCACTGTACAGATAACCACTGTAAATATTTCCATGTATACACACAAAGAGTTTTTCTTAGTAATATTCAAAACATACACATATTATACATGATGATGAATCTTAAACTGTTTTTTATACGCCATTAGCATATTTTGTGTCAGTTAATTAGATATCTACATCATGATTTTAAAATGGCTATTTATTTTATCCTATTTTAGAATCAGAATTTAAATACCCTTTTTAGTAAGACTGAGGTTGCTAGAAAACCAGTCACAGTGAGGTGAAATGGGGACTCCTTAATTATTACCATTAAATACAGTTGATGTGTGTTAAATAATATTTTCAAAATATCACCCAGATATATAGGGTTAAATTCTGTAAACAAACAAATAAATAGAAAAGCTGTCCTTCACTACAAAACAATAAAATGAAAGCTAAATATTTCCTGGCTGAATTTTTGAAATGTAAACACTCATTGTAAGATACTTTGAACTAAATGTAAATTGAAAGATAATATTTGGCTGGGAAATAAATGACAATTTGGCCATTATTGCCTAACACAACCCCCTTCACAATTCCTCATTATAAACAGAAATCCATTTGGTTTGCCAGAATCAACCTCATAATTGATAAAGATAAGGGGATTATTTTAAAATCTGTAGTGCAACCCAGCTTGATTACTTTCTGTGACCTTTGGATTTCTTAAAAAAAATTCAGCCTTAAGCAGTCTATCTTAAAAAAAAAATCAAATTGGAGTCTAATCCTGATTTAAAATATCTTAAAATATTTCTTAGTTATCTTTCTCATTTTGTCTAAGGGCTTTAGAATGCTCTGTAGACATTATCTCATTAATTCTTAGAGGATCCCGAGGCAGCAATTGTAGGAGAGATTTTCCTATTACCATCGCTGTTCCCATGAAATGGAGACCCCAGGAGGTTCCATGAATTGCCCAAGGTTATAGACTGAAGCTGAGGAGTAGCTAAACCCAGACTCCAGGTCCCAGGGCTCCCTCTCCATATGGCATTTCCTCTATGCAATAAATAACGTAGCCATTCTGAAAGCTGGCTCTTAGATCATGTTCTATGTGGCAGAATTCAAGTTAATATGAGTTTCTCAGTGTTTTGATATTTATTTTAGATAGAGGTTGTGTATACTTATGAAATACATGAAATGCACCACTCTCAATTCAGTTATTTGGTCCTCTTAAGGATCTCTGGAGATCGTCCTGTAATTGCTATGACTATAGAGATTGGTATTTATCATTAAGATTGAAATGGCAATATCAGCTCATTCACTGTTTCATCACCCATTGTATATAAACATGAGAGGAGTTTAAATAAGTTGAATAAAAGGTTACTCAAAGTGTGACAAACATGGTGACTCATCAGAAAATCACAGACTGAATGCTACAAATTCTTCTAAGTCAGGTAAATACAATTTTTAAAACATAGCATACTTGAAAAAACAAACTAGTATTTTCTTCCTTGAATGTAGTTCCCTCCCATTAATTTTAAAATTAGCTAGAAAGTTAACACATTTTTTAAAATAGTGGGCTTCCCACTGCTTCTTCCTGACATGAAGTCATAATCCCGTTTGTGTCATCATAACCATTTCCATAGCAACTAACGGTGATATTAGAACTCAAAGACTGAAGCTTCAAGAGGGAAAGGAACTATAAGGACAGATAATCTCTTATAAATAAAGATTATGTTTTCAAGCAGATGTTACTAACAGAAAAGAAATGAATGGAAAGATTACCCACATTAAGGGAAAATCATAATTAGAATGTAGATGTTTATTAAGTAATCATTCAGCTAGTGATCTCTTTTCTAGAATAAAAGAAATTGAAAAATGGAAAAGAAAGGGAAATATATAAATGAGAGGATCTTTTATGGACTAATTATGTTAAATACAAGAGTCTATATATTTCTTAAGTAAATCTGAGGATGCTTCGCATTTGATGCACACTGAGAAAGGTGTGCCATAAACCATGTTCATGTATGAGTGATATGAGCAGTTTAATGCTAATTATCAGAGTAGAGATTATATCTCACATATTCAAATTATTTTCTTATTGCCTTGCCATACACAGCATGATTTAAAAGTTTCAGATTCATTTGATTCCTTCATGTGTTAGTGGGCATATACACCCAATACTGTAGGGTACCAAGAAATGTTAGCTTATCCTCTACACAAACTAAAAAAGTATTTTTTCATTTATTTCTGTAGTGATGAAAAGATAGGTAAGGGAAGGATAGTGTGGTAGGCAGCTTCTAAGTTGGCCCCCAATAAGCCCTGCTCCTTGATATTTATAGTCTCATAGAAGCTCCCTCTGGTGTGTGTTGGACTGACCAATTCACTTACAATACAATATGACAGGAGTAATAGAATATTAATTCTGGCATAAGTTATAAAAGAACTATGGCTTTCTTCCTGGACACTCCTCAGGCTGTTCAATTTGGGAAAGCCAGCTGTCATGTCTTGACAGCGTGACCAACTGTCTGAGTTTTCCTGAAACTTTCCTGCATTTAGCTCTTAAAGTCCAGTATATGAAACAGTTGATCACTTTAGCAAGAGGCTCATGTAAGTAAGCTTGGAAAACCCTGAGGTCGCCAATAGCCATGTGAGTCAACTTGGAAGAATATGTTCTACAGAAAGGGTCAGCAACCCTTTTCTGTAGAAGGTCAGATAGTAAATAGCTTAGGCCTTGCAGGTCATGTGGTCTTTGTTGAGATGATTTAATGGTACCTTGATTTGTTTTAATTAAGTATGGTAAGACATACAGATATGAAAACAATTTATCATAAGGGAAGAAGGTTTTATTATAGGCACAGTCCCCTAGAAGCAGGAGGCATGGCATGCCACATAGGGCTACTCAAGGAAGCACCAAGGTGAGATGAGTGGGCAGAGGCAGGTGCTGTGAGCAAGAACTTTATTGTGGTTTTTGAGGGAAGGAATGGATGAGGTGAGGTAAACAAGCTAAGCAGACTTAGGTTTGGGTTGTTGGAATAATTTTGGTGGAATATGGACTAAAGGAGCTGTTCCTAATTGTCTAGTACCTGGCCCTGATGTGATTGGCCAGGAGGATACTGTGAAGACTCAATAAAAGGAGCAGTTAGAGGCTTAGGCTCTAGATTTGTTGGTTTGCATATCAAAAGTGTGCTGGCAGGCAAGTTGTTTACTATTTCTAGGAATCAGCTAACCCTGGAAGGGGCTGCCCTTTCAGGTCAGCGAGGTACCAGATATCAGAGTATCAAGAATACAGAAGTTAAGAACATGTAGGTAACACACACAGGTACTGAATTCTGCTGTTATAGCACGAAAACAGCTATAGACAATAATGTGTACCAATGAGCATGGCTGTGTTACAATAAAATATAGCATGCTGACTTCTGTTTAATGCCTGCCAATAGCCACTTGACTTGAGTAAGGTTGGAGGTAGGTCTTCTCCAATTGAACCATGAGATGAGAACACAGTTCTGGCCCCAGCTTTCTTGCATTCTCATAAGAGGCCTTGAGCCAGAGACACCCAGCAAAGCCATACCCAGATTCCCAACCCATAGAAACTATGAGATAATAAATATTTGTTATTTGTAGACAATATGTTTTGAGGTATTTGTTATGCAGCAATAGATGACTAATATACATGAGTTGGGTAGAATTATTACAGAGGGTAAAGAAAATGACATCAGCAATATGGTGGAATAGGAGGTCTCCAACTCATAAGCCCCCACAGTAACAATAATTTTGCAGCCATCCATGGACAAAAGTGACTTAGTGAAAGCTTTGGGGTTCAGGTAGAAGGCTGTAAAATTCCGGTGGAGCCCAAGAGCTAGTGGGGCCATTTTGAGAGGATAGACCCATGTTCAGGTGGCAGGCTTGCCAATGTGGTCCAGACTCAGGACCTGGAAATGGCCCTGTACCCCTGTGAACTTATTTACAGCCCCATTTCACCTTAGTCTTGCTACCAGAACCATCCATCAAGGGACCTTGGAGGAGTCATGCCCACTTGTGCCTTAGAGGACAGGATCACCAACGTTGGTCATAACAGTGGACCCTAAAATGGCCCTATCACTAAGATCTAGCTCCTCTCAGCACTGGTATGAGAACAATTGTGGCTGACTGCCATGGTTTCTACTTGAGACCATCATTACAACAGTTACTACTGTCACTACTTGAGACCGTCATTATGAGACTGAACGAAGGGGGATGAACGTAGA
Source organism: Hylobates moloch (assembly GCF_009828535.3). Classification (NCBI taxonomy): domain Eukaryota; kingdom Metazoa; phylum Chordata; class Mammalia; order Primates; family Hylobatidae; genus Hylobates; species Hylobates moloch. Next base: position 53,648,741 of record NW_026652285.1, on the reverse strand, counting down.
AATGAAAACTTAAGACAGAAGAAACTGTTTTCCAGGGGAAGAAGAAGAGAGCTCACTGCTTCTAGTGAGCAAAGGTAGCCACCCTGAGCTTCTACAGCCCTTTATATTTATTGGGTAGAAAGAACAGGAAGGAGGAGGTAACAACTGGTCAGCTGCTTGATTGATCACAGGTTCATGTTATTGCTAACAGGCTTCAGATTTGCCTAATCACAAGAATTACTTGTGTCTGGGTCATGACAGTCCTCAGCATTCGTTCTGGGTGGGAGACAAGTTTGTCAGTTTGCCAACATCCTGCTTTCATGAGAATAGTTTGCTGTTTACTCATATAGCCTCCAGTGGTATACTGAGTTGATCACGACCGTCATTCTTTTGTCCTTCAACAAACAATCTTGCCTACACAGATACCCCGAGGAAGACATGTGTATCTTAGTCCCTGGAGCAGGTCTGCCTATGTCAGTTCCACAGCAGATCCTGAAGTGGCCCTATTCCTCAGCTGTAGTCCCTCACAGCTACAGTCTGAGACAGTCCTGCTTGCCCAGAGACACAGAGGGAAACAAAAATGTTCATGCAGGCCTCCTTATATCAGTTTCACTAAGGATCTTGAAACTGTCTTGTAATTTGGCTCTAGCCTCCCTCAGCTGCAGTCTGAGAGCACTCTTTCCCACCCAAGATCCTAGAGAGAGATACACCTGTCTGTATCTACAGAGGCAAGACTAGACCTGAAGCAACCCTGTGACTTGGTCCCAACCTTCTCAGCTGCAGTCCAGGGCCAGCACTGACTGCCCAGGGATGCACCCAGTGACCCAGTAAGACTACTCTGAGAGACCTGGAGGAAGCCACACCATTTGTGTACCTGGTAACAAGCCTACCAACTGTGGACTCTGAAGTGGTTGCTCATTCCAGCACCAGCCCTACTGACCAAGGTCCTGGAGGCAATACAGTCCAGCTAGGGAGCAGACAGGATTCACATCTGCTTGAGCCCCTGGTAACAGACCTACCAACCACAGACCTTATTGTAAACTCAGCAAAACTCACATGACCTGGCTCCAACAACACTCAACTACAATCTTGGAGGCAATCCTGTCAGCCTGGGGGCTCAACTTGAGAAGATTTTTATTTGCCAAAAACAGTCTGTAAAGACTGGAAGTAGTATTTGCTCCTTCAAATGCATAGATACCAATGCAAAGCTACATAGATAAAAAAGAATCAAGCAAATATGACATCACTGAAAGAAACTAATACAGCTAATAAAGTTACTAATAAGCTGTAGTAACCAACCCCAAGGAAATAGAGATCTATGGATTGTCTAAAAGAGAATTCAAAATAGTTATCTTAAAGAAGCTCAATGAGATACCAGTAAACCCAGATAGTCAATGAAAGAAAATTAGAAAAACCATGGATTAACAAAATGAGAAATGTAATATAGAATAAGAAATAACAATGAACCAGAAATCCTAGAGCTGAAGAATACCATAATAGAACTGGAAGACTCAATTGAGATCATTAACAGCAGAATCAATTAGGCACAAGAAAGAATTAATGAACCTAAAGACAGACCATTTGAAATTAACCAATTAGATGAACAAAAAGAAAAAAATAAAGCATAAAGAACTTATGGGACATCAAGTATAAGAATTGTATAATTATAGGAGTTTCAGAAGGAAAAACAAGAGAGAAAGGGCAGAAAGCATATTTAAAGAAGTGCTGGCTGAAAACCCCAAATCGTGTAGAGAATATGGACATCTAGATTCATTTCCAAAGGAAATAAGATCAACATTTCAGAGACATCTGCACTACCATGCTCACTGTGGCATTACTCACAATATCCAAGATACAGAAACAATCTAAACGTTCATCTAAGGATGGATAGATAAGGAAAATGTGATGTATAATGGAATATTACTCAGCATGAAAAAAGATGGAAATCTTGCCATTTGCAGCAACATGGATACACTTACAGGACATTATACTAAGTGAAGTAAGCCAGACTCCAAATGACAAATATCATTTGATCTCACCTACGTGTAAAATCTAAAAAAGTTAAACTGATGGAAGCAGATAATAGAATGGTGGCTTTCAGGGGCTGGGGGTAGGGGAAAAGAAGATATGTTGGTCAAAAGGTATAAACTTTCAGTTACACGATGAATAAGCTCTGAGTATCTAATGTACAGTGTGGTGACTATAGTTAAAAATACTATATTGTTTACTTGAAATTTGATATGAGAGCAGATTTTAAGTGTCCTCACCACACACATGTATACACACACACGTAACTCTGAGTAGTGATATATTAATTAATTTGACTGTGGTAATTATTACACTATGTGTGTGTGCATGTGTGTGTGTACAACAATAATCATGTTGTACATCTTGCACATAGACAATTGTTGTTTGTTGATTAAATATTTTAAAATTTTAAAAAATCAGAGTCTTGGAAATAATCCTGAGTTTTTTGTTTTTTTTTTTGAGACAGAGTCTTGCTCTGTCGCCCAGGCTGGAGTGCAGTGGCGTGATCTCGGCTCACTGCAAGCTCCGCCTCCTGGGTTCATGCCATTTTCCTGCCTCAGCCTCTCCGAGTAGCTGGGGCTACAGGCGCCCACCACCACACCCGGCTAATTTTTTGTATTTTTAGTAGAGACAGGGTTTCACCGTAGTCTCGATCTCCTGACCTTGTGATCTGCCCACCTCGGCCTCCCAAAGTGCTGGGATTACAAGCGTGAGTCACTGTGCCTAGCCAATCCTGAGTTTTTAATCATCCTTCTTTTTTGTTTTGCGTTTCATACTGGAGCCTCTTCTACAAAATTTGTAATAAGTAATTAGTGAGACTGCTTCACCATTTCCTCTGGAAAATTTTTAGCTCTCTGGCAGCCCAGTTCATTTTTGGATAATTCCAATTGCTTAGAAAGGCAGTTCTTGCAGTTGAAGTAGAGAAGCAAAGCTCTCCCTCTTAAAATTGTGTATCACTGCCCTCCCTGCAGTTCTGAGGCTTGGCCCACTAATCCAGTGACTTCAAAACTTGATTTGTGGACAGTATACCTATCATATTTGACATCTTGTGAAAACTGTTTTTTTTATAAACAATCCCCTCCTCTATACAATCACATTATTTTCAGTAATAATAATGTGATAATCACTCACTATTACTAATTATTGTTTGTTTTTAAACAAATAATCTTAAAAGAATAAATTTTCATTTTAGATATATTATTCAAATTAATAACTTGTCCTATGAACTAAAATTTGCACTCACCAAACAGAAATAGTATACTTCACGGTTTGTAATTTGTATCACTCACTAGTTTATATTTTAAGCACAAACAAATCTCTAAGTGGTCACATAGAATAACAAAACTTCTATAACTCAAGTTCTGTTTCTTCATTTTTGCAATCATTCTATTAATATTTTTTATTTAAAATTTGTCTAAACACAAAAATAAGTAATACCACAGAGACTGGGGACATAGACTGTAGCCAAAGTAAGACTGAATGCTTCAGAACCATTAGAAACTTACTCCAGAAACCCGTTCCTACAACTAATTCTAGTGTATTGGAAGCTGGGAGTTTTCCAAATTAACTTCCATGAAGAACATGGTATAAGTAATAATGGGATACTCTGAATCTTACATATATATTATTAAAACACCAGAGGAAAAGGCGAAATAGTTATTTGATCTGAAGAGAAACCACTGAATATTCAGGAAACCCATCTCACGTGCAGAGACACAAATGGGCTCAAAATAAAGGGATGGAGGAAGATCTACCAAGCAAATGGAAAACAAAAAAAGGCAGGGGTTGCAATCCTAGTCTCTGATAAAACAGACTTTAAACCAACAAAGATCAAAAGAGACAAAGAAGGCCATTACATAATGGTAAAGGGATCAATTCAACAAGAAGAGCTAACTATCCTAAATATATATGCACCCAATACAGGAGCACCCAGATTCAGAAAGCAAGTCCTTAGAGACCTAGAAAGAGACTTAGACTCCCACACAATAATAATGGGAGACTTTAACACCCCATTGTCAACATTAGACAGATCAACGAGACAGAAAGTTAACAAGGATATCCAGGAACTGAACTCAGCTCTGCACCAAGCTGACCTAATAGAGATCTACAGAACTCTTCACCGCAAATCAACAGAATATACATTCTTTTCAGCATCACACCACACCTATTCCAAAATTGACCACATAGTTGGAAGTAAAGCTCTCCTCAGCAAATGCAAAATAATAGAAATCATAACAAACTGTCTCTCAGACCACAGTGCAATCAAACTAGAACTCAGGATTCAGAAACTCACTCAAAACCACTCAACTACATGGAAACTGAACAACCTGCTCCTGAATGACTACTGGGTACATAACGAAATGAAGGCACAAATAAAGATGTTCTTTGAAACCAATGAGAACGGAGACACAACATACCAGAATTTCTGGGACACATTCAAAGCAGTGAGTAGACGGAAATTTATAGCACTAAATGCCCACAAGAGAAAGCAGGTAAGATCTAAAATTGACACCCTAACATCACAATTAAAAGAACTAGAGAAGCAAGAGCAAACACATTCAAAAGCTAGCAGAAGGCAAGAAATAACTAAGGTCAGAGCAGAACTGAAGGAAATAGAGATGCAAAAAACCCTTCAAAAAATCAATGAATCCAGGAGCTGGTTTTTTGAAAAGATCAATGAAATTGACAGACCGATAGCAAGACTAATAAAGAAGAAAATAGAGAAGAATCAAATAGATGCAATAAAAAATGATAAAGGGGATATCACCACCAATCCCACAGAAATACAAACTACCATCAGAATACTATAAACACCTCTATGCAAATAAACTAGAAAGTCTAGAAGAAATGGATAAATTCCTCGACACATATACCCTCCCAAGACTAAACCAGGAAGAAGTTGAATCTCTGAATACACCAACAACTGGCTCTGAAATTGAGGCAATAATTAATAGCTTACCAACCAAAAAAAGTCCAGGACCAGATAGATTCACAGCCGAATTCTACCAGAGGTACAAGAAGGAGCTGGTACCATTCCTTCTGAAACTATTCCAATCAATAGAAAAAGAGGGAATCCTCCCTAACACATTTTATGACGCCAGCATCATCCTGATACCAAAGCCTGGCAGAGACACAACCAAAAAAGAGAATTTTAGACCAATATCCTTGATGAACATTGATGCAAAAATCCTCAATAAAATACTGGCAAAGTGAATCCAGCAGCACATCAAAAAGCTTTTCCACCATGATCAAGTGGGCTTCATCCCTGGGATGCAAGGCTGGTTCAACATATGAGAATCAATAAACGTAATCCAGCATATAAACAGAATCAATGACAAAAACCACAGGATGATCTCAATAGATGCAGAAGAGGCCTTTGACAAAATTCAACAATGCTTCATGCTAAAAACTCTCAATAAATTAGGTATTGATGGGACGTATCTCAACATACTAAGAGCTATCTCTGACAAACCCACAGCCAATATCATACTGAATGGGCAAAAACTGGAAGCATTCCCTTTGAAAACTGGCACAAGACAGGGATGCCACTCCTATTCAACATAGTGTTTGAAGTTCTGGCCAGGGCAATTAGGCAGGAGAAGGAAATAAAGGGTATTCGATTAGGAAAAGAGGAAGTCAAATTGTCCCTGTTTGCAGATGACATGATTGTATATCTAGAAAACCCTATCATCTCAGCCCAAAATCTCCTTAAGCTGATAGGCAACTTCAGCAAAGTCTCAGGATACAAAATCAATGTGCAGAAATCACAAGCATTCTTATACACCAATCACAGACAAACAGAGAGACAAATCATGAATGAACTCCCATTCACAATTGCTTCAAAGAGAATAAAATACCTAGGAATCCAACTTACAAGGGATGTGAAGGACCTCTTCAAGGAGAACTACAAACCACTGCTCAATGAAATAAAAGATGATACAAACAAATGGAAGAACATTCCATGCTCATGGGTTGGAAGAATCAATATCGTGAAAATGGACATACTGCCCAAGGTAATTTATAGATTCAATGCCATCCCCATCAAGCTACCAATGACTTTCTTCACAGAATTGGAAAAAAATACTTTAAAGTTCATATGCAACCAAAAAACTGCCCGCATCGCCAAGTCAATCCTAAGCCAAAAGAACAAAGCTGGAGGCACCACGCTACCTGACTTCAAACTACACTACAAGGCTACAGTAACCAAAACAGCATGGTACTGGTACCAAAACAGAGATATAGATCAATGGAACAGAACAGAGCCCTCAGAAATGATGCTGCATATCTACAACTATCTGATCTTTGACAAACCTGACAAAAACAAGAAACGGGGAAAGGATTCCCTATTTAATAAATGGTGCTGGGAAAACTGGCTAGCCATATTAGAAAGCTGAAACTGGATCCCTTCCTTACACCTTATACAAAAATTAATTCAATATGGATTAAAGACTTAAATGTTAGACCTAAAACCATAAAAACCCTAGAAGAAAACGTAGGCAATACCATTCAGGACATAGGCATGGGCAAGGACTTCATGTCTAAAACATCAAAAGCAATGGCAACAAAAGCCAAAATTGACAAATGGGATCTAATTAAACTAAAGAGCTTCTGCACAGCAAAATAAACTACCATCAGAGTGAACAGGCAACCTACAGAATGGGAGAAAATTTTTGCAACATACTCATCTGACAAAGGGCTAATATCCAGAATCTATAATGAACTCAAACAAGTTCACAAGAAAAAAACAAACAACCCCATCAAAAAGTGGGCAAAGGATATGAACAGACACTTCTCAAAAGAAGACATTTATGCAGCCAACAGACACATGAAAAAATGCTCATCATCATTGGCCATCAGAGAAATGCAAATCAAAACCACAATGAGACACCATCTCACACCAGTTAGAATGGTAATCATTAAAAAGTCAGGAAACAACAGGTGCTGGAGAGGATGTGGAGAAATAGGAACACTTTTACACTGTTGGTGGGAATGTAAACTAGTTCAACCATTGTGGAAGTCAGTGTGGCGATTCCTCAGGGATCTAGAACTAGAAATACCATTTGACCCAGACATCCTATTACTGGGTATATACCCAAAGGATTATAAAACATGCTGCTATAAAGAAACAGGCACACGTATGTTTATTGCGGCACTATTCACAATAGCAAAGACTTGGAACCAACCCAAATGTCCAACAATGATAGACTGGATTAAGAAAATGTGGCACATATACACCATGGAATACTATGCAGCCATAAAAATGATGAGTTCATGTCCTTTGTAGGGACATGGATGAAGCTAGAAACGATCATTCTCAGCAAACTGTCTCAAGGACAAAAAGCAAACACTGCATGTTCTCACTCATAGATGGGAACTGAACAATGAGAACACATGGACACAGGAAGGGGAACATCACACACCCGGGCCTGTTTTAGGGTTGGGGGAGGGGAGAGGGATAGCATTAGGAGATATACCTAATGTTAAATGAGGAGTTAATGGGTGCAGCACACCAACATGGCACATGTATACATATGTAACAAACCTGCACATTGTGCACATGTACCCTAAAACTTAAAGTATAATAAAAAAAAAGAAAACAAAAATGGAAAAATAATAAAAAATAAAATAAAAAAATAAAACACCAGAGGAGCTACAATAGTTATTTTCAATGGAGACTAACAAAAGTTTTTTGGTGAAGGAGTATTTTTTCACTGACATTGTTTAGAATTGCTGGTACATGGTGATAATAAAAAGCAGATCAGTTATTAATTGTATTAATTATTATTTCTAAATCATCTTCAGACAATGCACCCTCTATTGCCTGCACCTAGGGCAGATTTCCTTGGCTGCTCACCTTTGGCATCTCCCTGGATTTTGGAAGTCCACTCTATATGGCTGGAATAAGCAGAGCTTCTCTAGTTAAAATTTGGACAGAGAACTCTATATCACTTGTTCCATGCATGGAGGTAGAAGGTGGGGTAATCAAGATCTACCTGAGGCATTTCTGGAGAAATACTAGGGCTCCACAGAAGAAACTTACAAATCAAAGAGAAATCTACCCAGAAGCTCCACAGTGCATATGTGATCGTGATAGAAGGAGGCTTGAAATGTTCAGCACCAAAAGCTATTCTGTGGAAAAATTTCTAAACTGTCAATAGTTAAAAACACCTTTCTATCAACTATGCTACAAGAAAGGCTGAAGTGTCTCTCCATTTGCTCTATCTTTTATTCTCTTCTATATAGAAACATAGAAATTAATATTACAACATTGTTGTTATAGGAAAAGTTGTTCAGGGAGTCCGCAGTCCAAAACGTAGGCTAAAAAGTACCATAAAGGTGTGAGTTAGGCAATTAACTAACAAAAACATTGTTCTTTTTTCCTGGACTTTGGGATATTTCTAGTATTTGTCAACACTTTAAAACTCTGAAATTTCTAAATAAATATTAATCTACATATATAATGTTCTTTTCTTTAAAAGGGTGCCCAAATTACATAAGCTTTAGGTCTCACAAAATCTGGGCCACTCCTGGTGGAAAGCATCAGTGTGGTCAAACTGTGTCTCTCCTCCTCCCTCTTCTTTCTCTCTTTTTCCTTCTCACCCTCCTCATTTTTTTTTTCTTAACAAATAATGAAATGAAACAAAAAGAGGTCAAGTCTATCCTCTGTCTGCATAAAAGTCCTTAAAATAAATGATGGCCACTTTCACATCTCCCTAAATGCTTCTCTTTTTCTTTGACTAAACTTTCTTAGAATTGCTTTTGCTGTGTCTTCAGACTTTAGTCCAGTGCTAGCAATGTAACAGGGACTCTTACTACCCTCCTGAATAAGTGAGTTCTTACTTTCTTTAATATTTTCTCATATTATTTGTTTCCAGATCTATAACATGTAAACCATCTTTTTCCTTTTCTGAGCACATCCTGGTTTGCTGATATCCCTCTCAAATTGCAGCACCCAAAACTATTCACATGACTTGACTTGACTTGTTCTGTTTAATATTCACTAATTAAAATACTCAACCCTTCCCCATGCCGCTGCTAGGAGAGATCTTGGACTCTTGCTTAACCTACAGCTAGAGGGGCTTCTATCTTTTCATTCTTGCCTTAAGATATGGCTTTGTTCTGACCATTCAACAATCTCAGCATTCAACTATGAGTGAGATGAAGAAATTGCGTACAGACATTGCCTACAGCTCACGTCTAACACATGGGTTTTGACCTGGGGAACGGGGATACAGGACGACAGAGTATGCAGTGACATTCCTAAATTCTTCAATTCACTAGGAAAAGGCAGCATTTATGGTGCCTGCCTAGAAATTCCTTAGATATAAATTATGGGTCTCCAGTTGACAATATCGCATTTCTAAAAGTGGACATAGGCAAAACCGTGCAACGCAAAGTTTGCCTATGAGACCCCGCCACTCTTCTTTTTGCCAACTCTTCCCTGAATGCTAAATCTCTCTGACTACTGTCCTGGCACTCTGCTGTTTTCATGTGGTTTCCTGGAAAACTTCTCTGCCCACCCCCTCTCATTTCTCCAGTTTCTTAGCAGGTTTTATGTTCCTCACCTCTTTTTCAGTAATCACCACCTAGCAATTAATTGATCTTCAATGTCTGCTCAACTCATTCATATCTAGCTGTCATAAACATATAATGTTGATGCCATTAAGAAAATAAGGCTATTCCAAGTCATTTGGATAGTTACACCAAAGCCAGAAACTAGGGATTTCCCAGTAAGAATGTACCTGAGACACACTGCAATGCTTTCTGTTTTATTCTACTTCATTCCCAATGCTGATCAATTCTCACTGATTTTGTATTATTATCCACCATAGGGTCACATCCATCATTTCAAAATCACTGCTATAGAGGAAGCCTCACAGCATCCTTTGTCATGGGCCACAGTAGTGAATGCACCCTATAAGAAATTGTGTTGCAGCTGTGCACAGAACACAGCACAGGAGAGTTGAGGATTTGAGGGAACAGAGAGTACATTTGCCTCCCACCTCAGCAGAGCAGGTTGCTCTTGGTACAGTTTTTTCTCTTGTATTCTCAGTAACAATGTGATAACACCATATGCATTATTTTGCACTTCTCTGGCCTGATTCCTGAAATATGCATAATAAGGAAAATGAATAGCACTAATGTCATTTTGTTAAATATGCCTATTATAGAGATGCTATGGTTCAGTGCTAATAGAGTTTTTTGGTCTTTTTGAGTTCCTGATGTTGCATGCTACAGTGATTTATGGAAGGCCAAAGTGTTTTACCTCAATGAAGGTCTGTCATGTTAAACACCCACTGCTCCCTGCCTATTTTGTACCACAGCCCACATTAATTTCCCTGTAACTTAATCCATGCATTCAATCCACCATAAGTCCTATCTCCAAAATATATCACGTATATAGAGATATATATATAGACATGACACCATCTCCCCAGCCCCCATCCTATTTCAAGCCACTACCATATCTTGCCTACCATACTACAAAGGCTTCCTAACTGGTATCTCTGCCCCTAGTGTTGCCCTCCTACAGTCCATTGTTCACCCTATAGTCAAGTTGTTAATTTCAGATGGAAACTAGGCACAGTCATATCTCTGCTTCAAAAAATGTGAAGAAAGGTGGTATATGTGTATCTGTGTGTGTGTTTGCATGAAAACAGCTTCTCTCTCTCTCAACTAGCACATTTTCTGCCCGAAATGTGCAGAAACTCTACCTGAAATGTGCAGCTTTTCCAGCAGTTACAATCTTTAATTGTAGTATTAAAAGTAATGGCAAAAACTGCAATTACTTTTGCAGTAAACTAATATTAATAGTTCTGCATGAACGCAAAAACAAAGGTGGTACAAAATGAAAAGCAATAATTCAGTTGTCCAGCTGAACTAACCCTTTCTCTCTCTCCCTCTCTGTCTCACACACACACACACACACACACACACACACACACACTAACAAGCAGCTTTTCAATCTTAAACCTGGCCATGGCTTCCAGTGCCTAGCTCATCTGGCCCTGCCTCCTTCTGTTATTAGGTGTCAGGTACTCTCCCTCTCCTCATTATGCATCAGCACCTTCTCATCCTCCAAACTGGTTGAGCTTCTGTCCAGCTCATGGTATCCTTTAGATAATGAGCACCTTTTCATTCTTCATGTCTCTGCTCGAAGGCACCTCAAAGAAGCCTTTCCTAAAGCAGCACTTCAATGCCAATGTTGGATATTTTCTTTGTCACATTCATCATAATTGTTTGTTCCTTTATTTGCTTATTTTTTGTCTCCTTCTATCAGACTATAATACCTTAAGAGACATGTTCTCCATTTAATTACAGTACTTAGAATAGTGCTTGTTGCATAGTAGGCCCTCAACAGATATATGAAAATTAAGGCTTCCTTTAATATGATGTGTGTTATGTTAAAATGAAGGAAAGTGGTATTTAGGCATTTTTTTATGTTAACAAGATAATGAAATCCTATTGTGCTCTGTACTTTTCACAACTGAAAGTTATTTTCAGAATATATGAAAATGCAATTTACCACTTAGTTGATTATTAAAAAATGTTTATTCCTCAAATGATTGTGCTAATGAATGTTGATTAGAGAAAATGTACATTATATTTTCCCTATTTAATAAAAGTTAGTGCTGGTTTAAGATTTCCAGTCTGCCCACACTAATGTTCACAGATAGTTACTATTTCAAGGCAAATGGTAACAGATAAAAGCACTCCATTTAAGCTGACAATGTTCTTTATAGTTTTTCTTAGCAAGCAATCTCCATAACCGTTAAATAAAGAAGATTGTCCAACAAGAGTATATTCAAATATTTGTCTCCTATTTTTTGTTACAGGAATATTTGTTGAGGAGTTTTTCAGGATACTTTACAGCAGTGCTAGGTTAACAGATAGCCAAGATCTAAATTTCTTAAGCTCATTTTGGAATCATGAAACTCCTAAAAATTCTGTACATATTTAAGAAAAGCTAGTTTGTTGTCTGGATATTGTAACTCCTCAAAAGCATTATTTTTAATTTATTTGGGAATTTACATACTGTTTTCCATAATGCTGTACCAATCTATATGCCCACTAACAGTATACTAGGATTCCATTTTCTCCACACTCTCACCAACATTTGTTGCTTATCTTTTTGATAATAGCCATGACACCAAGTATGAGGGGATATCTCACTGCGGTTTAATTTTGCATTTCCCTGATGACTAGTGTTGTAGAGCACCTTTTTATATACCTGTTGGTCATTTTTATATCTTCTTTAGGAAGAACTCTGTTCAGGTCCTTTTCCCCTTTTTAAATCAGGTGATTTATTTTCTGAAATTGAGTTAAAAGAGCTCTTTGAAATTTTTAGATATTAACCTTTTATCAGATACATGGTTTGCAAATATATTTTTTCTAACCCAGAAGTTGCTTTTTTCATTTTGTTGATTGTATCCTTTGCTGTGCAGAAGCTTTTTAGTTTGATGCAATCCCCTTTATTCATTTTTGCTTCTGTCACATGAGCTTTTGGTAAGATAGCCAAAAATCATTGCCAAGGCCAATATCGAGGGGATTTTCTCTTACGTTCTCTTCTAGGTGTTTTACGGGATCCAGTCTTATATTTGAATCTTTTATCCACTTTGAGCTGATTTTTTTTTGTATGATTTAAGATAAGGCTCCAATATAAATTTTATATATTCTTTTGCATGTGAAAACCCAGTTTTCCTATCATCATTTATTGAAGAGACTATCCTTTTCCGATTGTGTCCTCTTGGTGCTTGTGTCAAAATTATTTGACCATACATATTTGAATTTATTTCTGGGCTTTCTATGCTATTTCATTGGTCTGTATTTCCACTTCTATGCTGGTTACATACTGTTTTGATTGTTATATCTTGGTAATATAAGTTTAAATTGGGAAGTGTGATGTTTCCAACTTTGTTTTGCTTTCTTAGTATTATTGCTTTGGATATCCAGGGTATTTTGTGGTTCCAAACCAATTTTAGGAATGTTTCTTTTATTTCTATGAAGAATGTTATTGAAATTTTCATAGGAATTGTGTTTAATCTGTATGCAGTAGATACTTGAACAATGCAGGTTTTAGGAGTGCTGACCTCTCAAGCAGTAGAAAATCCACATATAACTTTTGACTTCCCAAAACTTAACTAAGAGCCTACTGTTGACAAGAAGCCTTGCAAATAACACATACAGTTGATTGGCTCATGTTTTGTATGTTATATGTATTTATATATTATAGTTTTAGAGTAAGAGAAAAAATGCCAATAAGAAAATAATAAAGAGAAAACATATTTACTATTTATTTACTGGAAGTGGATCATCATAAAAGTCTTCATCACCTTTGTCTTCACATTGACTAGGCTGAAGAGGAGGAGTAAAAGGAGGTGTTAGTCTTGCTATCTAGAGGTGGCAGAGGCAGAATAGGTGGAGGAGGTGGAACAGGAGGCAGGAGAGGCAGGCACACTTAGTGCAACTTTTACTAAAAAAAATAAAAAATCATATATAAGTAGACCTATGCAGTTTAAACCAATGTTATTCAAGGGTCAACAGTATTGCTTTGGGCAGTATAAACATTTTAATTATACAACACAATAATGCTTGTATATATACTCAATAGAGATGAAATTACCATCTCATAAAGCTATAAGTACTCCCATGTTTATTGTAACGTTATTCATAATAGCCGAGATATGGAGCCAACATAAGTGATTATCAACAAACGATTTGATACAAAAACCTCTCTCTATATATAGATAAATAGATGGATGGATGGATAAATAGATAGACATAATAAAATCCTATTCAGCCTTGAAAAAGAAGCCAATTTTGCCATTTGCCACAACATAGATGGGCCTAGGGGGCATTATGCTAAGTAAAACAAGCCAGAACAGAAACAAATACACTGCATGATCTTACTTAGATGTGGAATCTTGAAAAAAAAAAAAAAGAGTCAAATACACAGAGATAGAAAATGAAACAACAGTTACCAGGAGTGGGGTTACCAGGAGGAGGAAATGAGGAGATTTAGGTCAAAGAATGCAAAGTAGCAGGTATGTAGGATGAACAAGTCCAGAGATCTAATGAGCAATGTAATGACTATAGTAAATAAAATTATATTGTATTGGATATTTTTGTTAAATAAGTAGACATGAGCTGCTCTTTTCACAAAAAAGCAACTGTATGAGATGATAGATATCACTATAGTAACCATTTTACTATCTATGTGTATCCTATAACATTATGTTGTAAATTTCAAATATACACAATAAGATTTATTTTTTAAAAAATGGAGGGACTGGAACACTCTCTGCCTGCAAACAAAATAAAACAAACAAAAAACATTCTTTTCGGCTCAAGATAAGCTTTCCATTAGAAGCCAGTCCTCACTTGATTAGGACTCTATGCAATCTACATTGAAAATCCTTCTTCATCAGTTAATTATTTCCCAGTAGGTATATTCCTAAATGTATTGAAACACTTTACCCATTCAAGCCAATTAGCCCAAACACTTGTGTTTCTTGGCAAATACTTTAGGTTATACTTCCTTATCACCATCAGAGTTGATTAGGACAGAAAACATTTTTCTCAGCTTTAGAATTTTGTTGCTTCTCAACGTTAACACTATCAGTAGCTGACTTCTCATGAGCACTTACTACTCTTTGTGCCTGTCATTCTTTATTATTTCATTTAATTATCCCTCAAAACCATTGAAATAGATACAATTACTATTCCCATGTTGCAGATGAGAAAAATGAGGGCCAGAGAACTTAGCTAGTTTTCCCTGGATCATATGTCTGGGATTCAAGCCCAGCTAAGTGAATTATGCCATGTGCTCCTAGCCAGTCCATTCCTGTATTTCCACTGTGTGGAACCAGTGGGGGTGGTTTCTGTTTCCCCAGAGCAGATCCTTCTCATCGCTGGCCTTCCTACTTCCCAGTTTCTGTGCTCTAATTGTCTCTCACAAACAGAAGAGTCATGCTGTTACTCATTGGGACATACTCAGAATTACAAAGAGACAGACATTCATCCCCCCACTGTCTCTGCTTGCTGTGTACTTTCTCCCAGCTTTCTCATGAACACAAGTCTAGAAACCACTCTGCTTTCCTTCCTCTCTTATTCTTCTTCAGGAAGTGCGAAAACATAGGCACAACAGTGACTTTTATAAATACTGATAAGGAAAAACCACTCATATAGTGAAAAAAAAAAAATGCCACCTTACCACTTATACCATTTTCTTTCCATCACTCTTGTAAGACTGTTTTCTCCCAGGGAGTAGAGAAGTGGAATAATGTTTAAATGAGAAGCCTTCACACCTTTTCTCAATCTCACAGCTCAAGACAACTCCAAGGTCAATTTTCTTCCAGGCTTAACTTAATAACTACTTGGAATAAGGAGGGAAGAAAGGAACAATCTATTTCCTTCCACTCAGATAAGCAAGTGTGCAGGTTCATGACTGATTTAACATTTTGTATTTGGGTGCTGCTCTCAGCATAAACGTGATAGAAATGACTACAAATTTATGGGAGGACATAAATAGAGATGGCATTTTAAGGTGTGATGAGTAAAAAACCTTCAGCTTTTGACTGAAGTCATTTTTAATGAAATATTGACTAATATTTCCTTACTAAAATAAGTAAAAATGCATTTAATAAGACAAGAAACTAGGCTTTGTCCAGCTTAAGCCATCTGGCTCCACAAGTATATTCTTCCCACAAAGAAATGTTTATCACAGGTTTGCAGTTACACACTTTGGCAGCTTATTAAGAATTCTGTTTGTTTTTCCTTTTTTTCCTATTATTCCATTTCTTTTATAAACATTTTTTTTAGTCATACACCTTTAGACTCCAATTTGTGAATCGTTTCTCACAAATAGATACAGAACCATTCCCATGAAAACTTAATTTGTTAGTTTGAAAGTCTCCAAAATATAAAACAAATCAACAACATAAAGTAAAAATGCTATAGGAAAGATTGCCTAACAAATGCTTTAGGTAAACCAGGTTATTCTGAGTTTAGGCAGGCAGTGAATCTTCCATTAAAACACACACACACACACACACACACACACACACACGCACATTTGTAATATATATGTAACTATATTGAAATATATGTACTTAATGTCTCATAGTTTTCTTCACTTTGTTATCAGATGGCAATAAATTCAAGTTGGATTAAAAAGTTTTCCATGTCAATCCCTGAGGACAGCTGATTATAGATCTGACCTTTTGAGATTCTGTGTATTTCCCACTTAATCAGCGCTGGAATGAGCTTCTGCTAAGTGGGATATATAGGATTCCTACGGGAAAAGTGAAGCCATTTAAAAAATAATGAGTCTCCCTTCTGCCCCCTCTTCCTTTCCATTTTGAGCTCTATTAGGCCATGATAACAGTCTTCATGAAGGCTCCACAAAAGCATAGCATAAGCATATAATATTTACACTATACAGGGAAAGAGTGGGCTAGGAAATGTTTTGGGGAGCTCTGAATGTAAGACACCCTTTACAATGGGATCAAAAATCCTTGACTTGCCCTTTTACTGATGGAGAAAAATGTGTTTGGTTGCAAAGAGGTCCTGTGGGGCTTTTAAGCTCCAACACCTCAGATTTTGACAGTGTAATTGGATCCCTGTTGCCTGGGCAATCACACGGAATTGGAACCGTCTCCATTTTGTCTTGTTACAGTAACATATGTGATAGTTTAGAAATAATCTCACAAATACTCTAGTTTGGTCACCATTGAATTTCTTAAAACCTACAATATGAATGTGTGTGTGTATTTGTTTGTATGTGTGTTACACGCCCCCAATCTCATACCCTAATACCTCTAATTTTCTTCCCCAACCTTCTGTGAAACTGAACAGCATAATAGATGTAATTAGACCTTCAGTAATAGGACCGAACGGAGCAAGCAATGAGACTCCTTCTAGGGAAGCAATCAGTGCATTAGGTCCCCAGGACTGAAACCACTTTTAACAAGGTTTGGGGCCTAGGGAATGTCAGTCTAGGCTTCTATTGCTTCCCCAAGAGGAATGTTCTACCCAGAATGCAAATCTTCATTTACCATTTCTACAAAAGGGAGAAAAAGAACATTAGCAGCTTTATTACACACATAATGAAACAAACTTTGCTGTTAATATTTTTTTCTCAGCAGTAAATCAGCTGTTCCCAAATGTTCTGAAGAATAAATGTATATTTTATCAGAATTTAAGAATCATTCCCTATGTTTTCATCACCAACTTTTTGAAAAAGATAATACCGAACTGTGTCAAACAAAGGCAGCCTTTATGCTTTCAAGAGCATGCTGAACTGTCTCTATAAGGTAGCAAGCTTTAGTCAAATAATATTCCTGAGACATACATTTAAATAGTCAGTTTCAATAACTGTAGATATATTTGCAGACTGAATACAGCCTATTGGTGCTATTCTATTCCATGATGTACTGAAGTAAACTCTTCTGAAGAAAAGTGTTATACTCCTATTTATGGAGTATAACAAACTCCCATTCTTTATTGTATACCTTGTATTTTGCAGTTCCTACTCCTTGACATTAATATTCTGCTAAGATGACTAGTTTGAGGCAATTTAAGGACAAAAATACTTCAGCTTTCTAAATGTACTTATGTAGAGACAAGTTGAAAGATAAAAGACAAATATGGCACCCAAAGCACATTATTTCTCTCTAATGATCCAATGTCATCTTTTCATACATTTAATCCTTATAATAAATATTCTTCCAACCAGAGGTAAAGGAATCACTTACAGGTAATGGAAGAGTCATGAAATATGCAGCATCAAGTCCTTTTGGTAAAATAATCAAAGATTAGGAGAGGGCAATCCCAAGATAATTTGTTTGTGAGCAGAAGAATTTTATTGGGAAGACAGCCATACGTTTGTGTAAGGTGTGTGTGTGTGAAAAAACATACTCATGTCTGTGAAAGGCATGTGTGTGTGTTTGTGTGAAAGGCCCCAAATACCAGCCTAATCTAAAGAATGAAAGTTTTCATAACTGGTTATGAAACTTCAGCTTTGTTATATAAAATATATTTGGTATGATGTACATTGGTCAATAGAATGAATGTCAATTACGGTATTTTTAATTGTTTTAACTAATAAATTAGGTTAAATTTGGCTATGTTTTGACAAACTCTGTTGTTGAAAACTTCCAAAACATGTAGCTAAATCTATCAAAGTTACTTGAACAACATAGATGAAACTTACAAACCAGAAAAAAAGCTTTTAAAAGCCTGGCATTAAAGACCACATATTATATGGTTCTATTTACATGGAATATCCAGAATAAGAAAATCTATAGGAACTGAAAGTTGATTAGTAGTCACCTAGGGGTTGGGAACATGAAAGGATTGAGGGGTGATTGTGAAATGGGGCAGAATTTCCTTTTGTGGTAATGAACATGTTCTATAACTGATTGCAGTGATAATCATGTAACTCTGAATATACTGAAAAATGAATTGTACATACTAAATGGGTAAATTTTAACATATATGAATTATAACTCAATAAAACTGTTACCAAAAATGTTTCTTGAGTTACTAGGAGGGTCCTGGCAAATCAGAATTCAATATTCTAATTCTTAATTCAGTTTTTTAATTCCATATTTCGATTCTTTCATTTAGCCCATTGCAAATTTGTTTAAAGGAGAGGGTATCTTTTCATTAATGACATGAATTTAGGTGTGAGACATTATTAGGGCTGATTCTAAGTTTTTTTTTTTTTTTTTGAGAAGTATGTAATGGAGAGCTTGTTACACTGCAGATTCTGTGATGACCTCAATGCATAAGGTAGACACAACTTTGCCTTTTCAAAGGTTATAATCAAATGCAGATATTGAGAAGGAAATTAGAAGTTTGTATACCATGTTAAGGAAAATTCAAGGTGACTTAGAAGGGATATTTAGCTTCAGTTTGTAGTGAGTAGAAATCTTCCTGGATGGTGTAATATCTAAGCTAAATTTCCAGGGAAAAAGCATAAACCAAGTGAAGAAAGAATGGCAAGGGAGGTATTGAAGCAATGGGAATATTAGATATTAAGATTGAAGACAATGCAAAGCATGGCTCTAGTGAAACTATGCAAAGTTTAGTATAATATCCCAAAGGGCAAGAAAAACTGTAGTAAAATGAAATAACCCAAAAGATAAACAACAGCTAAATTATAAAGGCTCTTGTAAGATAGAGAAAGAACTTAAAAATAGAAAACCAGTGAAAGGTTTTAAGCAGCAGAGTGATGTGATACATTTTGTATTAAAGGGAGATCATTCTACCAATATTTTGAATAGTGGATTGGAAGATAGAAAGGTAGAAGGCAACAGTTAGGAAGTTAATGCAAAATCCAGGTAGAGGTAATGATGATCTCTGCTAGAAAATGGCAACAGAATGAAAAAGAAAAGCCAATAAATAGGAAAGTAATTAAGGACACCAAATCCTTGGGCTGGACTTGATTAAGAGGAGAGTGGTTTATTATAAAGAGAAAATGAGGTTTTACAGACAACTCCCACATTTTTGACTTATGATCTAATATTTTTAAATTAATAGATTGTAGTATTTAGGACAGTTTTAGATTTATAGAAAAACCAAACAGATGGCCCAGAGAGTTCCTATAGTCCCCCCACCTCCTGGTTTCCTCAATTATTAACATATTAGTATGGTATATTTGTTATAGTTCATGAAACAATATTGATTCATTATCATTAATTAAAGTGTATAGTTTACATTAATATTCACTCTTCTTGTATTCTATGGAGATTGAAAAACACAGAATGTAACCTATACACAATTATGATTTGATATAGAATAGTTTCACTGTCCTAAAAATCCCTCTGACCACTATTCTGTTCCATTGAGCTGCCTATTCTTTGCCACACTATATTACTTATTGTAGCTGCATAAGAAGCCCTGAAGTTGGGGAGAGTCAGTCTTCTAACTTTGTTCTTCCTCATTAGTACTGTGTTGGCTATTTTGAATCTTTTATCTTTCCACATAAGCTTTAAAATCAGTTTGTTGACATCCACATTGTAACTTTCTGAGCTTTTGATTGTGATTATGTTGAAACTATAGATCAAGTGAGAAAGAACTAATACCCTAACTATATTGGGTCTTTCTATTCATAATCATGGACTGTCTCTCCAATTATTTAAATTTTATTTGATTTCTTGCATCAGAGATTTGTAATTTCCTTTGTATAGATCACAGGCACATTTTATTAGCTTTTTATCAAATTATTTTATTATTTCTGGTGCTAATGTAAATGAGATTGTGCTTTTTAGTTTCAAATTCTAATTGTTTATTGTTGGTATGAGCAATTGACTATTGTACACTAACCACATATTCTGCAACCTTGCTATAAACGTTTATTAGTTCCAAGAGGTTTTTTTTATGGTTGTTGATTCTTTGGGATCACTACATAGAAAATCTAACCATTTTTGAGCAAAGACTTCTAATTCATTTATTTTTTATTTTTTTGAGATGGAGTCTTGCTCTCTCACCCGGGCTGGAGTGCAGTGGCATGATCTCAGCTCATTGCAACCTCCACCTCCCGGGTTCACACCATTCTCCTGCCTCAGCCACCTGAGTAGCTGGGACTACAGGGGCCCGCCACCACGCCTGGCTAATTTTTTGTATTTTTAGTAGATGGTGTTTCACCGTGTTAGCCAGGATGGTCTCAATCTCCTGACCTTGTGATCCATCCGCCTTGGCCTCACAAAGCGCTGGGATTACAGGCGTGAGCCACTGCGCCCAGCCAAAGACTTCTAATTTATTTCTTCTAAATTTATATATCTTTATTTTCTCTTCTTGACTTATTGCATTAGCAACTATTTCTAATAAAATTTGAATAGGAATGTTGAGACGGGACTTCCTTGCCTCATTTCAGATTTTAGAAAGAAAGCACATAGTTTTCACCATAAAATATATGCTTTAACTTTAGGCTTTTTGTGGCTCTTATTTGTTAAGTTGTTGAAGTTCTCCTCTATTCCAAATTTGCTGAGTCTTTTTAACATAAATGAATTTTGAAGTTTGTCAAATGCTTTTTTTTGGATCTATTGATATGACTGTATAATGGGATTTATTCCAGATATGTCAGGCTGGATCATATTTTGAAAATTGAGTAATTTAATCTATCATATCAATTTTGACATGATAGATTAAATTACTCAATTTTCAAATGATAATCCAGCCTGACATATCTGGAATAAATCTCATTTGGCTATGTCATATAATTAGTTTTAGAGATTTTTTGATTCATACTGTTAATATTTTATTGATAATTTTTGTATTTATATTCATGAGAACTATTGGTTTTCCTTTCTTGCAATGTCTTTTGGTGCCCTCGCTTTTTAATCTAGAAATGTAGAGTGCAGCTAGAAACATATGGAAAAAAAGTAGTATATGTATGATTGCATGTAACTTCTTACTGATTTTCTGTATACTCTTTCCTCTTGGTATGAGATGTCTGCAAGTGGGTCCTCTTTGCTAATTTTTCATCTTCTCTTCCTGAGTTAAAAAGATGGGACTTTGGAAGATTTGTTTTTCTAAAATTGATATGAAAATAAACAGAGATAGCTTTCTTACTTCAATTCTGTCCATGGATATTCATTATCACACACACACACACACACACACATACACACAAACACACACCACACCTTGCACAGACACATGTATGGCTGTCTTCCCAATAAAATTGCTTCTGCTCACAAACAAATTATCTTTGGATTGCCCTCTCCTAATCTTTGATTATTTCACCAAAAGGACTTGATGCTGTATATTTCATGAATCTTCCATTACCTGTAAGTAATTCCTTTACCTCTTGTTGGAAGAATATTTATTATAAGGGTTAAATATGTGAAAAGATGACATTTGATCATTAGAGACAAATAATGTGCTTTCAGTGCCATATTTGTCTTTTATCCCTTCAACTTATCTCTACGTAAGTAAATTCAGAAAGCTGAAGTATTTTTGTCCTTAAATTGCCGCAAACTAGTCATCTTAGTAGAATATTAATGCCAAGGAATAGAAACTGCAAAATACAAGGTATACAATAAAGAATAATAATTGTTCTGCTTCTGAGAATGAAACATTGTGTTACCAAATTACATGTGAAAGCAAGATTTAAGTGAATACCATTAGACTTGCCTTTGGTCAAGTTCGTCAAAGATTTGTGGGGGGAGCCAACATTACAGAGCACACATTTCATATCCTGAACCCCATTTTTAATCAGATTTTACAAACTGTAGAGTATCACAGAAATAAATCAAATCCAACACATACAAATAAATCGCAACTCATAAAACATGCATGGTAATAAAAAGAAAGCAACATTCATTGGAGAGAAGAAAAAGCAAATAAAGAGATCCAAATAAATCCCTTATTAAAGCAGATGATTAGTATTAACATCTCAATTCAAATCACACGAAAAGTTAACAATGATGCTTCTTTTATGCCCATTATGTATACTGTCATTGTATTTGGTTATTGTTCATGTAGCCCAGAAAGATTTCAATCATGGCCAATTGTCAGAGCTTCTACAATGTGAAGAGGTGACTGGCGTAAGAAGAGACTTAAATAATCTCAGTGCTTTTCCCAGAGAGCTTTAAGAATAGAAGTGCCCATCAAGAGGGTTAGGAGGCCTAGACAAATAAAGTGGGACAATAATAGCTCTGTGTCTTATCTATTACATTTTCTTTTAAGAGATTTTTAAGAGATTTTTTTCCCTTTCCACTTTTCTCTGTCTTATTTTTAATAACCTCTTAGGATTTCAACAGAAATAGTTAAAATCTATTTCTTTTTTTCACACACACAGGCTCATAGTTCATTGTTGAAGCATTGATTTATAATCCTAGTCTGCTATAACTAAGGACATTAGCACATAGATAAAATATCACTTCTGGTTTTTAAAAGTATATGAAGATTTTCTTTTAAATGAACTTAAGGAAAACAGTACTGTCTATTAATGAGCCATAGTGCCCATTTCTTCTATGGAAAGATAATATATGTGCTCCTAGATTCAGAGACTACTATCAACTGAGGAAAATCCCAGCATTCCAATTCCAAATTTCAGGGACTGAGTTGATGATTGGTTGTTAGGGCAGGTGCCAGCTCTAGCTTGGACTAGAGGAATGCTAGTGTCCATTAGGAAGATAGGTTCAAGGATCCTCCTTTGTGTACATGTCGTTGGGGTTATATGTATATGGATTGGATATTGAAGAGGTTGGTATGGA
The DNA here is from genome assembly GCF_009828535.3 of Hylobates moloch. Taxonomy (NCBI): domain Eukaryota; kingdom Metazoa; phylum Chordata; class Mammalia; order Primates; family Hylobatidae; genus Hylobates; species Hylobates moloch. The sequence continues at coordinate 53,625,507 of NW_026652285.1, read as the reverse complement.
AAGACAAGGTTTTGGGTCTCCAAGAAGTTGCTAAACGCTAAGGAGGTCCCAAAGTGTATCTACTCAAAAATACAGTCATCTCACTAAAGTCCATCCCATCACATAATTTAAATGATAACATGAATCCTCTCGTAAACCACTGATTCTCCTCTGATTTTATGTACAAAGAGAGGTAAATAATACCATAGTTGCAATTTGAGTTTTTATCATCCTTAGAAAATAATCAAATATAAACTATTTACCCAAACTGCCAACCAGCATAGATTCACTCACAAAGTACAATCTTGCCATAAGTTAAATTGAAATGAAAGTTCTGGGAGAATACTGATTGTATTCTCTCAGTATGGTACCAAAGAAATGTTGACAAGAGAGTCATTAAGAAAGCTTTCTTGTGAAGGTAAGCAGTATTTGCAGTCCTGGTATAAATTCATGACTCAGGGCATACTATCTAAGGGTTTTTACTACTTATTCTAATTGTGTGCTAAAAATAGAGCAAGGTTTTATTAGGAATTTAGGAAACACATTCAATTTTTAAAAACATGTTTGGCTTCTGGATTCCTGTTAAAATGTGGAAAAAGAATCATTCCCATCCTTAGAATATAAAATGTTCGATAATCTGCAAAATTACAACCCTTATTGAAACCATTAGAAAGTGGGGTTTTAAGGCAAACAACTCACTTCCAATTCAAAGGAAGATAAGAATCTTCAGGAAAAAATAGGAAGCAAGCTCTTGCTTAGATGGGGTAGTTGTCAGACACTTGATACCAAGCTAGTGAGAAGAATTCAGCTATAAAAAAAATTAAGGATTTGCTAAAGGTTGAATGTGGGCTAGTGTAAAAGTACAGAACACCGGAGAACTTGTACCAACACACAGGCTCGTGTTCATGGACCTTACTAAGCGGCTCACAAGAAAGATTGGCAGAAGGTGAGAGATATTCCTGAGGAAATGCTCCTCTTGTTGCAGACCTGGAGAAGTAAACAGCAGCCATTGTGGTAAAGGCACAAAGCTCACCCTGAATCCTCCTCCTTTATGTCCCCTACAGAACAAAAATCATAGAAAGCAAACCCTACCATCCTCAAGAAACAGGTGAAAAGCCACGGTAGCTGAGGAAAGGGATCAAGATGAAAAACCTTCTATGTTGGGAAAGGGGCACAAAATTTACCAGGCCTGGACAGTAAAACCCTGTCCAGTTGTGAGAGTTGCAGGATTACTGAAAAGACCCCATTAATGAGACCCAAGGGCACAGTGCCTGTCTAAGCCTGAACAAGAACTACAAAGAACATGCTCTTCTAGCCCCAATCCCATCATCAAGCTGACAAGTACCCCTAATATATAACAGCATGATACTGCTGAGAGAAGTTCAAGAGCAGGGAGAAAAACCCAAGGTACAGATACAAAGAAAACACCTAAAGCTGAGGGAGGAAGTAGGAAAAAACAAACAAACACTCTAGCAAACCAATTAATGTCACACATACAGAATTATACTAGGGGAATTTGAGGAATAGGGTGCACTAAGGTACAGCAATAACAAAATCCAAAAGTAACTCAACTCCTAACTAGATTAGTCTAACTCCTTGCAATAAAAACCTAGCTGTGTAAAAAAAAAAAAAAAAAAAAAAAATTAGTGTGCCATTTATCAGGCATAAATATTAATTACCTCAGTGTTTACTCTCTTATAGTACATGTCTAGGTATCCACTAAATATCCCAAGACATATAAAGAATTTTAAAAATCACAATGTCAAGAAACAAAGCAATACACACAACTAGACTCAACTCTAACCCCTACGTTTGAACTATCAAACAAGGAATTTTAAAAACCTATGATTAATATGTTAAAGGATCTAGCTAAAAAGGGGAGGACAGCAAGCATGAACAGATGGGGAATTTCAGATTAGAAGTAAAAACTATAAGATAGAAAGTAATGGAAATAATTGTGCTGAATCACATAGTAACAAAGCTAACAAACGCCATCATTAGATGCCATCAGTAGATTTGATAAAGCCAAGGAAATATTTGAACTTGAAGATATGTCAGTAGAAGTTATCCACAATGAAACACAAAAAGTAAAATGATGAAAACAAAAATAAAATAAAATAAAAAACAGAATGGGGTATCTGAGAACCATGGGACAGGATTAAATGGGTATATCTATATTCTTCCTTATGCCCACACTTGTCAGCAATGTTTTGCTTCCTCAAAAGATAACATCCACACTGCACAAATGAATGGTCTCCTGACTTTTCATAGCCTGGCTATAAATACCATAGGTAATGACCTGGGTCTGGGATACAACAGTCCATTGTGCAGATTCTATCTGTCAATGCAAGAGCTGCTGGGCTATATTCAGACCATGATGCCACCTACACTTACTCGGACTTTTCAATACTACAGCCATAACCAACCTAGGTGGTACCATAGTTCCATTTCCACCATAACAGTAAAGTTTCTTATAAAAACTAAAGAAGCTCCCATTGGCTATTCTAAATTCACAGAAGATTTGCAAGATATAGAAGGTAGCACATATGCTAGCTGTATGCCCTGCTATTTGGATATTTGAAGTAATGTTCCTAACTTCAGATTTTGCCTTTTAAAGTACATGTCAGACCATTGCATAAGAGATAACTTAGAGCCTCATTTGGGGTTGAATGCATCAGGATCCTTTGAGGTTTTATATCTCCAATAGGATAGCAAGATAGCTAACTCTTTTCTCGTTGCTATTCAACCACATCAGTATATTTCTATGACTTCCTGATCAATAAGCCTTTATGCCTTACGGTACCAAATTTGGTGCAAGATTATTGCAAACCTAGTGAAGTCCACAACCTCATCATGAGCCAACATCGTGAGCCAACTCTATGACAGCCTAGTGGACCACCAGATGAACTCAGCCCATCTGACTAATAGAAACCAGACTTTGGCTCTGTTGCTGACCTCATTACTGCCAATGGCCAATGCTGCTCTTCCTTTGTTCTTGCTTTGCTTCAGATCCTGTTAACCTCACTGTCCTCTGCCAGCTCTCCTTCTATAGTCCTGCCCCACTATTCCACCCCTTCAGGCTATGGTACTCATACCAAATTGAAGCTTATCTCTAATTTTTTCCTGAAGTCATTGGAGAAACCATCACCTTAGCTTTCTCTTGAGAGTATTCCCTTACCCACCCCCAATATGTAAGGCTCTGCTGCAACATATTCACCACACCACACAAATGCAATGACACCAGAGCTACACTCAATAATATTGAAAAGGAGACTGTCAATACTTATAAAACATTATTTATGCTATGGAAAACACCAAGCGAAGACTCAATGGTGATGCATTATTTAGCTATATGTTTTCAGGAGCTGCCAGTGGAGTATCTAAAGTTCTGTTTCGGGTCTAGGAGTACCCTCTGTCTATTTTGTTCCACTACTCCAGGCTACAACCTGACACATTCAACTTCTGCACTGTCTTAAATTTTCTCCCTAGATTTTATCATCTGGCTCCAAGACTTAATTAATCATTGCCTAGAAGGTCACCACCATCCCGTCACTCATGAACAATTTTATATCTTCCCTACCAGGCCCCACTTTCACACCCTTCATAGGCACTATTCATACTTCTAGCTCATTTCCCTTAGCCAACCTTACTGAGTTTTCAGTACAGGGTTCACTGCCCTATCCTCATCTCTGCTTATTTTTTTGTTTTTCCTTCTCTGAGGCTCAGTTCATTCCATCACAGCAAGCCACCCCTAGTCTTGAAGAGTCTCTCCTATATGTATTTACAACTCATGGAGCATACAGTCCAGGTCCTTTGTTGCACTAATTTCTGGGCTTGCCACCAGTCCTTAGATGAGTCACCAGCTCTCATTACCCATATCCAGTCAACCTCACAGAAGGATTTACCTTGGCCAGCCCTCCTTTTCCTGTGTACCACTCCAAAAAACTAACTGGGTACCAAAATATTTATTCAAATTGCTCACTTGGCCTCTTCCTCTGATCTGATTTGCTTTACAATTTCTAAGAAACACCCCTGCTTTGCTCATACCAACAAGCCTACTGACACCTCATGAACGGATTTTCTCCTTATGTCAGCCAATATTCTTGTTGGTGAAGGGCTCTGATGTTACTTTAATAACACTTGTCTGTCCCTCCATTCTTACACTATCAAAACATTCCTCTACTATCATATGCACTGTATGTACTCTGGGGGTTTGGAGGTCACATTTTTTCTGGGCCTGCTGCTTCATGTTTTTCAGCCTTATTCACCACAAAAGGGCTAATATGCTATATATTGTGCTTGCCCTACTTACAGGCTTGAAGGTCACTGACACTGCTCTAGGCACGTATAACCCGGTAAGCAAACACATCATTAATACTGGCCAGGAAATGGTACAGATTGATTGTATCCTTTCTCCAAATTCATATTCAAATCTGATTCTCAATGTGATGGTATTGGGAGGTAGGGCCTTTTGGAGATGAATAAATCAAAGGGCACCACCCTTATAAATTGGATTAGTGACCCTATAAAAGAGGCCCCAGAGAGTTCTTTTTCTGCTTGTGCTATGTGAGGACACTGCCAAAACACAGCAGTCTATGATTTAGAAGGTGGGTCCTCACCAGACACCAAATCTTCCAGCACCTTGATCCTGGACTGCTCTGCCTCCAGAACTGTGAGAAATAAATTTCTGTTGTTTATAATACATCATAACGGCCTGTGGTATTTTTGTGATAGGTGCCTAACCATGCTAAGACAGAAAATATCCAGAGTCCCTGTATTGGTTCATCATCACATTGCTATAAAGAACTACCTGAGACTGGGTAATTTATAAAGTAAAGAGGTTTAATTGGCTCACAGTTCTGCAGATGGCTGTGGAGGCCTCAGGAAACTTACAATCATGATGGAATTACAATCATGAGGAGGCCTCAGGAAACTTACAATCGTGATGGAAAGTGAAGGGAAAACAAGCACATCTTACACAGCTGAAGCAGGAAGAAGAAAGTGAAGGAAGAAGTGCTATATAGTTTTAAGCAACCAGCTCTCATGAGAACTCACAAAATTAAACTAGAAATCAATTACAGAGAATATCAAGAAAGATATTTAAATACTTGAAAAATAAACACCATATGTCTCAGTTAGCCATGTTTCAAAAGTCATAGGGAAGTTATAAAATGTTTTGAATTGAATGAAAATGAAAAGACAACATATCAAAAAAATTTTTCTTATTCTAAAAAAAGCAAGATACATGTGCAGAACGTGCATGTTTGATACATGGGTATACGTGTGCCATGGTGGTTTGCTGCACCTACTGACTCATCCTCTTTAAGTTCCCTACCCTCACCACTCACCCCCAAAAGGCCCTAGTGTATGTTGTTCCCCTCTCTGTGTCCATGTTTTCTCATTGCTCAACTCCTATATATGACTGAAAACTTGTTTGGTCATCTGTTCTTGTGTTAGTTTTCTGAGGATGATGGCTTTCAGTTTCATCCATGTCCCTCCAAAGGACATGATCTCATTCCTCTTTATGGCAGCATAGTATTCCATGGTGTATATGTAGTATATTTTCTTTATCCATTCTATCATTGATGGGCATTTGGGTTGGTTAGATGTCTTTGCTATTGTAAATAGTGCTTCAGTAAACATATGTGTGCATGTATCTTTATAATAAAATAATTTATATTCCTTTGGGTATAAACCCAGTAATGGAATTGCTAGGTCAAATGGTATTTCTGGTTCTAGATCCTTGAGGAATAGGCATACTGTCTTCCCCAATGGTTGAACTGATTTACCTTCCCACCAACAGGGTAAAAGCGTTCCTATTTCTCCACAGCCTCGCCAGCATCTATTGTTTCCTCACTTTTTAATAATTGCCATTCTGACTGGCGTGAGATGGTATCTTATTGTGGTTTTGATTTGCATTTCTCTGATGATCAGTCATGTTGAGCTTCTTTTCATATGTTTGTTGGCTGTGAAAATGTCTTATTTTTAGAAGTGTCTGTTCATATCCTTTGCCCACTTTTTGATGGATTTGTTTGTTTTTCTCTTGTAAATTTGTTTAAGTTGCTTACAGACTGGATATTAGACCTTTGTAAGATGGCTAGATTGCAAAAATTTTCTCTTATTCTTTAGGCTGTCTGGTCACTCCAATGAGAGTTTCTTTTGCTATGCAGAAGCTCTTTAGTTTAGACTCCATTTGTCAATTTGGGCTTTTGTTGCAATTGCTTTCTGCATTTTTGTCATGAAGTCTACCCATGCCTATGTCCTGAATGGTAGTGCCTAGGGTTTTGATGGTTTTCTTCTAGGGTTTTTATGGTTTTTGGTTTTAAATTTAAGTCTTTAATCCATCTTGAGTTAATTTTTGCATAAGGTATAAGGAAGGTGTAAGGAAGGGGTCCAATTTCAGTTTTCTGCATATGGCTAGCCAGCTTTCCCAGCACCATTTACCCAATAGGAGATCCTTTCCCCATTGCTTGTATTTGTCAGGTTCGTCAAAGATCAGATGGTTGTAGATGTGTGGTATTATTTCTCTGTTCTGTTCCATTGGCCTATATGTATGTTTTTGTACCAGCACCATGCCGTTTTGGTCACTATAGTCTTGTAGTATAGTTTGAAGTCAGGTAGTGTGATGCCTCTAGCTTTGTTCTTTTTGCTTAGGATTGTCTTGGCTATACAGGGTGTTCCTTGATTCCATATAAAATTTAAAATAGATTTTTCTAATTCTGTGAAAAATGTCAATGGCAGTTTGATGGGAATAGCATTGAATCTATAAATTACTTTGGGCAGTATGGCCATTTTCACAATATTGATTCCTCCTATCTATGAGAATGGAATGTTTTTCCGTTTGTTTGTGTCCTCTCTTATTTCCTTGAGCAGTGGTTTGTAGTTCTTCTTGAAGAGGTCCTTTGCATCCCTTGTTAGCTCTATTCCTGGTTATTTTATTCTCTTTGTAGTGATTGTGAATGGGAGTTCATTCATGATTTGGCTCTCTGCTTATCTATTGTTGGTGTTAAGGAATGCTTGTGATTTTTGCACATCAATTTTGTATCCTGAGACTTTGCTGAAATTGCTTATCTGTTTAAGGAATTTTTGGGCTGAGATGATGTGGTTTTCTAAATATAGGATAATGTCATCTACAAACTGAGACAATTTGACTTCCTCTCTTCCTATTTAATATCCTTTATTTTTTTCTCTTGCTGATTGCCTTGGCCAGAATTTCCAATACTGTGTTGAATAGGAGAGGTGAGAGAGGGCATCCTTGTCTTGTACCAATTTTCAAAGGGAATGCTTACAGCTTTTGCCCATTCAATATGATATTGACTGTGGGTTTGTCATAAATAGCTCTTATTATTTTCAAAATTTGACAGTGTAGCTAAAGTGGTGCATAGAGGGAGACTGATAGCTTTAAATGCTTATATTAGAAAAGAAAGGGCCGGGCGCGGTGGCTCACGCCTGTAATCCCAGCACTTTGGGAGGCCGAGGCGGGCAGATCACGAGGTCAGAAGATCGAGACCATCCTGGCTAAAACGGTGAAACCCCATCTCTACTAAAAAAATACAAAAAATTAGCCGGGCGTGGTGGCGGGCGCCTGTAACCCCAGCTACTCGGGAGGTTGAGGCAGGAGAATGGCGTGAATCCAGGAGGCGGAGCTTGCAGTGAGCCGAGATCACGCCACTGCACTCCAGCCTGGGGGACAGAGAAAGACTCCGTCTCAAAAAAAAAAAAAAGAAAAGAAAACAGAATTCACATGAATTATCTAACCTCCTTCTGAGAGAAAAATAGAACAAATTAAACCAAAAGCAAATAGAAGAAAGGATAATGAAAATGAGAGCAGAAATCAATGAAATTTAGAACAGAAGAAAAAGAAAACTAATTTACCCAAAGGCTGATTGTTTAGAAATTTCAATAAAATTAATAAATTTCTAGTTAGAATGACCAAAAAAGAGAGAAAATGCAAATTACAAATAATAAGAACTAATAAAGAAACATCACTACAGACTGTACTGACATTTAAAGAACAAGGGGATGCTGTGAACAACCCTAAGCCCATTAAATTCAACAAGCTATATGAAATGGACATATTTTTAAAGACAAAACTACCAAAACTTACTCAAGGTAATATTCATATGATACTCAACAATCTATGCTCTACAGTGGAAATTTCAGTAAAAGGAGAGTATTATATAAAACAAGAGAGATAAATCTCTTATTCAAAGCATATTTTAGTTTTTGCGATTATTCTTTAGTAGCTAAATATATATTTCTTATAAATACAATTGTTGTTAAGTCAGAATGATAATATTAAGAAGCTCACATTGACTTTTATTTAATAAAACTTATATACCTTTTTAAAAAGTCATTTCTCTGTACTCCAGTAAAGTAAGGAAAACTGGGATATAATTATTATTATAAGCTACACATAATTTTTCCTCTTAAACATTCCGTTTTCATGTTGTTTATAAAGTTGATTTTTAAAAAAGTAATTTAGTACTTTTTAAAATCTAGAAACTCATCAGACTTTTTTTTTGCCGTAGAAGTTTGAAAAATTCCACTAGGATTTGTCTAGATATGGACTTCTTTTGCATTCTGTTTGCCTGAAACATGAAAAAAAATTATTAAATTTCTCAGTGAAATTTTCATTAGATGAATTTTTAGACAATTCAGAGAATTTTATTTTGTGATTTCAATATGGCTAGAACTTTATTTGTGCAGTTTTATTTCACCTATAAAAACTGAGAACTCATGGACACAGGAAGGGGAACATCACACTCCAGGGACTGTTGTGGGTTCGGGGGAGCGGGGAGGGACAGCATTAGGAGATACACCTAATGCTAAATGACGAGTTAATGGGTGCAGCAAACCAATACGGCACATGGATACATATGTAACAAACCTGCACATTGTGCACATGTACCCTAAAACCTAAAGTATAATAATAATAAAAAAAATTTTTATTAGCCATTGAATAGTGTTCTTGTGTGGTCTTTCAAGTTAATATTTTTCACTTTCCCTCAGTCAAAAACGAGAAGGTAAAGTTGAGTTAGAAATTTTCTGTAGCATATATTCTGCTACCCAATGATTGCATTGTATTTTAAATTCTTCATATTATACATTTGAATAATTTATAGAAAGCTCTCACGATGATTCTTCCTTCAGTGGGGACTATTTGACATCCTGTGTATTCAGTGTGAATAAAATGTTCATGTAATATACTCACACTGAATCAAAGGAAATAACACTTGGCTGGCCTTGACTGAATCTTGTTTTGCTTTCCTCTTTTAAGTTTTTGTTTTCAGTATTTCTTTCAGTTTTACATATCTCCAGGAGGTGTTAGAATCATTTACTATTTAAATGACAGACTATTAAATTGTTATCTTATAAATTAATTCTGGATTTTGGTATTTTGCATCGAAGGTTATATTGGTATTGAGACCCAAGACATATTCCAAACAGGTCATGAAGTCTAATTAACCTTTTATCACATTCAACTACTTTAAGTTACATGAACTTGGCTCTGTCCTCTAAATATAACAATACAATTTTGGCATCTCATTAATAAACATGACAGCATTTATTAACACTGCTATGTAACTAAAGTAAAACTTCATCAATTCAAATCTCAGGGAACCAGAAGTAATCAAGCTAGACCTAAACAGGAACAAATTATCTGACATCATATTTTAACGGCAGGAGAGCTGAGAAGCTAAACAACTTGCTGTTTCTGTCAAACAATCTTGATTACTTGTCAGTGGAGAAGAAGTTGGTAGGGTATGGAATGAAAGGTTAATTTACTCGCACTCACATAACCTCTCCCTCTCTTCTTACAGAAAAATAATCAAGGTCATTAATTGAAGTTCTACAAATCAATTTCTATAAATTCACGACTCACAGGATCATATATTTTAAATTACAAATATAATAGTATTTGAGGTCATCCATGACAAGACTGTTTATTATTATTTTTATCTGACCACACTTTCATTAAATGTTTTTAGACTAAATCATATACACTTTTGTTAGTCTTGCACCAGAATTCTAAGATCAAATATTTATTTGCTCTTCATGTATTCATTCATTAAATATCCTTCCTTTCCTTCTTATATTAACTGTGTCTATCTATATTTTGATGTTTTGACATCTGAGGCCCTGCTGACCCTAGAGGAAGTCAGCTCACTCCAGGATTAGCCAGTTGCTAGAGAGAGTAAGCAACTCACCTGTGAGCACAACTTTCATATGCAAATCAACCAATGCACAGCTTACACTCTGTACTCTAAGCCACTATCCATCTTCCCTTAGCATTCCAGGGCTAGGTCCTAGACAACTAGAGACAGCTCCTATGACCCTGATCCTGCTGTAATTTCCCTCTTGAGGAAACCACAATAAAGGCCCTTGGCTCAAGACTTTCCCTCTCCCTTTGCCTCCTGACTGCACCTCCCCCACCGCATGCTGGCCTATGTGAGCCCCTGTGTCTCCATCTGTAAGTATAACACACTATCTTTTTGTTGTTTTTTAGAGATAGGTTCTCACTCTATCACCCAGGCTGGGGTGCAGTAGTGTGATTATAGCTCGCGTCAGCCTCAAACTCCTGAACTTAAATAATCCTCCTGCCTCAGCCTCCCAAGGAGCTTGAACTATAGGCACATGGCATCATACCCAGTTAATTCATTTATTTGTTTGTAGATAAAGGGATCTTGCTATGATTTCCTGGCTGGTTTTGAACTCCTGGCCTCAAGTAATCTTCCCACCTTGGCCTCCAAAGGATTATAGGTATGAGCCACCATGCCTGGCCCACAAACTATCTTTTCAATGGCAGTCATCTCCTGATCTGTTGGCCTTAACATAACTCAATAATAAAACCTATTAAAACTCTCTCTCTCTTTTTCCTTCCTTCCTTCCTTCTTTCCTTCCTTCCTTCCTTCCCTCCTTCCTTTTGTGCGTGGAAATATGTAGAAACCAGTGGCTATTTAAATGAACCATTACTAATTAGCAAAATGTTGTACTGTCTTGACTAGGCTATATAAAATAAATTTTAGCAAAATGAGTACTACGAATTTTGGATGGACATATGTCCTGTCATACTTAATAATCCTGAGTGTGAAGAAACACTTCTAAAATCTGCCTTGAGTTATCTAAACTTTAGATGAGTGGGTCAGTCTTTAAATATCAGTTATAGCTTTAGAAATAAGGGGAAATTATTCACCAGAGCACTTAAATAACAGCACATGTTCTTTTCTTTTTATTAACTATAAACAAATACCAAGTTTAAATGTAAACTTTGACTACTAAAAATATGGGTACAGAGTTTTAAAATGGTGCCAACCTCACTTTACCCTTTACATTTTGGTTTTTGTAAGTACATTTACGCCATGGCAGAGAAGTTTAATTATGGATTTAGAAAATGTAATCATCAAAATTTGCTGAAATCAAAGAACAAAAGGGTGAATTAACATTAAAATTATTTTCTCAGCACCTTAAGAAAAGTCATCTCTAAATTAGATTTTTTTGTTACCAATTACAGAAAATATTTGTGAACTCCATTTTATTTGGATTGCATACCTTTTAAAATGTGTTCAGCTTTTTGGTTTTTCATTTCGTTTTGTTGACTTTATCTTTCCACTTAAGTTTTAGCCTCATTCCATTTTATTTTTGACTTTAAGCCTTCTATATTGTTCTCACTGATAACACCATTTATTTCTTAATTCCTCAATCTCCTACTTTCCTTGTTTGCTTCTGATCGATTTGCCCACTCTTTCCTTTTCTCATGGGGAAGATACTCTCATACTCATTCATTCTCCCTTTTATTCACTTGTGAAATTTTTTCTGGGCACTTACCATCTGCCAGTAATAATAGAAGTCCCAAGGGACACAGAATGACAAGACAATTTCTGTTCTGGAGGAGATGAGAAAATGAAAAGCCACTAATCAGTTAAGATAAAATGTGAAAATTATTGTAATAAAAGTAAATAGTAAGTGTTATATGCAACCAATAGACAAATTACCAAACTCAGAGGAATGAGATAAAGAAGATTTTCACAGAGGCACGGATGTTAGTGAGGAGCACTGTAGGATAAATGAAAATTTTGCAGGGAAAAAGGGGGAATAGAACATTTGTGATAAAGTTACCAGAATCATCTAATTGAGTATTATAAAACACCAAGATAGAAGGTAAGCACAGAAAGGCTAGAATTCTGGTAATACTCAATTTATTCTCTTCTCATGTCTATTAGTCAACCTTATCTGACCCGTCCTGTTCCCCAGAAAGTTACCTCTTTGGGTTGCTTCTTCATACCTCCTTACTCTCTTAGCTTCTATTTGGGTTCAGCCAAGGATTGGCATTGGCAGGAGACGAGGGTGGGAGGAGAGAATAAAGGTGCATTACTTCTTCACTCCCTTTCTAATTCCATGGAGATGTTCTGGTAGAAGCTCTGTCCCTCCATGACTGTAGCGTCCCCCTAGATGGCCCCTCCATCTAGGGCAAAGGAGTTATGGACTCCTTCCCCCTAGAATTGGCTCCTCCATGTTTCCAATTCTCACTGAGCTCCAGTAATGTCTTTCCTCCCTTGTCTCTTTGACCATAGGATTGGCAATGGCTTTCTACTATTTCTGAGGATCCTACCAATACTTTATTTGTTCAAATCCCAGCTGCAACTTTTCAATACCTCCAATCAACAATTTTCGTTTTAGCCATCCGAGTTACATGTTGTACTTTGTAAATATTCTTACTGCCATGACAGGAAGAAGTTTAATCGTGAATGACCTTTAAGATATCAATTATTTTAAAAATCTTGTTATAACCTGATTTAATATAATCTTGGGTTTCAGTATCCATTTGTATAAACAAAGAAACAAATGATAAACCAGGAAAAATAATGATGGAAAGCATGCAAACATAAAAGCCCCCAAAATCTTAAAAATCTCTGAATATCAAATAAGATTTCTGAGTCAACTTTGGTTATGAAACAAAAGGTAAAAGGGAGTCTTATTTTTTTTTCAGAGCTAAATACAAAGTCTAGTAGAAACATTCACAAAGACAAGATGGTTGGGTCTCTAGGTAGATGGTATTATCAGCCCAGAAACAAAAATAGTAAGACACCATAAGCAGGGACTTTGTGGGAGAAGTTATTCTAGCTGTGCCCTTTTCTTTTCCTTTATTGACCTTGGGATAATAATCGTCTATCCTGTTGACGTAGAAGGTCAATAAACAACAAAGCTATCCAGAATCAGCTGACAACAAAATAGTAAAATTAGAAGATGTCTAAAGAGTAGCTCAGATTAAAAATAATAATGATACATATATGAAAAGCAGGCTTTTGGTGCCCTGGATACACAAATCCCATTTCATAAACTCCATTTCCTGGAGGAAAATCTCTCCAGGTTAGGTCACAGAGTAGGAATAGTGGGTAAATTGAGCAGGATAAAGTGACCAGCCGGGATTGCAACATCATAAACTATACCTACTGTACTGTGCCTCCAATCTGCTCCCTAAAGTTACCTGCAAGAGTATGTGAGAATCCTGGGTTTCTGCCTGGCCCCATATAAACAGCAGAGGCCAGGGTAATTATAACTGATAATTGATAATGAATAAAAAATAAAAATATATGATAACCGAAATTCCCATTGGTATATCAGCCTCTGTGTGTGTGATGATATATTTGTATAATGAACCATCAATGAAATTCAATCATTATGAAAGAAAAATAAGTTAAAGCGTCTACACAAGAAAAAAACAGAACTAATGAATGAGGTAGACTAATAATGTAACTTAAACATAATAATTACTGTGATGGTTAATATTAGGTGTCAACTTGATTGAACGGAAGGATGTCTAGATAGCTAGTAAAGTATTGGGTTTTTGCCTGGCCCCAAATAAATAGCAGAGGCCAGGGTAATTATAGCTGATGATAATTGATAATGAAAACAAAATAAAAATACCTGATAACTATAATTCCCAATGGCATATGAGCCTCTGTGTGTGTGATATATTTGTATAATGAAACATCAATGAAATTCAATCATTATGAAAGAAAAATAAGCTGAAGAGTCTACACCAGAAAAAGAAAACAGAACTAATGAATGAGGTAGACTAATAATGTAATTTAAACATAATTACTGTGATGGTTAACATTAGGTGTCAGGTTGATTAGATGGAAGGATGTCTAGATAGCTGGTAAAGTATGAGGCTTGGATGTGTCTGTGAGGGTGTTGCCAGAGAAGACTGAAATTTGAGTCAGTGGACTGAGAGAGGAAGACTTACACTCAATCTGGGTGGGCTGCTAGAACAAAGCAGGTGGAAGAGTGTGGGCTAAGCTGGCTTGCTGAATCATCTGGCTTTAATCATCCTTCCATTCTTCATGCCCTTGGACATCAGACTCCAGGTTCTTTGGCCTTTGGACTCTTGGACTTACATCAGTGTTTTGACAGGGCTGTTGGGCCTTCAGCCACAGACTGAAGGCTGTACTGTTGGCTTCCCTGCTTTCGAGGCTTTTGGGCTTGGACTGACCCACTATTGGCTTCTTTCTTCCCCAGCTTGCAGAAGGCCTATCATGGGACTTTGCCTTGTGATTGTATGAGCCAATTCTCCCTAATAAACTCCCTTTCAGATATACATATATCCTGTTAGTTCTGTCCCTCTGGAGAACCCTGACTAATACATAGGCTGTAGGAGAAATAGATAGAAACCAGAAGTCCAGATGGAAACAAGCCAGATAAGAGGTGACAATCACCAATAACTTTTACAGAGATGAGAGAAGATACTGAAAATATAAAGCAAAAAAAAAGGCCGGGCGCGGTGGCTCACGCTTGTAATCCCAGCACTTTGGGAGGCCGAGGCGGGCGGATCACGAGGTCAGGAGATTGAGGCCATCCTGGCTAACACAGTGAAACCCCGTCTCTACTAAAAAATACAAAAAATTAGCCGGGCGTGATGGCGGGCGCCTGTAGTCCCAGCTACTAGGAGAGGCTGAGGCAGGAGAATGGCGTGAACCCGGGAGGCAGAGCTTGCAGTGAGCCGAGATTGCGCCACTGCACTCCAGCCTGGGCGACAGTCATTGAGTACAGAATAGAATAATTTTCCAATGAAAATGATTTTAGTAACAATCATAGCAAAAAATTTTCCAAACAGTGGAAAGAGGAAAAAGATAAATAGAGATGAAGTAGCTATTGTTATACCTATTTAAATGACCTCCCAGAAGAAGTGGAAGAAGGGAATTAAATCTCAAAACTTCCTTATAAAAACATCTTAAAATGTAAAATAATGGCAGAGAATTTTTCAGAATTAAAGAAAGTTGTAAGATCTCGATTAAAAAGAGTTTATACGTGCCAACAGGACAAGTTAAAACACATACACAAACACACAGGTAAACATAGTTCAGTAAAATTTTAAAAATATCAAATACAAGTAAAAAACTCTATATCCAGGAAGGATAAACATTTTACATACAAAAAGCACATAGTAAATGGAAAAAGTCATGAAATAATATTTGCAAACATCTGACAATTAAAAAAAAAGAACTTTAAGCCTACAATTACATTCTCAATTACACTATTAGTTAAAGGAAAAGTGAAATAAATATATCATCGAATACATATTTGTATAATTATGAATAATAAAATTATTTTGAAATAAAAACTTTCCTCTTTAAAGCACTTTCGGAAGAACTGCACCCACAAAAGGTGGTATGAATCTTTGAGGTTACTTCTTTATAGAATGTTTCGTTGAAAAAAAAATAGTAAATATATGATTATATAAATAAGCAATGACTAAAAGTTATGTAAAATAGCATATCCACAAAAGTTCAAAACTAAAACTCCACATGAGAGGGAAAGACTAGAGTGAGATTAAAACAGACCAAAGCAGTCTCTAATTTTAAAGAAAGGCATATATTTTAATAAGTTTTAAAAACTGAGAGGAGGAAGTAAACATGAGTCCTATTATTAGAGGCATAATTAATGACAGAATATAAATGTAACACAGCTGTTAGACCAGCAAAATAGCATTCAGTGCAAGCAAATAGAAAATGACTAGAAATAAAAATTGATATTAAAAAAGATACATAAGATAGGAAAAATAAGCTCTAATATAAAAGTAGTGACAATAAATCTATATTAATTTAACTCATCAATAAAGAAGGCCCATACATTAGATAAAAATACTGAGGAATAATTTGCCTACAGGAGAAAAATTTAAATCAAGGAAATACAGAAAGATTGAAAATAGAGGATGAAAAATATGTACTGGAAATAATAAGCTCATGTAAAACAAGAGTGGAATTTTACATTGGCAAAATAGAGATGAAAGCAGAAAAATTAACAAAAACTTTATAAGACATCAACAGAAAAGTTTTATAATGAAATTTATATTTAATAGTTACCCAAATATACAATCTCAGTGAGAGATAATTTCCTTATACCTCAGAGAAAATACACACTACTTTCTAGCACCTACCTTCACAAAGTCATTAACAGAATAATTCTCAGAGAAAGTATGAAAGAAAACACTCCAAAGATTCAGCATTGTAGAGACTCTGTTTTTTTCCATACTGCTGTGTAATTGTAAATTGATAACAAAAATACAACTACAAAAAAATCTATGTATATAGAAACTAAAATGTATATTAAATAGCTCTTGCCTTAAAAGAGAAATCATCTTTCATATGGGGGTAGTCAAAGCATTTCTTGAAAGGAAGTTTATAACATTGAATACATTTATGAAAATTCTATAAACTACATATTACCCAGAAACCTCACTAAAGGGCATAGAAAGAAAATCAAATTGATTACCAGCTCTAGTTCACAGACAAGAAACTTAACATTGGAAAACTGTCAATTATCTCCAAACTAATCTATAAATTCAATGAAATTCCAATAAATTACTAGAATAATGGGGAGGCTCTCATATAGGTCCATAAAGGAATCTGGTTTCAGTAACTTGGAAATGATCAGATTGTTCATCTCTAGGGAAGATATCTAGGAAAGAATACTCCGAGAGGATTAAAGGTTATGGTATGATATAGAGCAAAAAGGGGTTGAGTATGAAAAATAATACAATTATACCTAACATAAAATGTGATCAATTAATACACACAAAAAACACTATGTATTTTTTCAAAGCTATGTGTATATGCAGCTGCTCTAGTAAATACATTTGAGTTATATATAGGAAGGGCAGAGTAGATGCAAAACAAAAAGAACAGGAAAAGTTTGAGAAATGAATTGGAATAATAAAATTTTTTATAAAGATAGGTTTATGTAGATCGATGGTGGTAGCTTCATATAATTGAGGAGTAATGTCAATCTATGCACCAGAATTACAATAATAATAAAAAATTATTATTAAACATTTTACCCCTGGACAGTAAACTAAACGTTCACATATGTTGACAAATCCCTAGTTTCACTGCAGACACCTCTCAGAGTTCCTGACAGCAAAGTATTCAGTATTCACAGAGACTATGCAGCCCTACCTCTACGACTGTTGCTTCTTCAGTTGGTCCCACTGCAGAGTTGGGGAGCACTGAACGGCACTCTAGTCAATGCTGCTACCAGGACTGGAGCAAGAGGGGCTCACCTAGGTCCCAATCCTCTTTACATTAGCCCAATCCCACCAGAAGTCTCCCTGTTCCAACTCTGTTTCACATTTGGCCATTAGGATTAAAAGCTTGTTTTTTGTTTGTTTTTCTGAAATGCTTTGTTATTTTCCTACATTGATTTTTTATCATTTTTACTTAAATGTGGACCTAAGATTGAGTGTCATGGCTTAGAGGAAGGCAAATATTGCTCCAAAAAATTTATTAAAATTTTTAAAAGTCTTGCCAAAATGAATTGCTGGGAAACACAAGTTTTGTTTAGGAGATCTACTTTGAAAATAAACTTTTCAGTAAGGTTTTCATTTAGTTTCTAATGAAAATCAAAAAAGAAAAAAATCTTTACATTCTCTTATATTTAAAAAAAAAGTCTTTGAGGAAATATTTTTTGTGAGACAGAGACTTACTCTGTCACCCAGGATGGAGTGCAGTGGCAAGATCTCAGTTCACTGCAAACTCCGCCTCCCAGGTTCAAGTGATCCTCCTGCCTCAGCCTCTACAGATGCATGCTACCATGCCCAGTTAACTTTTTGCATTTTTAGTAGAGACGGGGTTTCACCATGTTGACCAAGCTGGTCTCAAACTCCTGACCTTTGAGGAAATATTTTGAGGATACATCCTGTAGAAATGTAGTTACTCAGGGAAGCCTACAAACATACAAAGATATAAATATTATTATATGTATTAGATTTCATTTAGTATAAAAACAGAGAACTAAGAAGGGTTTATTCTGTTTTAGCATTGACTTTTGGGATTATGGGACAATCCTAAGTGAAAGGTATATTAAATTTGGCAATATTAAAATTCGGTATGAAGATTAAAAATGATTAAGAACTTTTAAAATTTGAAATACATCTTATGATCATGGTTTTAAAACCTGAGTTTATGTGTGATTCGATGGGGGCTTAAAAAAAAAAAAAATACAGTTTTCTAGACCCTAGCTAGACCAAGCTACTGGGATACCATGTGCAAATATTTAAAGGTAACTCAGTTGTAACATTTTATGAAAATTATCGAAAAGTTGAAATAACAATTTTATGGGTAATATGCCCATCATCTAGATCCTACAATTAACATTTTAGCATAGTTGTTTCATATACACATCTATCTCTCTAACCATCCACCTTATTTTCTATGCATTTCAGAGTTTCAGACATTGGTGTACCTCCTCCTGCTCCCAAATACTTCAGCAGGTTCAATACTTCTTTACTTATCTTTTCAGTTAAAATTAATATTTAATGCAATATGCAAATCTTAGATGTACCACTCAATGAGTTTTGACACGGGTAATAGAAGGGTCATAATTCCAGAGATACCAGTAGTTTATAACTCAATTTTCTGTTGAAATAATCTATTCATACAGCTCTATTTCAGGCACAAAAACAAAATCACCCATATCTTAATGAGTGGTAGAAAATGGCTCCCCAAAATGTGTGTTTGGTATCACATAAAAATGGTTGTTGAAATTTAGTTGTTTTTTAAGAGAGTTCATGAATATAACTTTGTTTTTGATCAACTGTCATGAGTGTTTCTATCAGGAGCTTTCCATTGTGTGCAACTGCAAACAGACATATGCGGAGATAATCCTATAGATAGATACATCATGTATCACACTAAATTATCTTGCTTTGCAATTTAATTTGGGTTTTTGCTTAGTTATCTTAATCCATTGCTCCTTGAATGCAGAAAGATTATGTCACGAAGTACAGCCCACGGTCTACATTAGGGTCTAAATACATGAAGGCTGACTTGTTTGCATGTTGAAGTTAGGAATGGGGACCCGTTTTGCTTGTTCAGAGGGTCTTTCAATACCTTTAGTAGATATTGAATCTAACAGATATTACTGCACTTGCCTCATGAATAACTCAATTGGAATCCACGTTTACAACAAGTAAGTGATTTCTTGCTCATCCAACTTTAAAAAATACATGGAAATTGCATTTAGGAAAGGAGATTAATTCTTAATTTCAGTAATTTTTCTGGAAAACTTACTCTGTCAATAAAATGATAGATTGGCCATGTTTAAAATGTTGCTTGTTGTAGTGCTTGAATTTCAGCCCTAGATGAATATTGTCAAGAAACCCAAAACAGTGATATGAGTAATTTAGCTGCCATATGGAAAGTACAAAACAACTGGCCGGGCACGGTGGCTCACGCCTGTAATCCCAGCACTTTGGGAGGCCGAGGTGGGCGGATCACGAGGTCAGGAGATCAAGACCATCCTGGCTAACACAGTGAAACCCCGTCTCTACTAAAAATACAAAAATTTAGCCAGGCGTGGCTGCGGGCACCTGTAGTCCCAGCTACTCGGGAGGCTGAGGCAGGAGAATGGTGTGAACCCAGGAGGCAGAGCTTGCAGTGAGCCCAGATTGCACCACTGCACTCCAGCCTGGGTGACAGAGCGAGACTCAGTCTCAAAAAAAAAAAAAAAGAAAGAAAAAGAAAGTACAAAACAACTACTTAGGGCTCCTGTTTCCATTGT
Source organism: Hylobates moloch (assembly GCF_009828535.3). Lineage (NCBI taxonomy): Eukaryota > Metazoa > Chordata > Mammalia > Primates > Hylobatidae > Hylobates > Hylobates moloch. The sequence goes on along the minus strand of NW_026652285.1, from coordinate 53,605,467 downwards.
CCTGCCCTTGGCTCCTAACCTGGGTAACTAATAGTGACTGGTGTGTGCAATATTTTAATAAGTCAGTTTTCTCCTTACAGCTATGTAATTTTCAGTGGTTATAATTGGATTTGCCCACATTACATGTGTAGAGAAGCAAATATGCCTCCTCCGGTACAGAAATTTGATGATTATGCATTGCTGCATCCCATATCGTAGCTCATCTGTGGTTAGAGGCTTTCATTCAACAGAGCTATCAATCTGGCAGCTTTCAAAAATACCATATTCATGGTAAGAAGAAAAATGTCCTAAAAAGAAATTGAGTAAAATATATTCGTTAAAATTTAAGAGTAGGTAAATAGGCTTGACCATAATCAACTGTGAATTATTTGTGGCTATCTTCATATAAATGATGATAAAAATAAATTGTCTTATACTGTAAGTAAACAATACATTTGTTAAAACTATATAGATAAGAAATCTATATATCTGTTATATTGCATTTTTGAATATGGCTCAAATTTTCCATCAAATTATATAACATTTCATATTCTTACATATTTTAATATTCATTTCTGGCAAAAAAAAAAAGAGAAAAGCATGGTAAACATTCTTTTTAGAAGGTTGCACTCAGTAAAATGTGCCAAAATAAGCTATAAATGAATTAGCTCAAGGGCGGAAAATTCAATTTAAATAATAAATTAGAAACATATCAGAAATTAGATTCTTATGTTTAGGGTAGCTTTAAAAACTTACTTCTGCCCAAGCCCATTAATTCTAGCAATGTTATTATTAAATCATACTTAAGTTAAACTGAAAATTACTTACAAAGTATATATTTGATTTACATGCCTCCCATATTTGTCAATTCTCTGATAAAATTAATTGCTAAAATGTTTTATTGATAACCATGCTAGTAGATGAATCAGCTTAACCACTTTAATAGCTTAACCTCTGATTAAAACTCCCATAATCAATCCTTGTCACAGAAATATTCCTTAATTAAATATTTCAAATAATGAGATGATAGGACCATGTAATTGATAAAGCTTTAGTTACATGGCATTTGCAACATAATAAAAGTTTATAAGAAAAGTCTTAAATAAGCTATGGATATAGCCTGTGTTCTGTGTTTTATTGAAATTCTTTGAAATATTTTGAGGAGTGTTTATTATGTAAAGCTAACTATATGCTAGTAACTGTGATTTCTCACTTGCAAATGGGGATAACTAAATGTCAAAAATATGACTTTGTGTCTGCTTAAATAACTGTAGCCTAACAGTTCAAAACACTCCAAAGTTGGTCATTATATATATGTGTGTGTGTATTGTGTATACACACACACACACACACACACACACACATACATACCACCATGGGTATTCTTAAAACATATCATCCCTTGGTAATTTTAGCACAAATTTCCTTCAAAGAGTTTATAGTATTGTTTGTTGTACTTATATTTTAGTGGCTTTTATAACGAAGTTTTCAAGGATTTCCTTTTCTGTTTGCTTTTGAGAAAGAAAGATAATGAATGGAGATTGTATCAGAAAGATAACTCTGCATTTCTGAAAATGTACCAAATTGGATATATTTTTAGGAAATTGCTACTAGGAAATTTACAAGAGAAAGATCATTGTTTCATATAATGAAAGTTGAATATCAACTTTATCATCTAAGCAAAGAGTTGCACCATTGGCAGGAAAACCCTACCCTTTACAAGATAGAAATGAGCATAGGCATGTAATGAGACATTTAATAGATTCTGAAATTGTGAATATAAAAGTTAAGAGTTCAAAAGCAATTGTGGAAAATACAAATAAGTAAAGAGAAGTAGCTAGATGTCCATATTTGATAATCCCAAAACAGTATTGCTCTAGTAGGACTGAGGAGTAGTTTAAGATGGCCTTTCCTATATGGGAAGATTAAAGTACAGCCCAGCTGAAGTCAATGTTCAAGGGTGGATTATGCCTGTGTGTCAATACCAGTGTTGTCGTAGGGGCCATGGTGGCTGTTGGTAAAGCTTGTACCAGGTGACCTTGCAGAGCTGGGTGGCGGAAAAGGGCAGAAGCAGAGGCCATATGCCCAGGATATACCATATGGAAAGAAACTACAACAGAATGCAAAGTAGTTGTCTTTAACCAATTATTGACGTTTTAATGATTTGTTATAGAGGATTAGCCTTTAATCCTTCCTCACAAAACAACTGGGAAAAATGAATGTGGTCTGTAACTCATGCATAATCCTCTGCTTTACTGGAATTTTTAATAAATTTTTTACATCTCCAGTAGCATCTCTTAAAAGGCACTGTTTTGACTTAAGGTTTTGACTGTAGCACCAGAAACTTAAAATTAGAAAGTTGTGGCTTATGAGATACATATTTATAATCCAGGGCTACCAAATGTATTGCTGTGGTATCACTTTCATATTTCTGAATTTGAACCAAATACACTCCATGACCTATACTGGAAGCCTTTTATCATTTGTTGATTTTTCCTCTGAGTTCCACATCAGCAATGGTTTGAGCAGATGTGTATTTAAGCTTATCTTTGAGCTTCAGAAAAAAACAAAGATTCTGCATTAAGTTGAAATTCTTTGAGACTGTTTGTGAGTCAGGACATATGTTTGTGGGCAGCTGTTTTTTTGTGGCCAAATTTGAAGTACTTACTTCAAACTGGTGTATTCTACCATATGGAGATATGATTTCCAGCCAAAACATTTAATTAACAATGAATTGAGATGACCCTGTCTTCGCTTATGCCACATTCAAGTGCTGAGCACAGTGACAAAGCGAAGACAAGCGTACTTGCAAACTAGACCAGGTTCCTGCCCCTTCCCATCTGGTCATGATAACACCCAATCTTATTTTTACTATCCTCTCTCTGCTCCATTTTATTGTACTCCATATGGAGCCAAGCAACAGATAGAGGGAAAAATACATACATTTGGGAGCAAATAACACAATTTGGTTGACAATACTTGCCTCTTTTAGAACTAACCTGAGGCAACTTATCAGAAAGCAGAAAACAGGGAAATATGAAAACCATAACCTCACTTTTAGAAGTATTTCAAGGCTATTATTATAAATGCTTTTTAAAGGTTGCATCTATTGGCTCTGAAAATTTCACTGAGTTGTAAGGCAATGTAAGAGGAAGAGAATAAAGAGTATGTCCAAAAACCTATGACACAATTCCCCATTTCTTGACATTGTTCAAGTTCCTGAGCATAATCAAAAACATGATAAACAAAAATGCAGAAGTTATGGAGCATCAAAAAGAACAAACCATCCATTATGATAAGAAGATCATATCATGGGGGGAAATTCCCAGAGTAATATGTATATTTTAAAAAAGACTATTACCTCAGGTTACATATTCTCACAGGAAAGATCAGCTGTAACAGCTAATACCAAAGGCAGAACATGCCTCAGTAATGAATCCCATGATATTTCCATGAACAAAAAGGACCAGAAAGAACAAATGTTGCCAATGCTAATAAAGAAAAAAATTAGTTCAAATGTCTCTTTAAATTTGCAGTATCACCTTTTTTAGAATGCAAAGGTAACAAAAATTATTAACAAGATCTATATTAATATACTTCACATTTTGTTAACCTCTTTCTTCCCTTACTCCAAGTTTCGAAAATAATAATTTTGGATATTATTATGATCTTAGAATATTTATTGGGCCATAAAAGTTCTTCCTTTACAGCTTATTGTAAACTTTACCTAAATTTGTCATGACCCAGGAGAGGATAACAAGTGTGCAGTCTTTGAAACAAATCATCAGGTCTTACACCAATTTCATCTGTTTAATATTTAAAAACAGTAGAAACATAATTTCTTCGATGCCATAATAAACCCAGTTAAAAGGTATTTAAAACCATCAATTGTTTTTGATTATAGAATGCCAAATAATGTTTGCTTGTCTTGCTTTTCTATTTTCACTAAAATGAGCTGTGCAATGGTGTTGAGTAGGTATACCCTGAGAAAACAATGACAATGTTTAAGTTATTTTTGGTACTTGCAAGCAAATAATCATTAAAGATGACTTTCATAAGAAAATCGTTGTGGTTAAACAAATATTAATTACATGAAAATACACTCATGGATTTTGTAAAAGGAACATTTTTAAAAGCAGTGTTCTGAAATGTCTGTCTGCTTCAATCACCCCATTCACTAAATGGGGCTGGTGTTCCTCTCAGTGGGAGCTGCCATCATAATGACACTTCGCAGCAGGAACTCAGTTGGATGATGCAAACTAGAATAAAAAAGAATGTCTTTATGTTCACAAAGCATCTCAAATCGAAATATTCCAAGCTGCAGTGAAAGAGTCCCATGATTTATCTTCAGAGGGAAGCATTTTGTTAACTGAACAAGTTCTAACCAGATGTTAATTGAGCATAAAATTACAAAACTTGGCTGACACCATGGCAGATTATAAATCCTCTGGGTAGAGGATAGGCTGACCTCTGTGTCCTACATTGGACCTAGCATGATTTGGGGTAGCCTATAAATCCTAAGTAAATGCATCTGGGAAATATTTGGAGTTCAAAAATTACTTCTGAAGAGAAAATGCCATGTCTAGGCATATTTTCTTACTAGTATTTTATTAGTAGTAATTGTTACAGTATTCTGCCACTTGCAAAGCACTTTGAAGATGTATGAATACATTTAATCCTTGCTTTGACACCACAACTTGGGTACTATTTTTCCTAGGAATCTGAGATTCAGCATGCTTTTCCCAAAAAAACTGTGCTACAAATAGCAGGATGATTACGTGAACCATCTTTTTGCTCAGAAACCTAAGGAAAATCTCCCTAGGTTACCCCAATACATTTTAACCTAATTTGATCAATAAATTCATACATACTCAATTTGAATTAGACTAATATTAATGTCAGTTAGCATGTTAATACCTTTATTTGATACTTGGGACAGTAGTACATGCTTCTACAGGAAACATAGGTCATTTTCATATCCATATCCACACATAAGGCCAGGAGAGTGAAAAAGTTTCTTTTAATACCCTTACTAAACCCTGTTCACCCTACTTGCCTCTTACCTCTTACTACACACATCAAGTGAGTATTCAGCATCATCTGCCTCCATTTTTATATTATCCACTCTCCTTCCAACTCTCTCCCTATTGACATTTCTACCATCATAATTCTGTTGAAATTCAAGAATCATCAGTGACCTTCAAATTAACACAATCAAACATGTTGTCTTGGTCCTTATCTCTCTTGGCCTACCCATGTCTTTTAACATTTTTGTTGATTCTTTCTCTTTGTTAATATTCTCTTTGACAAATCCTCTGTCTTTCTTCCTTATGATTCTGCCCTCTAACTCATGCTCTTGTATTTTCACACCCAAAATTATAAACTTTCTACTGATGGTGGTGAAATGTTACTTTTGAACTAAATAGCCAGCCTTAAACTCAATGGTCTAGAAGCAAACTTGACCTCTACTCTACAGACTAGCTTTCCACTGACTTGCCCATTTCTGACAATGGGTTTATCATCATCCCATTCACCTGTAATTGAAAACTTTTTACCTTTTTACCCTTCTGTTTGCCAAGACCCACCAATTCTTCTGTCACAATCACTGTCTTTTCTTACACCATATTTCAGGACCATATCTTTCAGATTACTATGCCTGGAACACAACTTATTGGTACACTCTTACTTAAAAGTGTTCAGTGTTCTCCTCTCCACCTCTCATTTCACCTACTATATGGAGTCCAGCCTGCTAACTTCTTCAGACAAATTCAAAGTTATTTCTCTTTATTCACAGCAGCATGATGTCAACAAGTAACTCATATATTTGATATTCTATATCTTTTGCATTTAGGGCTGAACTCATATCTTCCTCTCTCTGGAATGTGTTATTCCCACAGACTGTATTAATGAATTATCCTGAAAGGACCAGAAGAGATGCTAATTTTCCATTGTAGTCTTACTTGATTTTGTGAGTCAGAAGTACTTTCCTTCCCAATAAAGTCTTACATATTATTAGCTTTCTTCTTTTCTTTTTTTGAATTCTGTGTTGATATAATTACACATTTGCATATCTATCTCTTGGGGTATTTCTGTCTAGGTCAGTCTGTCTATCTTTATCTATCATTTTATCAGTCTCTTTTTTATTAAAATATTGATTCTTGAATATTATACATTTCTTAATGTTAGAAGTACTTCCATTTGTCTTTATTTTGACACAGTGGCAATTGCATATGATAAATTCCTTATTTGATGAATAAATAATTGAATGAAAGATGACCAAATTGCATCAAGAGCATGAGAAAAAATATTTGTAAAGAACATCAAGAAATGTAGAATTAAAGGATGCAGAAACATAAAAGGCTCATTAAGGAGATATGGAAATTGAGGACAGAAAATCTACAATAATTCACCTTTTAAACATAAGGATGAATAACAAGTCTGGAGTTCAAAGAGCCTATAGGTGAGCAGAGAAGGATAGCCAGAAATACGTCACTGGAGGGATCCAACAACCGGATAGGAACCATGGCTTGGGACATGTCCAAGAATTAGAAATGAGGAAGAAACATGTCAAGATATTAAAGTTAGTCAAGGATCCAATTCTCTGGACCACTACCATCTAGATTAAAACCTTTCTCTATGATTCTTCTTTCTACCTTGTGCTCTTGTATCTTGACACCATCACAATCCAGAGTTTCAGAAAGCAAGGTTTTCCTTCTGGCATCTGTTTTCATATTTATTTTATTGGTAAGAACTGAGCTGATGTCAGGGTATATGCTGGGCTGGGCTGTAATATGAATCTGTGAAGTGATAGCTACACATAAAGGACAAGAGGGACTGAAGACACTGTGACTATAGCCCAGAGCTAAGTGTAGAATAACTTAAACAACACACATTATATAAAAATTTAAATCAATTGATCCACTGAATTATTTTTGAAAATAGATGAGCATCTATATACACCAAGCACTGAGCTGGACTCTACAGACAGTGCAAAACAAGTTAAGCATGGACCCCACTCTCATGGAACATGCAGTGTATTGGGGGTACTCACCATAAATAGGCACACATAAAAATATATGTCTATAAATGCTGATGAGTGCGGTAGAAGAAAAAAATTGGGGTGCTGAAACGTCATGTAGTTGGGTCAGTTATGCTATTGATTAATTAGAGAATACTGCTTTGAGAAGGTGATATTTGAGTTGAGATAAAGTATGAAAGGCTAATTATTTGACACAGAGGAAAAAGTGTTCTAGTTAGAGAAAATTATGTACAAAGGTAGGAGAATTGGTTTATTTAAGTAATCTATTCGAAGCAACTCATCTGCAGAATGGTGAGCCAAAGGTGTAGTGGTTAAGATAAGGTTGGATAGATAGGGAACATCCAGGTATCTGTAGCAATGAGACTGACAATCACAGAAACAATTAGACTGTGCAATAAAAGCCAAAATATAATTTACAATAATATACCAAATTGATGTGAGGCTAACCTTTTGGGAACTTAACTTGACAGAGTTGTAGGAGTTCAGACAAAGTATTTAATGGAATCCGTGACATAATGTATAAGCTCTAACTATATAATAGTCTATGCAAATATTGTATTTTTTATTTGGATAATGGCTTACGCTCTCCAAAACAAAACTTACGTGCCCCTCATTCACCTACAAAACTTTCAAATCGGTCTAATTTAGTAGCCTTACTCAGTCACTTTTTGTATTCCAAATTTCACTCTCTGAGAATGACATTCAGTTGGCATCTTTGCTTCTGAAACAAATTCAGAATTCAGGGTCACAGAGATGTCATTTTTAACAACACATTGTACCTCAGCTGGAAATTCTGAATGTCTGTTGGGTTAATTGCTTCCAAAAGAGAGACAGACAAATGAGATGCTCCAATAATATTGAGTGGCTGTATACTCATTTTTGTGTTCAGCTTTTCCTGTTGGAGTTGCTTCTCTCAAAGAACAAGAAACGCATTCTCTCTTTGAGACCACAAGAATGACAGCCAGGCACAGAGGCCAAATGCACAGACTGACATCCCACTGACCTGCAAACTCTTCGGTCCTCCTCTCGTGGGGACATCATGCTAATAATTAGCACAATGTCTTTCTTTTCCCCCTTTGCACTCCTGGAATCTGCCTGGAAGAAAGTCTAGAGCACTGTAGATCTCTCTGAGGGCTTGTTGAGCAATTGGCAAGCCTAGTCTTCTGGCCAAAGGTTCTCTTCTACTGAGGAATTAGTTTTCATACTGCATTGAGAGCTAGTGTCAAATACAGTAGGTGTTGAGGAAAAATTATACTCAAATTTCCATAAAGCCATTCATATCGCATCCTTCAACAAGAGTAGAAATTCAAAAATTTCACCAAAGATTATAAATTATATGAGATTCTCAACTCATATTATTATGCAGCAGCCAACTATTAAGGGTCTCATTTTAAAACTCTTCTCAGTGTCAAAAATTCTCCCAAGAAAGATACCGTTTACAGTGCATTAACTTTGGCGAGATGGCATCTGTTCTGGATTACAGTCTTGTGTTTTCAGTCTTTAGTGATAAGATTAAATAGGATTTTATTCACTTCATATATATATATTTTGCATCCTGTGCAGGATGCACACTCGCATGCACACACACATACATTCACACACATTAGGGTCACATTTCAATCCTAAACTTGCATGTAGGTTCATTGTGTGGATATATTCATCCAACACAACAGTGGAACCACAGGAAATATAATTAAATGAAGATTTTTGTTTGTTTGTTTAGCTGAAAAATATTTAGTTTCTTTATTATTGGGATGCAAAGAAATTGTGAGGGGGAAAAATACATGATACCAGTCCCTATGTCCAACCCAGGGGTCTCCTCTCTGGACCCTAAGGAGTGATCATAAGGAGAGAACCTTGTTTTCACCTGAGGCTGTCTGGGCCACAAGGACAAAGCTACATTGCTGTGGCATGCAAGAGACAATGGAGGGCCCCCAGGATTGGAAAGAGGATATCCCCTGCCTCGATATGGTCATAGGGCAATGAGGCCTGCAGATAAGGCTCTGCCACTGCCTTGGCTCACCCCAAATGTCTTCTGTCAACATGATGGCTCCCTGCAAGAAGACTGGATCTCCCTCCCTGACATCAAGATCTTTCTCCTGAAGGATGCTTCCTTGCCCTTGTTTGGGCAATTCTGCGGTGTTTCAGATTTCAGAGGGCCCTTGGGGGGAGGGCATGCCATTTGCCCACTCATCACAGCATCCAGCTGTGTGACATACTCATGCACACTTCCTACACTAATGCCCCCTTAGTGGTGCATTTTGCCTCCCTTGACTGTCTCACCTCTTCACTTTCCCATTGTACTTTCTGAGATTGGTTCCAAAATAAATTCCTTGCATTCATTTTTGTTTTCATCGATCTTTTAAAGGAATCCAATATAAAAGAGTTTGTTACCTTAAGATAACTCTTTAAAGCCTCAGAAGGCAGCTCCTGGCACGTGGACAGGGCATGGTGGTAATGACAATGTTGGGCTGTGAGTATCTATGGGAGATGTACTGTTGGGGAACTTTTCAACTCAAGAGCACCTATGAACCCCTTTTTAGTTAGTTTCAGGAAACTAAGAAGGAAAATTAAAAGGAAACAAGGCCTACCTATGTTATTCAGTCAGAGTACCTCTCAGTGGAAATAATTCATTACTGTCAGAATAAAAGAACAATGAGAGCAGGGCTTGTTTTTTCTTGTTTTTTTTGTTGTTGTTGATGTTCTACATATTCAGGCATCCAAAACAGTGTCTGGCATGTAAAAATTTTCCAATAAATGTACATTGAATTAGTGAGTAAGTATGATTGCCTTAGGAGTAGAAGATAGATGAAGACTGCGAAAAGAGAAATAATTGTATTCACACATTTGTACATTTACATATGCACAAATTATATACATTATCTACACATATATGTACAAACACACACAGAGACATTATGGAATGCAGAAATTCAACTTTCATCAGTGAGTGGTATTTAAATGTAATATATTTTAAGCCTGTGGTCTCTCTTCACTTTTCCGGCTGATTCAATCTCAAATCTAGGCATACTTAACTACAATAATACAGTTCCTAATAAATGCACATATTATGTGCATTTCTCTCATGTAATTTGCAAGCCTTTCCCTAATGATTTTTAAATTTTATCTAATGTATAGTATGAGAAAGGCCCACAACACAAGACTTTTTAATAATCTCCCACTTTTTTTCTAGTATATTCAGCTTTTAGTTTTACCTTTGCAGTTTTTAACTAGCTAGAATGTTTTGTGTTATAAGGGATGAGGCATGGATCCTCCTCTCCTAAGCAGTGTTTAGTCAGTTCCAACAATGTTTTGTGAATAATTCATAATTTATTACTGATTTCAAAGACTACCTTTTTATTGCTTTTACTAAGCCCTCATTTGTATTTGGGTCTATTCCTGAGCTCTCTGTTCTGTTCCATTGGTTTTTCAATTAGTGTTAAAATAATTTGTATCGCTTTTTTTTATTTTTCTTTTTGAGATAGGATTTCACTCTGTCATCCAGGCTGGAGTGCAGTGACACAATCACCACTCACTGCAGCCTCGATCTCCCAGGTCTAAGCAATCCTCTCACCTCAGCCTCCAGAGTAGCGGCACCACAGGTGCATGCCATCACACCCAACTAATTTATTTTCTTTTTATTTTTTGGTAGATACACAGTCTTCCTATGTTTGCCATGCTGGTCTCAAACTCTTGGGCTCAAGAGATCCTTCCACCTTGGCCTCCCAAAGTGCTGGGATTATAAATGTCAGCCACTGTGCCCAGATGTATTGTTTTTTAGATTCCATAATATAGAAAGCATTACATGTTGCTTCACGTTTTTCAAATTAATTCCCAAGCTCTTAAGAGACTAAAGGCAAAATGTTCTAGATTACAGCTGACTGAGAAGGAAGGCAGAACAATGGTTATTGGCATCTGTCCTGAAGCGTCAGTCTGAGCATAACAGCAACTCACAAATCTCATTGCCACTTATTCATAGGAAATAATTCCACCGAACCCATAAGGTCCCTGAGAATTTTAAGGTGTTCCATGGAACTGCACCATCTAATTAAACCTCTCTCTGTAGTCGACAACTTTGACTTTTATGCTCCTTGCCACCAAAGCATCTGCAACTGCAAGACCTGTTCAGCTTCTGCCTAAAATCTTCATTGTGTATTAGCTGTGAAGTATAAAATCAGACTTCTTTTACGACATCAGCTAGGTCTTCTTTTTTTCTGGTAAATTACTCAAATAAAACAAACATACAAAAACTATATTTCCCTATCTTTTCAGCAAATACACAACGGCTTATTTATAATCATTCTGATAATATCATTTTATAGTAATTGTGTGGCAAATTGAATACATGACATATTTCTGTATTCAAGTATTTTTTGAAATGTATATGAGCTCTGCTGCTAGTGACAAGAAACAAATATCACTTACAAATGAGAGATGTATTCAGCTACCTATGGCATATGAAGTCTGTACATTTCCTATATTGCTGTACAGTGATATGTTTATACACATGCACAATGGTAACATAAATGCACACATAACATAATTTGGCTTGTCTTTTTTAAATCTCTTATTGAATAAGAACTAAGGCCTTAAATGACCTTGAAATCTCTACATATTTGCATCGGAACTCCAAAATTTGCTAACAAGATTATTCTCTGCTACTTTTCCTCTTTTTACCCCCCTCCTTCATCTCCTTGACTCTCTCTACACAAGGTTCTCTTTCACCTGCTTTTCAAAATTCCAGCTCTGGAGAAAAAATGTGAAAGCTTCTGTATGTTTGTCAAAATTATGATGCAAAAATGTAAAGATGTAAACAAGATGGTAGGTGTTTCTGAGACTTAATATTTCCAATGAATTCTGGAGCTCGGGCATTCTTGATTCCTCTTTTCCTGGCGTACCTTCATGAAGCAGCTGCCGACTACTATGTAGAATGAAGACAGGAATCTAATACTAGCGGCTCCTCACAGCTGCTTAGTGTACCACTGGGTCAAAGGCATATGGATTAACAAACAAAGAAATGTATAACTCTGTCTGATCACGAGAAGTCCCACTCAGAAAAATAAGCAGTAGCTTCAATTTAGAAAACAGTGAAAGCATTAGGATCGGCAGACCTCGTAACCTCTACTATCCCTATTGCCATCAGTTCCGTTTTGTTAGTCAGATGCTATCTTCCAAAGAGAGTTATATTTCCTCTGAGTTAGAAAGATCATTTCATTGTCACACTTGTTCAGTCCTCCCTAGAGCAGGGAGTGGTATAATATGTGTGCCCAAGCTTTAATATATTATTTCATTTTTTTTCCTTTTATGATTTCAACCTTGACCTCTGACTTCAGAGTCCACTGTTTTAACCATTAGTGCTTCTCTAGATCTTAAACCAGAAGCTAGCTACACATCTAACACTTACAGAGAATGACCATGGTAAAATACATATGCTGCCATATTAGCAATTATTTTTATTTGACACAGTATAACCACAACCAGCATCAAATCAGAACCCATAAGCCAATAAGTGGTTTTGCTACTTGGCTGTCAGCAGAATGCTAAGGATGCTAAGGCACATATCTAGTAAAAGCAACCTGAAGCTGAAGTTGCATTTAAAGCAAGTTCTCTCAGTTAGAAAAAAAATAAAAATAAAAGACACCAGATATATTAATGCCCTTCTTGGAAGATGAGTTCATCGTATCTAATATGCATTAGAAATAATCTACTCATTTGACAAAAGGTTTGCGAGGCATGAATAAAGGGCCAGGCTACTTGTCTACAGCAGCAATTAACAGAATCACACAAAGCCCATTTCAGTGGCCTGTTTTCTCAGGCCAGCCATCATTGTAATTATCCACATTAGAGGAATTTTCTGATCTGGAGGAGAGGTTCACAAGTCAAAGGGATCTGAAGTTCACTCTGAGGAATTTAATTAACTGTTTGGTTTTAATAATTCCTCATCAAATAATCTCTGAGGTATCAAAAGAAATCACTCCCTCTGCTCTTGATAAGGAATCGTCATTTTTATGCTGCATTGGCATTGACACAAAGGTGATATCACAAAGTCGCTTCTACATTTTGAGGCAGCCTCTCTGAAGGGAATACATAAATCATATTCTCTTCTTTTTTTTCATGAGATAAGATCTGTGTTGTCAAGTGAGTAAAAAAAATAGCAATAAGAAAATGCTGAATGATTTTCTTTTTTTTTTTTTTT